>NC_081826.1:173160611-173468111 GCF_030867095.1 Alligator mississippiensis | reverse complement strand
GAACAGCTTTCCCTACAACAATGACTGATCGAATTGCTACTGCCTACTATGCTCGCACCAGAGCTGAGTTGCAGGATTTATGTAGAGCATCAAGAATTCAACCTGAAGAGACTCTAGCTGTATGGTTGGGACGTTTAGTCATGGAACTTGGATCCGACCTGCTGAACCAGGAAGAAGCAAGCTTCCTAGTTAGACAAACTTCATGGAGTAGAGGACATGTCACTGACATCGACTTAATAACAGTTAATACTCACTGTCCTATTCCACTGCCAGCGCTTGTTGCAGGACTGATTAGTCAGAAAGCCCACATGTGGCATGCAGGACGGCCAGAATATACTGGCACAGAGCATCTTATGCTAGCAATCATCGGCGTCTCGTACTGTGCCTGGAATCCCAGAGCATGTGCGCTGGGACTGACATCACTCCAGCGAATAAGACCATGGCCTCATCGTCACCTGCAAGATCCTGGAACCGTTCTGGTAACCGTTCACAGCCTAGACAGTTGCCTCGAGGTTTATGGGTGGAAAAACATCGTCGTCCTTCGGATTCTGCTCAGTCCAATGGTGAACCAACCCGTGAGTAATCTTCTTTGTCAGTTGTCACGACTGCGTATCTTGATGGAGCCAAGATTGTCTCTTGATCGGGACTGTCGACACCCGACCGGACCTCAAGGCACCAGACGTCATGAATCCGATCTTCCACCACTACCACCGAGAACCCTAGAGGAGCGACACATGTTTGGATTTCTCCTACAGCATTCCGGACTCAACAAGCGGCAGCTTCGGATTTTAGGAGACACAGGCCAATGGCAATTGGCTTATGAGTTAAATTTTCATTATTTAGAAGAGCCAGATGATGGATCCTCAACGATTTCATCCAATTGAGTCATGGAAATTGTTTAAATCTGTTGAATAAGATCATTAATCTATTTTTTGAGAGTTTTCTGTTTACAGATGCGAGATTCAGAGTGCATGGCGAAGAGGAGCCCTAAGAGGGATGACATCACCAAAAGAAGTGAGGGCCTGACGTACGACTTCGCCATGACGCCCACTGAAGCCCTGATCGTGCAATTTTGTTATGAATCAGATTATGTGTTTGTGTTAATTATTGTTTCTTAATTATTATGTAACTTAATTCCAGGGCAGCAAATTTTATGTTTTTTTATTTGTTTGTTTGCTTATCTGTTCGTTTGACGACTCACGACAAGGTTCTAGAGTGATGAGTGTATAGCATAATTTAGTTATACTCTCAGCAAGGGGGGATGTCACAACCCAAAGTTGTGAGTTTTTGTTTGTGTGCGCTTCGGCATCGCTAAATTATGTTCCTGCTAAATTGCAGCTTCCTTGCATGGTGGAGTTCTGTGCTGCAGAAGAGAACCCCGGTGCAACGGAGAATTTCCCGCCAATTTGTAGCTTTCTTTGCATGGTGCATTTCTTTTGCATCTCAGAAATGCACGGCGCAAAGGAGTTCCCGCCATTTGTATGAAGATTCATGCCACGTTATTGGCCGATTCTAATAAATGCACACGTAACAGCTAGCGATTGGCTTGCTAGCCGTATAAAGAGCTTGGGTGACTTCCGCCCAAGTTGGAGAGAAATCACTTAGAGAGCATGAAGATCTCTAAGCACTGTGGATCCTCACGGACCCAACACATTTCTTAAGCAGGCAACAGAGGTCTAAACAGCCTCTGGCCTCTCCCTGTTGCTGAGCGCAATCCTAGACGTATCCCTTTCCTATATACTCAAGATTCGAACCCACGGAGCTTTAATAACTCCGGGGCCAGAGAGCCGAACCAAACCCACGGAGCTTTGACAACTCCGTGGGAAAGAAATTGCCGAACCCGCGGAGCCTTAACAACTCCGGGGCCAAAGAACCGAATTTGTCGTAGTCCTCCAACGAGGATTTAAGTGGAGCTGCACCTGGAAACTGTCCAGCCTACACCGCGACCATCTTGGGTGTAAGTAAATAATCTTTAAATCAACCATTATGCCTCTGTGACTAATTCTAGCCCGTGCGTGCCTTGCCACCGTACGGTCTCCTCCAGCCCCGCATGCCCGGGCTGCTGGCCACAGCCCGCGTGCGCAAAGACGGGCCCGGCTCGCCCCCGGCCCGCACACTTCTAAAGAAACATCTGGATTTAAAATGCAACATAGGAAATTAAGGTTGGATATTAGGAAGTAATTTGAACTAGGAGGTGGCTCAATAAAGAAACAGGCATAGTTGACTCTCTACATTGGAAGCTGTTAAGTTCAGGTTAGATAAACAGTTGACTGGGATAGCTTAGACAGCCTAGAGCAGGTGCTTAGGCTATATGACATCCTGAGATCTCTTAAAGCCTTGGTTTTTCTACGATTCTGTGCAAGCAAAGCCTTCACAATTATTTCTCCCCAAACCATAAAATGCTGGTGGCACATGTGGGTGACTTCAGAATTCTGTTAGCTAAAGCTGAAATGGAGATGTTCATAAATTTGGAGGAAGTAGGAGATAATATATGTAGATTTAATACAAATTTGTAGAAATTATATTTGAAACTGGTGTGATATTTTCCCCCTCTTCATTGCCTATGTGAATGAATCTGTAAAGGATGCTGCTAGGAAATTTGAAGTTGTATTCCCTGGTATGGTGAAGGTAAGGTCATTGACATTGAGAAAGCCAACACTACACTAGAATATTTGCCAACAGCTTGTAAACAAAGCAAGAAGCAGATATTTTTCCTATTGTTCTGGATCCTTGCTTTCATTTAAATCTTTCAGAATACATTCTGCCTTTCTGAATCCATTATGAAATAATGTGCAGACATGCAAGCATTGTTTGCTCTTGCTTTGAGTTTGCTCTGAACAAAGGTGTTAGATGCAAGTATAAGAAGTTATGTGAAGCCATGAGTAAAACAAGGCTTTAGAGACTAAATTATTCCCATGTGTGGAGTAGATAAATATTGAGGGTATTTGAGCTGGATTTGGTAGTCTCTTCTCTACCTACTGCACTCCTAGAAGCCCCACAGCAGTTTGTACAGCACAGTGGTTATGAGAAATGGGACTATAGTTTCATAGTAGCTAGGGTCAGGAGGGACCTGAACAGATCATCTAGCCTGACCCCCTGCCACAGGCAGGAATGAATGCTGGGTTCACAAGACCCCAGATAGGTGATCATCCATCCTTCTCTTGAATTTGCCCAAGGCAGGAGCGAGGACCACTTCCCTGGGAAGTTGGTTCCAGATTTTGGCCACCCTAACTGTAAAATATTGCCTTCTGATCTCTAACCTAAACCTATTCTCCATCAGCTTATTACCATTGTTCCTTGTCACCCCAGGCGGTGCTGGGGAGAAAAGGGCTCTACCTATTTGCTGTTGATCCCCCCTGATGAGCTTGTAGGCAGCCATCAGGTCCCCCCTCAGCCTCCTCTTGCTGAGGCTGAACAGGTTCAGGTCCTTTAGTCTCTCTTCATAGGGCCTGTCCTGCTGCCCTCTCACCAAGGGGGTGTCCCTCCTCTGAACCCTCTCCAGACTGGCCACATCCTTTTTGAAGTGTGGCGCCCAGTACTGGACACAGTACTCCAACTGCAGCCTGACCAAAGTTGCATAGAGGGGGAGTATCACCTCTCTGGACTGGCTTGAGATGCACCTTTGGATGCATGACAAGGTATGGCTGGCCTTGCTGGCTGTGGTCTGGCACTGGCGGCTCATGTTCATCTTGGAGTCAATAATGACTCCAAGATCCCTTTCCGCCTCTGTGCTTTCAAGAAGGGAACTCCCCAGCCTGTATGTATGCTGTGGATTCCTTCTCCCAAGGTGCAGCACCCTGCATTTGTCTACGTTGAACCCCATCCTATTCTCATCTGCCCACTTTTGTAGTCTGTCTAAATCTAGTTGCACCCTCTCTCTCCCTTCAAGTGTGTTTACCTAGCCCCACATCTTAGTATCATCAGCAAACTTGGACAGCGTGCTTTCCACCCCCTCGTCCAAGTCACTGATGAAGATTGTAAACAGTGCGGGCCTGAGGACCAAGCCCTGTGGTACCCCACTGCTCACATCTCACCAGGTTGAGTACAACCCGTCCACCACTACTCTCTGCGTGCACCCTACTAGCCAATTTTTTACCCATCCAACTGTGCAGGCATCAATGCCGCAGTCACTTAATTTATTGATGAGGATGGAGTGAGAGACAGTGTCAAAGGCCTTCTTAAAGTCTAGAAAGACTACGTCCACAGCGACACCATCATCAAGGATTTAGTTACTTGGTCATAAAAGGCAATCAGGTTGGTCAGGCAGGACCTGCCTTTGATGAACCCATGCTGATTGCCCCTGAGCATGATCTCCCCTGCAGGCCCCCCACAGATGTGTTCCTTGATGATTCTCTCCAAGATCTTCCCGAGCACCGAGGTGAGGCTTAGAGGCCTGTAGTTACTTAGGTCCTCCTTCCTCCCCTTCTTGAAAATTGGGACTACATTAGCTAGTTTCCAATCCCCCGGCACCTGGTCAGATGACCACGAATGCTCATACAGCCGAGCCAAGGGCTCTGCAATGACCCCTGCCAGCTCCCTCATCACCCTTGGGTGGAGGGCATCTGGACCTGCAGATTTAAAAATGTCTAGCCCTTCCAGAAGATCCCTAACTACATCTGTACTGACTGAAGGCTTGATAGAGCTATCCCCAAGATTGTCCCTACCTCTAGACTAGAAGGGGTGGGAGACCGTTGTCATTGTTTTCTGCCAAGCCCATAAGTCTCCAAGCAGGAATGGAAGTGGAATCCAAATAGCTTGAAACTATAAAGCCTAATTCTGAAAGCAAAGATCACTTGCATGGAAGAATTAACCTTCATGTCAGCATTCAGAGCCCAAATCTGCAGGATTGGCAGTCTACCTATATCTACACAACTACCCCCTTGCTCATTTTCACTGATCTGAGGTAAACCTCCAAGGTCATCTCTAGGACAATTCCAAAGCCCTTTTTCTCCTCCTCTTGGTATCTCTGCAGGAGGGAAGAGTGGTGAACAGTGGTGAACAGTAGAAAATGTTAGGCAAGAGCTCTGCTAGCCATCAATTTATCTACCTCATTTTGTATTTTTATACAAAATACACTGTTTTCCACTGTGGTGTGTGAATGCTGCGTAGCCTTTGTTATCAGGGCTATTCACTTGGGACAGAGATCCTATGGGAAAAATAGTAAGTAATCATGTAATTAAAGATAGTATCATACTGTGCCATTATTTTATCAGCCTCCCTCTAAAATTAAACATCAGCAGATATTTTTAGATCCACAGTGGATTCCTTTGCCACTTGAACTAACAGAATACCTGAGAATGCAAGGAGACTTCTATCAGTTCTAGGCCAGAAGAGAAAAAAACATGTTTTACCAGTGGACTTCATTTTATTTCCTAACCAGTAGATGTTAAACCCTCAGACTCCTGGGTTCAATTTTAGGGTAGTGGGTTCTAGTGATTATAATGTACTATCTGTCTCTATATTTCCCAGTTTCTCCCTGCACACTTTTGCCCTCCAAACCAATCTCACACCCACTTCCACCACCATCCCTTCTTTTGCTCCCATTTTTTCTTGCCTTTGTCCCACTCTGCCAAGTCCACTTAGTAGCAACCCTGAATATTTTATTCCCTCACTAGCCCACTTGCATTCCTCAGCTTTCTGCATCTAGTGCAAGCTGTTCCTCCTCTTCCTAGGGGCTTATGTGCTATCAGAGAGCACATAGAAAAGTAAAGTAAAACTCTTCTGTTGCTCTCAGTTCCTGTGTCCAGTACCTCTTCATCATTCAGCAGCAGAGGAGGAATTGTAGGAAAAATCCTGCTTGGCCTCCTCTAGAGGTAAAGCATGTCCAATCTTTTTGTGGGATGGCATGTACAATCCACACACAGGGAGGAGATAGACTTAAGTTGTCAGATTCTAACACATATCTCTTGAGTGTGCGCAAAAGCTTGTGATTTGGCAACTTTTTTCTAAGGATAACAAATGACACATCCTTATATCACAACAAACTGTCCCTTCCTACCACAGATTTCTAGTCCTTACTTCAAATGAGGGATGAGCTAATGCTTCTCATTGAAACAACCATAAGAATTATCTTTAACATAGAGAACACTATACAATTTTTCCTAACCCTGTTCTCATATACAGCTGAACTGTGTTACCAGTGGAAAAAGCTTTTCCTGGGGCAGACACCCATTATAAATTGTTGGTCTTTACAGTTTGCATAGTAAAGCTCTCAAAAGATAAAAAACAGAGTCTCAGCATGGAAAGTACTGGACAACTTTATAGATACTGTTAACCATGCCAAGTATAATAAAATATTTTAACAGATGTATATTTTAAAGTCTACTTTATGAAACAAAATAATCAAAATTCAATATTATGTGCCAAAGAATTAAATTAATACAACAAAGAAGTGGCAAGGCAAAACATGAGTAAGTCAAGAAATGGCACAATTAAACTACAGATTGAATATGTGTATGCATTATGATGTGTTCAGGTACCATTCTTTGGTTAATATAGAAGGTATTAAAGTAACCTACTTTAAGTAATTTAAGTAATGTTTTCCAATGGGCATTTTGTCTGAGTAATAAATGTAGGGTTGGTAGCTGGTTAACTTTGCTTTGATTTCTAAAATCAAGGTTAATAACTTCTATCATTTTATAATAAGTTAGTATCATTTTAAATTAAAAATCTTCCCACCTAACTAATCTAATAAACAGAGTAAAGACTGTGTGTAAAACTGTGTTAACCCTTGAAAACAATAAAGGATATCACCATACTTTCTATTTCCAGCAAAAAGTAGAATGATGAAATGTCTTTTCCTCCTTCTGCATTGAACAGAATTATACAATTGGTCTGGCATAAGAGAAGAGGATGCAGAAACCACTGTCAAAAGCAGAATATCTGGTTAAATGAAACATTGGTTTGATCTGGTATGGCACTTCATATATCCCCAGTGTAGTGGAACATGTCAGATACAGGCTTGCATTCTATTCATTACAACTGCTGCCAGACACAAGTATGATCAAAGTGAGTTGTGTGAGGAATACAGGATTAGACCAGTGTTGTATGAAAAGAGCCTTGCATATGGTTGACTTCTGAACAGTTTATTCTTTATACAGAGAACATTGACTTAGAGACTGATGAAACTGCACTAGAAAAGGTTCATTTTGCTTCTCTTTCTTCATGCTAAATAGTCTTTTGACCTTTTCCCCTTAGCTACAGCATTCATTGCAGCCATTAGTTACAATCATTAGGGGTCATATTTTTTACATCTGCTGTTAATAGTTACTAGTACTATGCAGTTTGAACTTCAGATAACTAATTTATTTTCTCTCTTCCACTGTCATCTGTATGATTCTAGCTGTTCTCATTGGTCTGAAACATGCTTGGGACTCTGGAAAAGCCAGATTTGAACTGGAAACTCTAGTAAATATTGTCATGAAGTGGGGTTTCAGGTTGACAAGTAGTCATTGATGGACAGTGGAAATATGAGAGAAGTGAGTGGGGAGACAAATTACTTTCACTGTGTGAACTTGGCCTGAAGCTTGGCAAAAGGATAGGAAAAAAACACTGAGTCACTGAATTTGCTGAAATCTGAGTCAGAGTTTTGAAAAAAGAAGTGATAGTCACACGTGCATCCAGTCAACCATTATGAAACAGAGCCATAGGAAGACTCAGTAGTATCAGCAGGACACACACTGCCAGCAAAGACCATGTCTTCACTTCAGAAGAAATACAACATAAATGTAGTGCTTTTAAAGATATACAAACTGTTAAGAATTATTGTTACCGGTGGCAACACATAGGGGGTACACGGGGATGCATGTGCACCTCCTGAGAGTGCTGGTGCACCCCCTGACAGCAGCATTCCCATGTGGGGGGGGAAGGAAAGAGTGTCGGTGCTCCCCCGAGAGCACCTGCTGGGGCGTGTGCCAGGGGAAGTGGTCCCCCCATGGCCGATCCTGCCAACCCGGAAGTGCCTGTGATGCACCACTGCCAGTTGCGGGTCATCGGGATTGGCTGGAGGGACCAACCCCCCCAGTTAGTAGGATCAGCCGTGGGGGGATCCCCCCTGGTTTGCAGGTTTGACCACGGGGATGGTCACTAACTGTCCACTGGTGGGGGGGGGGGGGATCAGGGCTCAGGAGGCACCAGTCGCCCATGATTGTTACCCTGATAAATAGATGCAAACCAGCCAGACAAATGGAACTGTAGGAGAAGAGGGGTTAGAATAATAGAATCATAGAAAATTAGGGTTTGAAGGGACCTCAGGAGGTCATCTAGTCCAACCCCATGCTCAAAGCAGGACCAGCCCCAATTATATCATCCCAGTCAAGGCTTTGTCTAGCCAGTCTTAAAAATCTCCAAGGTTGGAGATTCCACATTTTTTTTGGGTGGCCTGTTCCAGTGCTTTACTATCTGCCTGGTGAAAAAGCTCTTCTTAATATTGAACCTATACTTCCCTTGCTGCAACTTGAGACCATTGTCCTCCTGTTATCTGCTACCACTGAGAACAATCTAACTCCATCCTCTTTGTCACCACCCTTTAGGTAGTTGAAGGCTGCTCTTAAATCCCTATTATTTTTTTCTCCAGACTAAATAAGATCAGTTCCCTCAGCCTCTCCTTGTAAGTCATGTTCCAGCCCTCTAACCATTTTTGTTGCCCTCCGTAGTACCCTCTCCAATTTGTCCACATCCTTTCTATAGTGGGGTGCTCAAAACTAGACACAGTACTCAAGATGTGGACTCCCCAGTGCCAATAGAGGGGAACAATCACTTCCCTTTGGTCTGCTGGCAACATGTCTGCACTCTGAATCACAATAGTGACAACATTCCTGCCATTGTGAATCAAAGCAGTGGTTCAGTTACTCCTGTCTCTGACAGTACCTAGTTCCAGCTAATCAGAGGAAAGGACAAGATCCTCTGCAGAAAGCTGTTGTAATATAATTTGTTAAGAAGGAAAGTTTTTACCTAACACTTGCTAGTTTGAGGTTGGCTTATGCCCTAACATTTTTATTTAAATCCTTATTGTAGTTCTGATTTTTTGAGGGTTTTCTTTTGCATCTTAAAAACAAATAACCTGATTCTTTGTTTCATGTTTACTAAGTTCTTGGCCTCAATGATATCTTGTGGCAGTGAATTCTGAAGGTTAATAGTTCATGGTGGGAAACCCTGAGTCAGATTGAGAAATGGAAAGAGGTTCCCAGCATTAGGCACTGATGATTTGAAAGGAAGAATGTGAAAGGAAGATAACATGGGGAAACAACTATCTGACCAAATACATCAGAGGAAATTCACTGACACAAAGCTAAGTTTGGGGTAGGGAGGAAAATTGGATTTGCATTTTCAGCAAGCCCTTTTGCTCTTGCCTTTCTCAAAATACTAGTATTTTCTTGTACTCTACACCCTCCCAAATAAGATACACACCAAGAAGGCAGAATGTAGAAGAAAAGATTTCCAGAAACATGGACTAGAGTTCTGTACTGATGTTCTGAGTGCAAGACAATTCCAACATATCTTGATGTTTCCCATCATGCAGGATGTACAACATCACACTGATGCAGGGTCCTTGCTGGGCTTGTCTATACATGCATTTTAATGACTGTTTTACTACATATTAGAGCACCATGTCAAAAACTGTGTTAATACACTACTGCACAGTAAAATTAGGCTACAGTGCATTAAACATCACTAAAAAAGCATGTGTTTTGCTACTGCACAGTAGGGCAGCCTAATGTGCATTTAGTTAGTACCTGACATTAGAGGTACTAAATGCACACAGCCTGTAGGTTGGATCTGGCCCACTAGGCACTTTTATCCAGCCCATGGCACCCACCAATGAATGGTACCCCACTGAACCCTTCTGCCCATGAGGGTGGGAGTGAGGTGCCTGTTATTTACACCCCCACCAGCATACCCTATTGTCCCTCACTCCCACCCTCGTGGGGAGAAAGGCCTGGCCCAGCCAGCAGCAGCTTCCAGGAGGGGCTGCTGCTGCCACTTTTGCAGCCACCAGGGGACCTACTGAGCTTTCCTGGTGTCCTGCTAGCTCTGGGCAGCAGGTAGGGAAATGACAGGAGTGGGGGCAGGGCTACAGCTAGGCAGAAGTGCAGAGCATGGGGCTGGCAACAGTGCAGAGCCTGCACCCAGGGGGATGGTGGCAGTGCAGAGCTCTGATGGGCAGCATGTGACTGTGAGGGCGGTAGGGATGTGGGCACCTCCTTCACATTCTGCCCATTGCATGAAGCCCTGGTAGGCAGTAGTGGCAGCAGCAGCAGCAGGCAGGGTTGCTCGGGGCACTGGTGCCTGGCAGCATGTGGCTCTGGGCAGCGCTGCACATGGGGGTGAGGACCATGGCCTGACCAGGCTGCCTCTATCTCTGGAACTCCCCCACCATGCGTGTGCAGCCCCCACATTCACATGCCATGGGAGGGAAGCCCCACCTGCTGGAGCTGGCTGCTTTTCCCGCCCCCGGCTGCACAGGTCCCAGCCAGCTGCTGGAAGTGGAGGGGAGCCCCAGCCCCTGCTTTCTCACTGAGTCCTGGGATCTGCATGGCAGGGAGTGGCAAAGGCAGCCAGTTCCAGCATGTGGGGCTTCCCTCCTATGGCACACAAGTGTGGGAGCTGCACATGTGTGATGGGGAACCCTTGTGATACAGGCAGCCTGGCCAGGCTGCACTCCTTGCCATGATGTGCGGTGGTGGCTGGAGCTGCACGCTACTGGGCACCAGCACCTGTGCCAGGCATGAGCACCCCAAATGCACCTGCCTGCTGCTGCTGCTGTGCCTGGGGGAGTGTGGGAGGGTCCCCACACCCACCTCCCACCCTCCCTCACACCCCACAAATGCCACGCACACATGCCCTGCCTCAACAACCCCCCACATATACAACCCCCAACATACTCTATGCCCCCCACACACAGTCATACCTCCTCACAACCCCCTACACACCCACACTCCAGTATACACACACACACTGCCACACCCCACCTCCCCCCCACACCCAACCACAGCCCCCCACACAATACAGAAGCCTAAAAATTTATTTTTGAGTGCTATCATCTCTATATACAGTATGCAAGCATAAACCATGACAAAAATATTTTTAAATAAAAGTAAAATATGTTATAGTAGGTGTTTGACATTTAGTGTATGTATGATTTTTTTCTGGTTCTAAGATGGCAACCCACCTCCCAAAAGGAGTATTTCTGGGGGGCAAGGGGAGGGACTGCCAGTGGCAAAGATCAGGGTTTAGGGGCAGGACTTCTGGTCCCAAGATGGTGACCAGGGGGCAGGGCAGCTGCCAAAGGGCAGGGCTATCAATGTGGCACTCAACAGCTCACCAAACCTTGTTAAGTGGCCCTCCAGCTGAAATAATGCCCTCTGGTGTAGATGTATCCACTGAAGCATAAATTTAAGAAGTGTCTTGTCAAAAGTGAATCAAAACAGATTATACCTGTGTAGACTATAAATGCTAAACTAGGTCACTAGTTAAATCAGTCAACAAAGACATGTCCAATCTAACGAGAATAGGTCTAAGAAGGGGTTAACCCAATCTGGTGAATTTCTGCATGCATTTGCAGCACAACCCCCTGGTCTACCCCTGTGGACTTGCCAGCCTTCCTGGACCTGCCAAGCCCTGGCTGGACCTGGTAGCCCCTGCTGTGGACCTGCCAGACCAGCCCCCAATGCCACCAGTTCCTTTCCCCACCCTGAGTTACTTACCATGGGCTGCCTGAGCTGCTCATGGCAGTGGCAAATGCCTGCACATGCCATTCCTGATCTAGGCTCAGGAGACTTGGAGTAACTTTAAGCCACTTAAAATGAGACCAGGTGTAGTGAATGCTTGTACATACTCCATGTTTCTGTAATGGCAACACTTGTAGGTAATTTTCTGAAGCGGTGGGGATATCTCTCAGAGAGAAAAAATGCAGCTAAAGAACAAGTAAGAGGTCACAAAAGAAAAAAAAACAAACATAAAAGAATAGTTCAAAAGGAAATCTTAAGAAAACACTGAATAGGGCTGAACAACTGAATGATTTGCTTTGGCAGATCATAATCAACACCATTTGTAATTATAAGCCCCCCTCCCCTGAGATTTAAGGTTTGATTCAAAGTGTTTTGATGTCAGTGGGTTTAGGAACAGGCAGTGTCTACCATGCTGGAAGGAAGGAAGTACACTTTACTATTTTTTGAAACAGTAGAATGACTTTCAATTTTAAAGCTCTCAGGTCCCACCAGTCACATGACAGAAGCAGAAAGCTAGGAGGGGGAAGATGTTATAATAGTGTTTGAAGAAGGAGAGTATTAAACAATGTTAAATGAATAAAGTTTCCCCCCATTCCTTTATATGTTGTTGTTGTCATAAGCAGTACAGTTGGTGCCACATGAAGCGAAAGCTGCTTGAGATTTTGTATTATGAGACCCTGTTTTCAGTTGTGTGTAATTTTTCCAAATATTAGCTGAATCTTTTTGTGCATTTGTCTTCTTTAGATTGAATTTCTTCTGGGGGTGAGGGGAAGGAGGAGGGAATTCTAGCAAAATCAGGCCACCCGTTTCTCTGAACATAGGGAAAAATACCTTCTTTTGCTCATATATCCCCATGCAATGGGATCTTAAAATTTGGAAGAGGTCACACTGGTATTGTTGAGCCCCAGCTAAAGTCTGGGTTCGTGCCCGGTATGCAAAGGCCAATAAAGATACCAGGGGTGAAAGTATAAAGAAGATTTATTGCTAGCAATAAAAGGTGCAAGCAGAATAATATCACATAACAAGCACACCGATTTCTAATTCTAAGCATCTTTTATACAGGGGTTCTGGACCTTCATAAGCATCCTTGTTTACTAATTGGCTATAAAGGAGTGACGCAAGCAGTTCTTTACCGAGCATGTCTCTATACCTGTGTTTTAGCTATGTATCTCATTAACATACATGTATGTTTCATTAGCATACTTTTTCCCCACCTAGGGGCGTGATTTTTAGTATTATAATGAGCTCTTTGATCCAGTACTCTGATTCTGCTTTTGTTTTCAAGCCTCCTTTATCTAAGACTGTCTCCTCCTTATCATTGCAGATGGGCATTCGTCACATAACATTCACTTTTGCTTGGGCTTTGCATAGTAGTTTCTAGGTCACTCCTTACATTCCCCTCTCTGGAGCATTTTTAATTATTATGATTATTATGATTGCTCCATTCAATTTGACTTAACACAAATCTAGTATCCTCAGCTTTCTTTGTTTGCAAAATCATTTGATTCACCTTAGGCCGGAAGATAGATGTGATGAAAACAGGTATACATTGGATACAACAACAAACCATAATCCCTATAAAACAAAATAAAACAACCATACTAAATAACTGTTTCAAACATCCAAAATTGGGAAGCCAGGAAGTTAACCAGGAAAAGTCTAAGCCAGATGATTCTTTCAGTATCTGTGCCAATCGTTGTAAGGCACCAATTTTGTCTTCAATTAGCACAGATTTATCAGTGAGGTTGAAACAGCACATTCCTTATAAAGTTTCACACCCAAGATTGTGTCGCAACAAGAGATAATCAATAGCGGCTCTATTCACTAAGACAGCGTCCCTTAATTGTTTTTGTTCAGCATTCAGGACTGAGAGCGCTCGGGATGTAGCATTTAGTCCTTTTGCTAAAACACAGGCCACTGCATTAAATTTCTGCTATTACTTACAGCAAGACCCGGAACCCCCACCATAGATGCAGCTAATGCTACGTATTCAGCCTTAGATAATAGTCCAGGGGAATCATTCTCGTCACAATCAGCAGTGAGAATAGTGTATGCTCATTTAAACCTCCCACCGAGAGGGGTTTGTTCAGTGTGCATTAGGTCAGATTTCCTTGGAAGAGCTGCAGTTACCCGAGCAATGGTGCATGGTCCCCCAGTAGCATTCGCTGGGAGGTATGAATATATCGTTCTCCCGCAGGCTAGAAACCATCCTTGAGGAAGGACGGTATGTGTGTGTGCATAGGATATTTGACTGGTCTTATTACAGAAGATTTTTTTTCCTTGGTTCAATTTAAAGCAATTATTAGTACAATTAACCATTAGGAAACATTCGGAAGCATTAGCTGTTGCCTGAACTCGTACAGAAAACATATTTCTGCTTTTCTCTTTTACAACAGTCCCCCACTTATATATATCCTGATATGTACTTTCCTTATCTCCATCTTTCAGCATAGTATAATTTTGTAAAATTTTCAAAGGGGTAGGTACTGCAATTAAGCATGAGGTAAAAACCAGGTGAGCATTGATCCCTCCTGCTAAGCAGAAGTCCATTCTATTTAAAATTTCCCGGGCCAGATAAATCCAGACATTTTCCTGAGGGTCAAATTTTTGTTGTAAAAGGTTTTCCCCTCCTATGAGTAGGAGTGGACAGATCAGGGCGCCCCACAATAAAACCTTGAACAATTTCATAATAAGGCTTGTAAAACTTGATCAAAGATTGACAAATTATTTAAACTTCCTTTCTTTTGAATAGGAATTTTAAGTCTCTTATTGGCTCCACCTTCCACTGTTCTCTGCCTCCGGTTCCGGAGTCTGCAGGGTTTCCTTCTTGTTCCGGTCCAGCCACCGGCTTTAGGTGACTGGAATGTATCCAAGTCTTCATTCCTTCGAGCTTTGCTGCCGTTGGGGTCGTTAAAAGTACCCTATATGGGCCCTTTCATCTGGCTTGAAGTGGTTCCTCGTTCCAATCTTTCACAAGGGCGTAACTCCCAGGTAATAATCGATTTTCCAGGGCAGGAGACTGGTCCTGTGTCTGCAGCACGTCCCGTACCTGCTGATGGATGGAAGACAAAACAGAAACCAAGGACCATACATATTCTCTAATCATTCCCTCTCCTAAAACATGTAACTGTTGCTCAGTACCCATGGGCAGACTCAGAGGGTAAGGCTTACCATACATTATCTCAAACGGGCTTAATCCCAATTTAGAATGTGGTGCGACCCTTACTCGTAACAGGGCCAAGGGTAGGGCCTCTGGCCATTTGAGTCGAGCTTCTTGGCAAATCTTTGCAAGGTGTCTTTTTAAGGTCTGATTCATACGTTCCACCTTTCCACTGGACTGGGGTCTCCAAGGGGTGTGTAAATGCCAGCTGATTCCCAGGAACTCAGAAACCTTCTGAGTAATTTGTGCAATGAAATGTGGGCCACTGTCTGACCCTATTCCTTTTGGAAGTCCGAAGCTAGGTATGATTTCTCGTAGGAGTGCCTTGACCACCTCTTGGGCTTGGGCAGTCCGACATGGGAAGCACTCAACCCAATTAGAGAAAGTGTCCACAAAGACAAGGAGATATCTCATCCCTTGTTGCCAGGGCAACTCAGTAAAATCCACCTGCCATTCTTCTCCTGGCCCATTGCCTATTCTCTGATGTCTTGAAGTTTCTTTTTTCCCTCCTTTTGGGTTATTTCTCTGGCAGACCTCACATGTCTCTGATACCTTCTTGGCAGCCTCTCTTAATCCCACTCCAGTTACATAGTGACTGATCCATCTTACCAGGGCCCTGGGTCCGTAGTGGGTGCCATGATGAGTGCTCTTTACTACCACATGAACCCAGGCAGCTGGGATGATAATGCGGCCATCCTTTGCTACTAGCCACCCGTGCTCCCCCTTCTTTGCTTGAAACTCTTTTATCAATTGTTTGTCTCTTTCCCCGTACTGTGGTGTCACAGGCTGGTATAGGTCTGGGAGGAGAGGTAACAGATTACTTACTTCGGGCAGCAAGTCTGTCTGAGGTCTTTTAGCTGCTCTCTTTGCTGTAGCGTCAGCAAATTGATTACCTTTTGTGGAGGGGTCGTTCCCTTTCTGATGTGCTTTACAATGCATTACCGCTACCTCCTTTGGTTCCCAGACTGCCTTGAAGAGAGCTTTTATTTGCTTGCTATGCTTAACGCCTGCTCCTTTAGCATCAAGTAGACCCTGCTCTTTCCACAGCACTCCGTGAGCATGTAAAACAAGGAAAACATATTTAGAGTCAGTATAAATATTGACAGTTTTGTTGGCCGCCAATTGCAAAGCCCGAGTCATAGCGATGAGTTCAGCCATTTGAGCTGAAACAGATGGGTTTAAAGGTCCTGCTTCTATCACATTCTGTGTAGTCACGATAGCGTATCCGGATTTTCGAATTCCATTCTCCATACTCGAGCTGCCATCGGTGTAGAACTCCAGGTCAGCTTTTTCAAGAGGTCTGTCTCTCAGATTTGGTCTTGAAGAATAAACAGCTTCCAATGTTTGCAGGCAATCATGTACAAGATCTGGTGTGTCGGCCATAGATGGCAACAGTGTTGCTGGATTTACAGTGCGAGAAATGGCCAATTTTATTTCAGGCTTATCTAGGAGGATGGCCTGATATCGAGCCATTCGTCCCGGGGTTAACCAGTTCCCTCCTTTCTGCTCCAGGACTGTAAGCACTGCGTGAGGCACATATACAGTCATTTCATGGCCTAGGGTTAACTTTTCAGCTTCTTGTATTAGCAGACAGGTGGCAGCAACGGCCCGGAGACAAGCAGGCCATCTGGATGACACAAAGTCCATTTGTTTAGACATATATGCCACTGGTCTTTGCCAGCTACCCAATTTCTGTGTTAACACTCCCACGGCTACCCCCCTCGGTCATGCACAAAAAGGGAAAAAGGCTTACTCATGTCCAGTAGTCCTAAGGCGGGTGCTTCAATGAGAGCCTGCTTTAACTGGCAGAATGCTTGCTCACTCTCTTCAGTCCGTTCGAGCACCTTTTCATCACCTTGTGTAGCTCCATACAGAGGTTTTGCAATAACCCCAAAATTTGGAATCCAAATCCTGCAAAAACCTACTGTACCTAAGAATCCCCGTAGTTGTTTCTTTGTTTTTGGGGGTGCTAGCTGGCATATAGCTTCTTTTCTTTCAGGCAACAGGGCTCTCTGACCAGGCTGTAATTCAAATCCCAAGTATGTTACCTTCTGGGACATGGGCTGCATTTTACTTCTGGACACCCGGTATCCTTCCTGTCCCAGAAAATTAAGGAGGCAAATTGTTCCTTCCAGGCAGCTTGCTTCAGTGGTGGCTCTTAAAAGCAAGTCATCCACATATTGCAAAAGAGCACAGGACAGTGGCTGTTTTAGCCTGCGTAAATCTTTGCTTAATGCAGTGCCGAATAGGGTTGGGCTGTTTTTAAACCCTTGGGGTAAGACAGTCCAGCAAAACTGAGTCTTAATGCTAGTATCTGGGTCTTCCCATTCAAATGCAAATATTTCCTGAGATCCCCTCTCTACCGGTATACAGAAGGAAGCATCTTTTAAATCAATAACCGTAAACCAGTTATGATCTGGGTTCAAGGCAGACAGCAAGTTGTATGGGTTAGGCACGACCGGGTATATACTCACAACCACTTTCTTTACAGCTCTCAAGTCTTAGACAAAACGATATTCGTTACTCTTAGGCTTCTTCACAGGCAAGATGGGTGTGTTAAAAGCTGATGTGCATTCACGGAGAAGGCCATACTCCAGGAACCGTTCAACTAACGGCTTCAGTCCTTTCCTGGCTTCCATCCACATTGGATATTGTTTCACACATGGAGGCTGGGCCCCTGGCAAAAGTTGAATCTTCACAGGGTCAGCATTTTTAGCCTTCCCGGGTCGGTGACCTGCCCAAACCCATGGAACAGCAGCATCGAGCAGGGTTTGAGGAATATCCGGTGTACTTTCCTCTTGGAGAAGGCCGAGAAGGCAAGCCTGCAAATGCCACCCCTTTTCAGGAGGCACTGTTAAAAACATTTGCCCATCCTGGAACGACAACGTAGCTTGCAGTTTACAGAGGAGGTCTCTCCCTAAAAGGGGAACGGGGCAGTCTGGCATGTACAAGAATTGATGGGTGACTTTGGCCTGCCCAAGATTACAGGTCATTGGCTGTAGGAAGGGTCGTGTTACTGCCTTCCCTGTAACCCCTACCACCGGCACAGTCTTTTTACTTAAAGGTTTCAGTTTTTGAGTTAAGACAGAATGGGTAGCACCTGTATCAACGAGAAAATCAACCAATTCATCTCTGTCCCCTAGTTGCATTTTAACCAGAGGCTCGTCAGGGGACACTGGGATCTGGGTTATCTTTCCCTCCCGGGCCTCCAGTCCCCTTCAATCTGAATCCCTTCCAAAAGCGAACAATCCACTGCTCTCCTCTTTTTTCTTTTCACCTTCCCCAAATTTCCGATAGGGGCATTCCTGCTTCCAATGTCCTTTTTGTTTGCAATAGGCACACTGATCTTTCTCTAATGGACCCCGTCTCTGAGGCTGTCTCCGGGATCCCTCATTTCTAGGTTTTCCCGTGATTGCAGCTGCCACTAGGGCTGCCTGCATTTTTATCTTTCTCTCCTCTTTCTTGTCCTGTTGCTTTTCCTGAACATTTTCTCAGTTAGTAAATACTTGGTAAGCAATGTCTACTAGTTGGGAAATAGGCATACCTGTTGCTCCGTCTGTCTTCTGCAATTTCTTTCTAATGTCTGGTGCACTCTGACCTATAAAGATCATATTTACCATGCGAGCGTTCGATGCATCCTCTGGGTCCTCACGAGTGTATTGCCTGAAAGTAGTGTAAATTCTTTCCAAGAAAGCACTCGGGGTCTCATTAGTCTCCTGTCAAACCTCATACACCTTGCTGAGATTCTGAAAAACACAGCATCTCTCAATCCTTGGAGGATATATTCTCGATAGGCACGGATGGAGGTCATATCTTGGTCTGGTTTCCAATCTGGCTCCTGGATGGGGACATGATCATCTCTATTTCCTTGCAGGTTCCCTGCAGTAATTTCCTTTTCCACATACTCACGAGCTTTGTTCACTACCATCCTCCTTTCCTCTGGTGTCAACAGGATATCTAGAAGAGACTGAACATCTGCCCACGTTGGGTTATGGGTTTTGAAAATCGTTTTAAACAGGTTTCATACCTTTTCAGGATTCTCTCTCAAGCTGGGGTTATTGTTCCACCAATTATACAAATCTGATGTAGTGAAAGGAATGTGCACAAAGGTTCGACGGTAGGTTGGCTCACCGTCATCTTCGAGAGGCCCGGGTACCACTTGTTCTCTTAGGGGAAATACCCCATTTCCCTTCCCACGGCCAGGATCAGATTCCCTGTGATGTTTTCCCTTAACCCCGGAGTCTGCTCCTAACTGTACTCTCCACCCACCTCCTGGGGTTATATCAGGAGAAGTCGGGGATTCTGGAGATTGCCAAGCACCTGATGGCCATGGTTGGCGCTGTTCCAGTTCCCTGGGTTGGGGAGTATTCTCAACCTCCGCCTCGGGGGGGGGGGGGAAGAAGCAGGAAGAGCAGATGCCAACGAGGAATCAGATGAATCAGGAGGAGGAGGGGGAAGAGGAAGAGAATAAGGTAAAGGCAGCAGAGGGGGGGGAGCCTCCAGCTCCAGACAGTCCAGGACAGGATTTGCAGTTGGTCGAGCCACGGCCATCTCACAGATCCCAACCCCCTCCCCCAATCCACATTCCTCCAAAATCTTTCTATCTCTACAAAGAGACATAAACACTTGCGCATACATCAATTCCTCCCATTTACCATTCTGCCGGCAGAACAAAATCAATTGTAATATGGTATTATAATTAACACTTCCCTCCGGAGGCCAATGTTCTTGATCATCTAGCTGATAGCGTGGCCACGCAGTTTCACGGAAGAATTTAGCTTTCTTCTTAGTCATAGGATCCCCACCGAACTCTGCCCAATGTCCCAATACACAAGAGAGGTGGGTACATTTCCTAACCTTACTGTTAATAGTACCCATCTCAGGGCTGCCTTCCCGGTTCTGACCGTCCGACTTACCTGGGATCCAGGGATCTGTTCTTAGTCCTCGTCCTCACAGGGGAAAAATCACTGGTCTTGGACTCGGGCCAGACAGAATACTTACAGAGATAATCCCAGGCAGGCTTACTGACGGTAGGCCTTATGTCCTTTCTACCCTCTCACCCAGGTGCCTGTTACTGGTACTTTCACTCTATGGCGTTGCACCGTTAGGCTACTGCCGCCTCAGCGATCCAGCTCCCCCTGAAGCAAAAGTCTCACCAGGAAAAGAGATCCCGGGGCGCGCCTGACATTTGATAAGGAAGAGCAAATCAGCTGGTCGTCAGTTAGTCCAGGCAAAGCTTATCTAAGGCAGTCCCATCTGGGTCGCCAAAAACTGTTGAGCCCCAGCTCAAGTCTGGGTTCGTGCCCGGTATGCAAAGGCCAATAAAGATACCAGGGGTGAAAGTATAAAGAAGATTTATTGCTAGCAATAAAAGGTGCAAGCGGAATAATTTCACATAACAAGCACACCGATTTCTAATTCTAAGCATCTTTTATAAAGGGGTTCTGGACCTTCATAAGCATCCTTGTTTGCTAATTGGCTATAAAGGAGTGACGCAAGGAGTTCTTTACTGAGCATGTCTCTATACCTGTGTTTTAGCTATGTATCTCATTAACATACATGTATGTTTCATTAGCATACTTTTTCCCCACCTAGGGGCGTGATTTTTAGTATTTTAATGAGCTCTTTGACCCAGTACTCTGATTCTGCTTTTGTTTTCAAGCCTCCTTTATCTAAGACTGTCTCCTCCTTATCATTGCAGATGGGCATTCGTCACATAACATTCACTTGTGCTTGGGCTTTGCATAGTAGTTTCTAGGTCACTCCTTACAGTATCACGTGCATCAGCCTTGCCAACCCCATGAGAATCAATAGTATTTAGCCAAGTTATTAGCCTTGAAAAATCTCAGTTTTCACATGTGCCAGAGAGACTCTGGCAGTGGAATTCATCAAAGATTATATCTGCTCTGAGCAAATTCTAGCTTGGGGCAGAAGGCACTGAGCAGAGCTCTCCCTATGAATTACTCTCCCATACAACAAAGTGATGTAATAGTACCAGGCACTGGAACTGAAAGCAGGGAAACTGTCTCCCTTCTGTTATCAAGCCTTCCACTGCTAGAGCCCAGGCAAGGATGAGAAGAGGAATAGCCAGCTGGAATGTGAAGTGGTGAGGAGCTGTTTGTAGGAAGAGGGTGTCCAGGAGCAAACATTGGACAAAGAACTGGGGTGTGGGGAAAGACTAGAACTAGTGTGTGGGAACAAGGAGAAAGTGGACTTTGAACTGGGATGTGGAGCTGAGAGATGGTAGTGACTTGCACTGGGACAAGGACCATCTGAAGGAGGTGGGGGCAATTAATCTGTAATCACTGTGGTATACTCCCTTCAAAATTTTTTTTAGAGGGTAAATTTATCTTTGCCTATATTCCCTCCAATC
This sequence comes from Alligator mississippiensis, assembly GCF_030867095.1. Lineage (NCBI taxonomy): Eukaryota > Metazoa > Chordata > Crocodylia > Alligatoridae > Alligator > Alligator mississippiensis. The sequence continues at coordinate 173,446,849 of NC_081826.1, read as the reverse complement.
TCTGGGTTTCAAAATTCTATGCAATCACATAACCCCCTAGTGGAAAAAAACCATTACCCCTTTATACAGGATGAAGTGAGAGGTGGGAATAGAACTGACCCTGATTCTTACAGTCGTGTATTAACTGCCATTTTTTTAACCTGCCTACCTAGGTCTTAAAGGCTTCAGCTTGCATCGATAAAGCCATACTTAAATCATGCTTCAAGATCTCAAATTTCACTGGGAGACCATGGAAAAAAGTCAAGTATCATGGGTACTATATTTCAATTTTCATTAGCATTAAAAAGGCAAAATATATAAATGTCATTTCAATCTGAAAAGTACAATAAAGTAAATATTGTAAAATCAGCATATGACATTTGCTAATGCTCAAATGAGACCTTCAGAGCTTAATAAATGTCATTCTCACTAATTCTGTATTGTTGATTCTTTCACCTCTTTACAGTATGTGATACAGCTTGATTGTAGGAAGGTAGAGTTTCCTTTGCTTAAACTGAATTAGGAGGACTAGTTACCTGTCAATAGGCTAGGGCAATACTTTACATTCCAAGTATATTTATAAAACCTTTCTGTGCTATATTTAAGACAGCTTCCCAACACATATGTACAGGATTCCATTCTGATATTACTCTACATAATATCCATCAGATTCAAAACATTTATTCTTATCTTTGAACTCTGAAGGTACATTAGTTTGTTTTGTTTTGTTTTGTTTTACATAGGACAGGCCTATTGCAGAAGTAGATATTTATATCAGTCTTCTGCCTTTAGTAGAGTTTTATGATGTGTCTGAGGTTCAATGCCATATATGCGTATGTTATTGTTGTCTACTCTTGATGGTTCAATACTAGCTCTGATCTCTACATTTGTTCATAGTCACTACCATGCAGTATTTCTTGGGCATGAGAAATAATATATCATCTTACAGTTGGTCTTGCAGGTAAATGTAGCTGTTATAATAATTGTCACTTTTGGGGTATATGTGTGTACCTATATTCCTTTATCCAATAACTTTTTAATCCAGACCCACTGGTTCTTAATGAATGACACCAATGAAATTCCTTACGTTAGTACAAGCAGAGAGCAGGCACATTAACTATCCTTGTGTAGCAAGCCTGAGGTGCCTTGGGTGGTGTGTTGTCCTGGCACCCTGCCCCAGTCTGCTTACCTTTCTGGCCACCTGGTGCACTCTATGCTCAAGGCAGGAACACCTCTGTCTAAATCATCCTAGAAAAATGTCTATATAACCTGCACTTAAAAACTTCATCCAGTGTAGGTAATCTCTTGTAGGGGTTAAGTGCCCTAATAGTTAGAAAGTTCTTCCTAAAATCCAACCTAAATCTTCCTAGATGTAGTTTAAAGCTGCTTCCTTTTTGTCTTGTCCCCTGTTGACACAGAGGACAATTGATCACTTTCCCCTTTATAACCACCCTTTTGAAGAAAGTTTATCAAATTCCCCTTCAGCTTTCTCTTCAGTTCTTCTAGCCAACTATAATTTCAGTTCTTCTAGCCATTTCTGTCTCATAAGTATTGTTTTCCAGACTTCTAAACATTTTGTTTAACATTGAGCCATTGATGATTACTTTTTGAGCATAATTATTCAACAACTCGTTTTGTACCTATCTTGGTAGTTTCCTACCAACTACATCTCCTTTCTTTACTTACAGACTACATCTCCTTTCTTTACTTTTGAGACTATCAGAGGAAACAGTGGCAAAAGCCTTGTTGAAGTCAAGATATATTGAATCCAATGCTGTAACCCATCCTCAAAGCCCATCCCCCGTCATAGAAGGAAGTCAGAAAGAAGCACAACTTATTCTTGGCAAATCTATGTTGGATGTCCCTTATCACCTTGTTATTTTCTAGGTGCTTAGAAATAGATGCCTTGATTATATGCTCTTATTTCTGTCCAGGTATTAAGATTAGACTGGTCTGTAATCACCTGGGTCCTCCTATTTACCTTTCTTAAAGATAGATACTATATTTGCTCTTTTAAAGTTTTCTAAGACCTCCCCTGACCTCCATGTGTTCACAAAGATAATAGCCAATTGTTCTGCAATTATCTCAGCCAGTTCCTGGAGTACTTGAAGATGAATCTCGTCTGGCCTTGCTGATTTGAAAACATTTAGTCTGTCTAATCTCTAACATGTCCTTTCCCAACACTAGGTTGATTATCTATGCTCCTATCCTTGCTGCTAACTCTGTTCATCATCTGACAGTTGACCTTTTTTGTGACAACCGAAGTAAAAAAAGCATTAAGCACTTCAGCCTTTTCTGCCTCACCCATTATTAGCTTCCCCTCCCCATTAATTAATAGATCTACGCTTCCCTTGTTCTTCCTCTTACTTCTAACAGATTTGTAGGATGCTTTTTTCTTACCTTTTATGTCTTTTACTGGCTGTATCTCCATTTCCTTTGCCCTTCCAGATTTTTCCCTTCATGCTTGTGCTTTGTTCTTTTACTTACCTTTAGGCCTAACCACATTTCTTCCTTTTGTAAGATTTCAAATCATTAAAACAGTCACTGTTTACCCAAGTTGTTGTGTAACAGGGTGGTCTGGCCATTTAAGGAAGACAAATGGCCCTGGGGTAGAAGCCTAGGTATGGGTGTTTAGTAGACCTGTGCAGTGGCAAGCATTCACTTTGGATTCAGACTTGGCCAATTCAGAGGACAGTGATTAGATTCAGAGATTCAAATCACTGTCCCAATTCAATTTGACTGAATCAGACCTGAACGATTTGGTGCCATTTCAGAGATTCAGCCATAGACTAAACAGCAGCTGACACAGCTGCCTCCAGCTGGTAAGTCTGTTGGGGTTAGGGGACAGGGGAAGGAAGGGGTGTGGGGAGGGAGGGATTGGGTCTGGGGCTGGGGCAAGCTGCCCAGCTAGGGCAGAGAGACATATTACTCGGGGAAGGGGCAAGGGGGTATGAGATGTGGGTGTGGCAGTGCTTGGAGTGGGGGCTGTGCCCTGCTGCTGCTTGCACAGCCGGAGGGGGGGCGGGGTGTGGGTGCAACTCACTCCGGGTGGAAGGGGGCAAGCAGCAGCAGGGCATAGTCCCCTTCTGCCTGGAGGGCAAGTGGTGGCAGAACGCAGTCCCCACTCCCAGCACTGATTCAGGTGTGGCAGCACTGGGGGTGGGAGCTACGCCCTGCTGCCACTTGCCCCCTTCTGCCCAGGGTGAGCTGCACCCACATCCCACCCCCACCCCGACTGGACAAGTGGCAGCAGGACATAGCCCCTGCTTCAAGTGCTGCCACACCTGCATCCCCACTCCCCTCCCTGAGTAACGCGCCCCCCGCCCTGGCTGGGCAGCTTGTCCCAGCCCCACTCCCTTCCTCCCCTGTGCCCCTTCCCTCCCCCTCCCCCAAACCCAACATACTTACCAGCTGGAGGTAGCTGTGTCATCTGCCTGTTTAGTCTATGGCTGAATCACCAAATCTTTTCCAAATCTTTTTCTGAATCATTTAGGATGCTACGAATCGATTCAGAGCTTTTCATTGGTCTCCTGATTGGATTCAGATTTGGAGATTCAGTACCTGAATTGGGCTGAATCTCCTCCAAATCAAATCAGCTACTGAAGCTTCACACAGCCCCAGTGTTTAGTGTGCCTTTGGGAGCTTGAGCTGGGCAAGGAGCAGTTTGTGGGCAGGGAGAAGACTGAAACCCAGCGGAGCTTGCTTCTAGGATGGGTCAGAGCTGAAGGGCCTTCTCCTGCAGTCTGGAGAAAGGCTAACAGTTTTCTTAACTCATTTATTTCTTTGTTTGGCTCAAGGAGTATTATTCTAAGTTGTGAGGACTAGCTGAGAGGCCTCCCCAAACAGAGACACTGCAGACTCCCACGTCTGCTTATGGACAATTGTTTGGACAATCTGAAAGATTCCTAAGGGGGTAAAGACACAGCAACTCAGGGAAATACCATGACCACAAAGGTGTCAGGGGGTAGTACCCTGACCAATAGGTCCCTTACAAATGGTTTTGTGTAGTGGAGGGTGTACCCTTGTCTGCTTGCAGACACGACTCCCTATGAGAGCCTCATAGTTAGCTTCCCACTGGTCTGCTTCCAGTGGGTGGATCTCAGCTACACACTGAATTTATGGAAATGGGAGATTCCTCCCTAGCTTGCTCCTGCAGCCATATGGCTGAGGACAAGCAAAACTCAGGGGCATCTGAATCCCAAGCCTCCAGGCTTGGGCCTGCATGCCTGCAGGATTTGGAAGTATCTGAAGCCCCAGGCTGGTGTGGAGGATACTTGCCAGTAGCAGGGCCACATATAGCTCTTGAATGATTCAAATGGATTTGGATCCGATCTGGCTAATTTGACCTGGAACACAAAACCAAACCAAACTAAACCTTACATGGTGTCTTATTATATTTCCTTCATATTGGGAAGGAAGGATAACATGCCTTAGCCTAGTTTCCACTGTATTTTGTACTTCAGAATAAGTACCTGTCTCTTTAAAAAAACAAGGTGACATCACTTTCCTTTTTTCTTGTCTGTCCCTTCTGAACAAGCTAAACCGATCTGCTGCAAAACTTCCTCATGTGCATGGATGAGCTCTACCTGACTCAAGAAGTCGATGGGCTGATGAGAGGTAAACCGTTGCTGGACCTGGTACTGGCCAAAGGGGATGACCTAGTCAGTGACCTAAGAATCAATGGAAAGCTGGGCGATAGTGACCATGAGATGATCACCTTTACTATCCATTGCAAAGCTAGCAAGTCAGTCAGCAATATAGAAATCCTTGACTTCAGAAAGGATGACTTTGACAAGCTCAGGAGGCTCATTGTTGAGGCCCTAAGGGACCATGACTCGACAGTAAGAGGATTCCAAGAGGAGAGGTTGCTCCTCAAGGGAGCGATCCTGACAGCACAAGGGATGGCCATCCCGTCTTGGAGGAAGGGTAGTAAAAGGGCACAGCAATCCCCGTGGCTCAGCAAGGAACTTGGTGCCTCTTATGCCTCAAAAGAGAGACTTATAAAGGATGGAAGGATGGAATTACCACCGAGGAGGAGTACTCAGCACTGGTACGTACCTGCAGGGAGTGTATCAGGAAAGTCAAGGCTGTAACCGAGCTCCATTTGGCTTCACATATCAAGGATAACAAAAAGTCCTTTTTCAGATGTGTAGGGAGTTGGAAAAAAATCAAGGGTAATGTTGGACCCCTGCTGAACCAAATGGGACAGCTGATAACCAACACCCAGGAAAAGGCCAATCTGCTTAATGGGTACTTCGCGTCACTCTTTCATTAGTCCAATGGGGCTGCCTGCCTAGCAAGATGTGGAATGGCCAGGGTGAGGGTGTATTTATAGCCAACATCAGCGTTGATCTAGTAAAGGATCGCCTTGAGAAGCTGGACACCTTCAAGTCAGCCTGTCCTGACAGATTACACCCTAGAGTACTCAAGGAGCTGGCAGGTGTCATAGTGCAACCATTGGCAAAAATATTTGAAAACTCGTGGCACTCAGGTGAAGTACCTGAAGACTGGAAGAAGGCCAATGTGGTACCCATCTTCAAGAAAGGGCAGAAAGTAGATCCCAGGAATTACAGGCCAATCAGCTTGACCTCAATCCCCGGTAGGATTCTGGAGAAAATTATCAAGGAGACCCTTCTGGATAAGCTGTCTGAGGGCAACATCCTGAGGGATAGCCAGCATGGGTTTGTCATGGGTAGGTCTTGCCTGACCAATCTCATCTCCCTCTATGACCAGGTGACATATCACCTGGACAAGGGAGAATAGATTGAAATCATATATCTGGATTTTAAAAAAGCCTTTGATCTGGTGTCCCATGACCTCCTCATGGAAAAATTCGCCAACTGCGCCCTCGGCTACAAACCTGAAGTGGGTGGATACAAATCTGATGACGTTCAATATCAATAAATGCAAGGTATTCCACCTCAGTGGAAAAAAAAACCCGCATCATACTTATAGTCTCAGCAGCGCTACACTTGCTAGCACCATGGCTGAAAGAGACTTGGGGGTCATGATTGACCACAAGATGAACATGAGCCACCATTGCGATGCCACAACTGGTAAAGCAAACAAAACTCTGGCTTGCATCCATAGATGATTCTCAATTCAATCTCAGGATGTCATCCTCTCGCTGTACTTGGCCTTGTTGAGGCTGCAGCTGGAGTACTGCATCCAGTTCTGGGCTCTACAATTCAGGAAGGATGTGGAGAAGTTTGAGAGAGTCCAGAGGAGAGCCACACACATGATCAGAGGGCAGGAGAATAGGCCTTATGAATAGAGGCTGAGAGCCATGGGACTTTTCAGCCTGGAAAAGCATGGGCTCAGGGGAACCTGGTAGCTATTTATAAGTACATAAGGGGTGTACTTCAGGATCTGGGAGAACATCTGTTCACCAGAGTGCGTCAAGGAAAAACAAGGACCAATGGTCATAAACTCCTCCAAAACCATTTTAGGCTGGACATAAGAAAAAATTTCTTTACTGTCTGAGCCCCCAAGACCGGGAATAGACTGCCTCCAGAAGTGGTGCAGGCACCTACTCTGGACTCATTCAAGAAATGCTTGGATGCTTATCTTGCTGGTATCCTTTGACCCTAGCTGACTTCCTGCCCCTGGGGCAGGGGGCTGGACTTGATGATCTTCAAGGTCCCTTCTAGGCCTAACATCTATGAAACCTATAAATTTATCTATGACAGCACGTGAGTCATGTGAACAATCCCAGTTATGCACTGATTGTGTACGCACAGTAGAATTTCCGTTTCCTCTGCTTATTCACCATACTTTTTCCTTCAGTAAATAGTCCTCTTAGATTACTCAAATGGTGGTTAGCACGTGCTTAAATTTAATTCTGGACATAAAGAGATTTGTGAAATAGGAATGGACTCCTAAACTGGGGCTCTAGTGATCATAGGGCACACCTACATGTATCCTTATGGCACCATTGGTATTGTGCCGTCATTTAATACACTCTCTTCTGGAACCTGAGGGAGTCCATTGCTATGGTGACTGTGATGTCTGTAGGTATTATAGGGCTTGCTAGTACTGCCCTGTGCTTGTTGGCCTACAGGTGGTGACAGGGTAGACCTTAGGTCTGGATCACCAGCTCTGCCTGGAAGTGGATCTTATATTTTTCTCACCTGCCACAACTTTGATGACCTTTATATTCCTGGGAGACAATTCCCATGGTGGTCCTGCCTGGCCTTGATCCCTGTGTCTTTGGTGGGGCTCTAAACCTCCCCTTTTCCCCAGCCTAACCTTTCTCGATGGTGTTTTAAGATGTTCTTTTGTAGCCAGGTTGCAGTGCTGCCTGTTGTAACCTCCTCTGCACCCCAGGGTGTGCTAGTGCCTCTTTTGGGTACACCCTTCCAGGTGCTGGTCTTGGCCTGTGCTCAAACAAAACCAAAAAAAATAGACAGCAAAAAAAAAAAAAAAAAAAAAATCACAGAAACGCCCCTCCCTCCCCCGCCCCCCGGGTGCTTCTCAGCCTTCTTGTTGGGCTCTGGCAATGTTCCCAGAACAAATCCCTTAGTCCATTCTCTGCTGTGTGAGCCTGTCCGGCACCCCTATGAACGTTCACAGTCTTTCGGGGTCTCTCCTCCTTTGCAGGAAGGCTCTACCTGTGACTAGATTTTTTCCCTTCAGACCCTCCTCCAGATCCTCTGATGAAAAGAAATCCAGTCCGGAGATTCCCTCTTGCCTTGTGAACTCCCTTGCTCCGGATCCTCTGCTGCGGCTCTGCTAGCCGCTTGTTCACAGGCCTCCATCTGCCTCAGGATCACTCCCGCAGCATTCTTCAGGCATGCTCTGCAGTTTCTGCCTACCAAGACGCTCAGCTGCTCCTCTCTCCCTGCGGGCTGCAGGGAAATGGCTCCCTTCTGTCCCTCTCCGGGGCCAGAAATACCTTTGAGTGGCTTCCCTCCACAAATCCTGAGCAAGATGCTGCCCTGGAAATTGGGTGGGTATTTTCCTTCCTTTCCAGGCTGCAGCTGCACTCCTGCTGGCCCTCCATGCTGTATGTTTGGTCTCAGTCCTTCACATATTCCCCCCCCCCTCCCCTTTAAGACGCCATCAGGTGCTCTTCTTTGTTCATAAGTGGGATTCTCTTCTTGGACCATCACCTGCTCTCTTGATGCATGCTGTGTTTCAAGAGACTTGCTTGAGTGGCAATGAGAAAGGAAATCAGCCACAACATTGTCTTTACCTGGTCGATATTCAACTGTAAACTGAAATGTCTGCAACGCCAAGGCCCACCTTGTTATACGGGCATTATCTATCTTGGAGGACTTCATCCATTTCAGTGGTGCATGATCTGTTATAACTGTGAATTCCCGCCCCAACAGGTGGTACCGAAAGTACCCCACACCCCATTTCACCACTAGACACTCTCTTTCTACTGCCGCGTACCTTCTTTCATGGTTATTTAATCTCCTCCTGGCATAGGCTATTGGTCTTTCCTGCCCCTTAATCCTCTGGAAGAGCATGGCCTCTAGTGCCTGTCTTGACGCATCTACCTGAAGGGTAAAGGGCAGTGCAAAATCCGGGATGTGTAGTATAACATCCTTACATAAAGCCTGCTTGACTGCCTCAAAGGCTTGCTGTTGTAGCTCTGTCCACCATATGGGGCCATTCCCCTTCCCCTTGATCATGTTGGTAAGCAGGACTGCTAATTCCACAAATCTCAGTATGAATTGTCGATAATACCTGGCTAAGCTGAGAAAACTTCTCATTTGTCTTTTGGCTCAAGGGACCTGATAACTTTTAATCACCTTCACCTTATGTACTAAGTGTTTGATTTGTCCTTGCTCCACATGAAAACCCAAATAATCTGTCTCACACTGTCCTAATGTACATTTCCTCAGGTTTACCCTCAATCCTGATCTCCTTAACTCCTGTAAAACTGCTTGGAGCACGCTAGATGTTGGTATATATGACTATATAATCAATATAAGCAGCAGCATATTCATGATGCGGGGCCGGTAATCAATCTATCAGCCTTTGAAAAGTTGTCGCTGCATCGTTTAGGCCAAAGGGCATTCTACAACACTCATAGAGTCCCCATGGTGTTCTGAATGCTGTTTTAGCCTGATCTTCTGGTCTTACTGGGATCTATCAATATCCTTTGGCTAGATCAATTCAGACTGCCCTATCCTTTGGCTAGATCAATTCAAACTGCCCTATCCTTTCTAGCAACTCCCCAACCTGAGGCATGGGAAACACGTCAAACTGGGTGATAGCATTGAGTTTACAAAAATCTATACACAAGCGGAGTGACCCATCCTTTTTGGGGACAGTCACTATACGTCTTCTCCATGGACTTCTAGAGAGCTTAATTATTCCCTGGTGAAGCATCTTTCCTATTTCCTCCTTCACTGCCTGATAATGGTGGTGTGGTATCCTCCTCCACCTTTCCTGCACAATAGCCCCTTATGGTGTTTTAATTCCATGCACTGCATCCCTTGTTCTCCCTGGGATTTCACTGAATACATCTGCGAATTTCTCTAGTACCTGGTTCAACTGTCTTAGTTGCCTCTCCATCAAACTGGATCCTGTAGCTAGTGCCTCTAAGTTGAATCTGTCTGTCCCCATGTCTCCCAACTCCCTTCCAAACTCCTCTTTCTGTGGGATAGGGGTGGCCAACAATCCCTCTGGCTCCTGCCACAACTTCAACAGGTTAGCATGAAATATTTGCCTATCCCTTCAATGTCCTGGCCATAATACTTTGTAATCTACTGGACCACCCTGGTGTATGATCTGGAACGGCCCCTGTCAGCAAGTCTGGAACAGCTCCTGCTAGTTGCTAGTTGAACTGGGTAACAGGACCAATACCCTCTGCCCCACCTAAAACTTTCTTTCCTTGGCTCCTTGGTCATACTGCTGCTTCTGGTTCATGTGAGCATTCCTCAGGTGATCACCCACCACCTGGTTCACCTTCATAAGTCATTCTCTGAGGTTTATCAGATACTGATCATTCCCCTCCTTTTTCCATTCTTCATGAACTACATCTAATAAACTCCACAGGGTATGCCTGTACACTATCTCAAATGGTACATACCCTAACGATGCCTGCGGCACCTCTCTAACCACAAACAGTAATGGCAGGATCACCAAATCCCACCGTCTTGGGTCCTCCTGGGTGCACCTCCTCAACATGGCCTTTAATGTCCCGTTAAAACGCTCCACCAGACCATTAATCTGGGGGTGGTAAATAGCTGTATGCAGGTGCTTTATGTGTAATACCTGGCACAATCCCCGCATCACATGGGACATAAAATTCGTTCCCTGATCAATAATGATCTCCCGTGTCAGTCCCACCCTTGAAATCCAATTCAACAATTCCTCTGCCACTTTTGAACTTGTGACTGCTCTTAGGGTCACTTCTTCTCAGGATACCTGGTCACATTATTAGTCAGTACTAATATAAACTGTGCCCTCCTGCAGTTTTGGGCAGTAGGCCAATCACATCCAGGGCTGCATGAGTGAAAGGTTCAGAAATTATGGGCATTACTTGCAAGGGCACTCTAGGGGGTTTCTTTATGCTGACCCTCTGGCATTCCGGGCATCGATTACAAAACTGTTCTAAATCTTGGTAACACCCTGGCCAAAAGAAGATGTGTGTCACCTGGACTATAGTTTTCCCTTTACCCAGATGTCCCCCCCTCCCCCCCAGTGGGTGGGCATGGGCCAGTCACAACAAATCACGGCGATAAGCCCGTGGTACCATAATATGGGCTAACACTTCATCATCTCACTGCCCCCTTTTAAGCCAATACAACATGCCTTTTCTCACCTCACATCATGGCAGTTGGTTACACAATTCTGGACGTATCACCTGTTGGTCCCTTTTGGCAATCTCTGACCCCCAGAGAGCTCAGAATACTGGTTCCTCTCATTGCGCTTCCCAGAATTGTACCCTGCCAGCAAACACACTCATATCCCATAGGTCAGCATCCTCCCCGTCTGACCCTTCTTGATTTTCCTGGCCTATCAGCACCTCACTAGGACCTGCTTGTATCTGATCCTTTGCCAACAATTGATATATCTCTGGCCAGTCCTGAGCCACAATCATGGGGTGAAACAGATCATCAACTATCCCCACTGGTCGTTCCCATGTGACCCCTCTTATTGTGAGCCGTACTTTCATCCTTGCGTACATGTAGCCTCGCCCATGCAAACATACCATCCATATGGCTGTTAACCTCACCTTTTTGCTCAAAGGTACTAACACTTTTTGGACCAAGGTTTGATCACATCCGGTATCTATTATTGCCCAGACCAGAAGTCCTGCCACTTCCACCAACACTAATGGCTTAGCCCATCATTGTCCCTCTGCTACTCTCCCCCAGGCTACAATCCATCATTTCCAGCAAGGGTTGTTCCTGTGCAACTGTGGACTTGTTCTTCCCCTCACGCTGCATATATATTTCTGAACTATATAGGCTCAGGCTATTTGGACAATCCCTAGCCATATGCCCTTTCTTTCCGCATCTGAAGCAGGTGACTCCTGTCACTATTGGCCAGGTGAGTCCCTTACTATCGTGCTTTCCCCAGCGTTCTCCCGTCTTCCCACTTATACTATTATTGGGCCTGTCCAATTTTTCACGAACCCCTTTCCCCTGTGCACACTCAAAATCCTCTGCCAGCTGCAGAGCCTCTCTAGAGGACTTGGGATGATGGCACTTGACCCACCTCTGCATGCTTTCCTCTAAATCTGTAAGGAACTGTTCTAATAGGATCATATCAATCACTTCCTCCAAGAATGTGATGCTGGCTTTAGCCACCTATTTAATAAGTTTGTTAATCTTTGTAACAGGGCCCTAGATGTCTTCTCCTCCTTCTTCTTCTTCCGTGCCCTGAACATCTGCCTATATCTTTCAGGGTTAATGTCCAGATGGTGTAGGATTTCCTCCTTAACCTTCTAATAGTTCTGCACGTCTGTTCTCAACATGTTACTGTATGCCACCTGTGCCTGCCCTACTAACAGCACCCCTAATTTGGCCACCCATTTTGATGGGTCTAATCCGGCCATCATGGCACCCCTCTCAAAACTCTCCAAAAATGCTTCAGGGTCATCTTCTGTTGTCATTTTTGGTTCTCGAAAATCTATCAGATAATGTTGCATTAACTCCTGCTGTCTTATCAGCTGCTCATCCACTGCCATCTGCCTGACTTCCTGCTGCTGCTGCAACAATTGTACAACCAGGCCCAAAGTCTGTTGCATGACCTCTGTGCTTGCAGGGCCTCCTACTGATGGGTCAAACTCCATCTTTACCTCTGGGGTGGGTTCTGCTTTCCCAGCTAATGCATCAATGTGATGTCTGTAGGTATTATAGGGCTTGCTAGTATTTGCCAGTACTGCTCATTGGCCTACAGGTGGTGACAGGGTAGACCTTGGCTCTGGATCACCAGCTCTGCCAGGAAGTGGTTCTTATGTTTTTGTCACCTGCCACGACTCTGATGACCTTTATATTCCTGGGAGGCAATGCCCACGGTGATCCTGCCTGGTCTTGATCCCTGTGTCTTTGGTGGGGCTCCAAACCTCCCCTTTAGCCCAGCCTAACTTCTCCAGATAGTGTTTTATGATGGTCTTTCAAAGCCAGATTGCAGTGCTGCCTGTTGTAACCTTCTCTGCACCCCAGGGTGTGCTAGTGCCTCTTTTGGGTACACCCTTCCAGGGGTTGGTCTTGGCCTGTGCTCAAACCAAACCAAAAAAAATAGACAGCAAAAGAAATCACAGAAATGCCCCCCCTCCCCTCCGCCCCCTGGGTGCTTCTCAGCCTTCTTGTTGGGCTCTGGCAATATCCCCAGAACAAATCCCTTAGTCCATTCTCTGCTGTGCGAGCCTGCCCTGCACCCCTATGAACATTCACAGTCTTTTGGGGTCTCTCCCCCTTTGCAGGAAGGCTCTACCTGTGACTAGATTTTTTCCCTTTGGACCCTCCTCCAGATCCTCTGATGGAAAGAACTTCAGTCCAGAGATTCCCTCTGGCCTTGTGAACTCCCTTGCTCTGGATCCTCAGCTGTGGCTTCACTCTGGAGATTTGCACTAGCCGCTTGTTCGCAGGCCTCTGCCTGCCTCGGGGTCACTCCCACAGTGTTCTTCAGGCATGCTTTGCAGTTCCTGCCTGCCAAGACACTCAGCCGCTCCTTTCTCCCTGCGGCCTGCAGGGAACTGACCCCCCCTCTGCCCCTCTCCGGGGCCAGAAATACTTTTGAGCGGCCTTCCTCCACAAATCCTGAGCGAGATGCTGCTCTGGAAATTGGGTAGGTATGTTCCTTTCTTCCTTTCTGGGCTACAGCTGTAGCCCTGCTGGCCCTCCATGCTGTACGTTTGGTCTCACTCCTTCACAATGACATAGTGGCAGCATCACAGTTTTTGCCTGTGGATGCTACATCACCATAGTATATTGCTATGGTGACGTAGCATCATGTATAGATGCACCCACAGGATCCTATATTGTGCACATCCTAGTAGTTGGAAATGTCAACGTGCTTGCTGTGAGTATTTTAGGCCTTTGATTTAAATTTTAAGGCACAGGAAACCACTTGTATTAAATAAAATTCAGTAAATCATCTTATCATTCATATTTGGTCTGTAAGAAGCCAGACCTTATGCTATATAGGGCTCTTCTTTCATCATCATGTACCACTTTATTTTCCTTAGAATTCCTTAGACTTTATTAATTGGTGTAGATTCTTTATGGTATGCTCCATATTAATTATAAACAATAACTAATAGGGGTGTGCAAAATGGGCCATATTCAATTCAGATTCAGATTCGGCCTGAATTGGGGGACAGTGATTTGATTAATTGATTCGGATCACTGTCCTGATTTGATTCGACTGAATCCAAATCTGAAGATTCAATGCTGATTTAGAGAGTCAGCAATTCAGCCATATACCTTTAAATGTTTTTTCTACATACTTCTAAGGTACCAGGCGTGCCTCATGAACACAGAGATGGTGGGGTGGATGGAACATCCCACAGGAGTGCGGAGGGCCCTCCCACATGCTCAGCGGTGGACCCAAAAGAGGACTGGAAGTTCTTCTGGTCCACTTCTGGGTCAGCCACCGAGTGCGCTGGGGATCCCTCTGTGCTCCCATGGGATGGTCCATCTGCATCAGCATCTCAGCATTCCAAGCCTCCTGGTACCTTGAGGGATGTAGAAAAAACATTTAAAGCTGTGTCTATGTCCAAATTGTTGAATCTCTGAATCGATTTGGAGGGCTCCAATTCGATTTGCCAAGATTAAAGGGTCTCCTGATTCAGTTCGGATTTGGAGATTTGGTCACTGAATTGGGCTGAATCTCCACCCAATTGAATCACTGACCGAAGCTTTGCACAGACCTAATAATCAGTCTCATATATTATTTTTAAGTACACAAGGCATTTGGCATTATGTATTAAAATCCCAGATGTTTATAAAAAGCTGAACTCCTTGAAAAGAAACAAAAATGAAATTTTTATAGGTTATAAAGCAGAGCAAATGCTTGCCACAACCTTGTCTGACAAATCTCTTTCAAGGACCTGTCCACAGATTGAAGATTCAGTCTTTGCTTCAATTTGCATTCTTAGGCCTATAAATGTTTTATGACCTCCCTCTATGAGCACTCACAGCCAGAAGGAGGTAATGCAAAATTGATCTGTGTATTAAAGCTGCTGAGCCAAGCAGGCCTCCTTTTGGAATTACAGTGATTATGCATTGGTGATTCAACTGGCCTTCATAGAAATATTTGCAATATATCTAGTAATTAAATTTGAACTTCATCCCCACTTACCTGTTTTCACCTCTTCCCTGAGTGTCTGCAGGTTGATTGTCAAGGTTGGAATTTTCTAAGAGAACCATCTATTTTTGTTTGTCTTGAAATGTGCCCTTGTTATAACATTTGTTATTCAGTTGGTGATTAGACTTATAACAGTCATTACTGAACCGTGATTAGATATATCCTCACAGTGATTTTATTTAAATAAAAATGTGTGAAAATGCTTCCATGACAAAATATGCTCCTAAATTTTGTTGTAGTAAAATTGAGCCTATTGTTATCAGGTCTGAAACCAGCACATCTTTACAACAGAAAAGAGACCTGATTGTAAAGTCAACCAATCTAATTTAAAGTAATTTCTTCTCTAATTCATGATAGAGCTGAAAATTATAAGTCCCAGTCTATTTGCTTATTTTAAAGGCTTCTTAAATCCTTATTTAGGTACCTGCCTGGCTTTCAAAAGTGTTAAGAACCCCATAGTCACCACTGAGGGAGCTGCTCTGAGAATTGTTTCTTAGGTAGCAGGATTTTCTGTACAGTTTTTAGTCAATAATACTTGGCAATACCAACCAGTTAGATTCTGTAATCATTAAGAAGAAAAAAAGAGTGCTTCTCAAAGCAACCTTACCAGCAAGATACTCATAACGCTAAATTCTAGATTGTTGCAACCATACAAAGCTATTTAACTTGATGTGGAACTGATGGGTTCTCAGAACTTTTGAAAATCACACAAGGTGCTTTACTGCGGAGTTTACTAATTAGCTGCACAGTAAAGCATCACTGTCTGCATGTCCACTGATATTAGGGTGCAGTAAATTAATTCACTCTGCCATAGGACAGTACTGTCCTATGGTGGAGTAATCAAGTGTGCTGAAACATGTGCCTAGAAGACTGGGGCATGAGGATGCTAAAGTGCAGGGCCTGCCTGCTGTCCAGTTCTACACTTTAGCACTCTCATGCCCCAGCTAGCCTCTTCACTGCCCAACATCACCACCTGGAGCCTGGGGCTGACCCCCTGAGGCTGCTGCCAGCCTAGGGATACTCCATCCAGCTCAACCTCCTGCAGTCCTGAGTGCACATGCAGATACTGCATCTGGGAGCAGCTGACTCCAGTGCAAACTACACCAGAGTTTATTTCTCCACATTAATTGAACCCACCAATGCCTAAATATGAATTTATGCTCTTAAATAAGTTCCTTTAAAAATGTTTCTAATCAATATGTAAGTACAATGTCCTTTCTAAAAGGGGATTTCAACTGGAACCTTCAGTCAGCCATGAATCTTCTGTCTGCCTTATAAAAAACAAAAAGTCTGTAAAGGAGAGGAAAGGAGTGGGGGTGGAAGAGGTGAAGCATATGCCTGCACAAGCAAAAACTAGAGAGAAACTGGCATGAAAAACTGAAAACAAGGGCCTCACAAGGCCTAAAAGGGGAGATTAAAAAGTAGTTGAATTTCTGAATTCTTAAGGCAAGTATGCAATTAATGCTATCACCTAGTAAAAGTCTGACCCTATTAAGTTTACCATTGACACAAGTGGGGCCAGAATTCCAAAAGAAGATATCTAATTAATTATATCTCTGTTTGTTGTACTTCTTTAAAAGAAGACTTTAGGTCAAGTTCTACACTCGTTTACACTGAGGTCATGGTTTTATAAGAGACTGGAGTATATGACATGATGAATTCTAAATAATATTCTACTATTCTAGGAACTACTGTTGATGTTTTTGTGAAAAGATGAAATAGTAGCCTAATTTATGTAGTTTATATCCCCAACGAGATAATTTTGGGTTGGCTGGGTAAAAGGCACAAAGATGAGTAGCATATAGATTGACAGATAGTTAGAAAAAGAGCCAACAAAAGAGCTGAAAAAACAGAAGTGTGAGGGTCTGCATTGTGAGGTGCACACATGTTGATGGGTGTTAGTGCTAGCTCATGTTTAGAGCAAGGGCCTGGAGAACTGAGAGGTAAGAATCCCACCCCTCCTCCCCTGATACCTGCTTTGTCCCTGGGGCTCCCCTCCTTCCCCCCACCCCGCTTATTTATGGATGCCCTTGCTGTCTGTCCCAGGCAAGCAGGCAGGGAGGGGTTAACCTGCTTGCCTGGTGCCCTCTGCCACTGCTGCTGGGCTTCTGCTCTTTTCTGGGCTTAGCCCAGCCCAGAGAGCAGAAGTGCCAGTGGTGGAAACTGCAAGTAGTAAAACTGTCAATGAAACTATAACCTGGGCAGTACTCCAAGAGGTACCCCCTCTCCAATTGAAGGGATCAAAGCAGGTGCACAAGTGCTGTGGGAGGTGTAGGGATTCTCCTCCCCCTATAGAGCAGAGCCAGACCACCAATGGGGCCTTAACCATATACATTTTAATGAGAGAACAGTACTGGGAACATAACCAGTATAAACCAGGGGGTATAGGGGACACTACAACGCCCCAAGCGGACAGGATTCAACAAAGGTTAGACACTTACAATCATAGACGTATTCATCCAGTTGACAAAAGACAGGGTTAACAAAATGGAAAACACAAACAGCAGAACAAACAATACTGGTTGGTGAAATATAAAAAGGCACAAAATACAAAATGTCAAATAACAAGGAATATAGGGCCTAGGTACCTGGAGGGGTAGAAAGGAAGAAAACAATGAACCCTTTCCACTGCAACAAGGGTTTCTCCCTGTTACTTCACTCACCCCAGCTAGGACTTAAACTCATATCTCCTACATGGTAGGCAGAAACTCTACCACACAGCCACCAGGGCTAATACTGTGCTAAGCTGCTAGGGGTCTTGGCCTTCCAGACGTCCTGGCCTCACGTTGAGCTGCCTGGCCTCTTGCTGGAGGAGCTGGAAGCAGAGCTGGGAACCTCTCAGTTTGCTGCTCAGATCTTTGCTGGAGTTGGGGAGCCTCTCCTGCTGGCCGCAGCATCTCGTAGGGGATCCTGGAGCCCAGCGGGGAGCCTCTTCTGCTGACCACACACTGCTCTGCTGAGGTCCAAATGCTGCCTGCAGGTCCCACTCCTTCAGGCTCTTCTGGGGCAACTGCTCCCACCCCGCTGGCCCAGCTCTTGCCAGCTCTTTGAAGCTCCTTCCTCGTGATCCCTCGCTGGTCTCCCTTGAGTCAGCCGCGCTGCCCCTTTTATCCCCCTCCAGGTGACCCAAGGGGCCAATCAGGGGACATGGAGGGTGAGTCTCTGGGGCCTGATTGGTGAGGAAAGGGAATCCCAAGTCCTCCAATCATCTTTTACCCCTTAAAAACCCCTGGGTCAAATCTTAACCAGATTGGTGAGGAAAGGAAATCCCAAGTCCTTCAATCATCTTTTACCCTTTCAAAACCCCTGGGCTAAGTCACTGCCTGTCAGCCCATCACAAAACCAATGATGCTATCAGAGGACTGAATAAAACAACTATCAGATCCTAGTCAGTGAACTATAAATGTCAACAATGTTTCTCCTAGCCAACCAAATGACCTATCTGGTGTCCTTCAAGCTCTTCATACTGGTGATGACATAACTTAAGATGGCTGAAACTATATGCCGAAACGATATATGCTAAATAAATAAAGTGTACCATGAACTGGGTAACACAGATCAGAAATACTCGTACCTTGGAGAGGTGTAACTTTGAGCTGCTTAACAAGTGTTGAAAACTAGTTTCAGGTGTTAATGTGCAGACAATCCAGGGGTTAAGAGCTCCACAAGCTACCCAAAATGACCCCATGTAACAAGGCCCTGAGTTATCTTTCTGAACTTTGGGTATCTCACAAGTTAGAGTTTTCTCAGCTTCAAATAATTTCTACCACGTTTCTTGAAGTATCCTAAAAAAGAAAGTGTATTGATAGGGGCCTACCAAATTCATGGCTGAAGTAGGGTGCACTGTGGCTTCTTTAATGTTGCAGGCTCCCCCATGCCCCCCCCCCCCACTGATTGGTGGAGGGGGCCCCACTTGCAACTCACTCCTGATCAGCAGGAAGGCAAAAATTGTGGTTTTAAATATAGTACTGTTTTTGCCTCCTGCCACTGGTTGGCTGAGAGGCCCAGACAGCCCTACTGTTTGCTGATGACTGATGGAGAGGCAAAAATGGTTCCATATTTAAAACTGTGGTTTTAGCTTGCCTGTTGATCATGAGGTAGCAGCAGAGTCCTCTGCTAATCAGCAGCAAGGGGCGGGGGGGGGGGGGGGAAGGGGTGATGTGTGCATGTGGGAACATGCAAGATTAAAGGAGCCACCTCACACTCTACTTCTGCTGTGAATTCATTAGGTCCCTACCTATTGACTGAAGAATTTATTGGAGATTGTTAGTGATGCCTTTTTATACTGCACCTATGCAGAGTTTCCTAGATACAAGATTTCAGAGTGGACTGTTGTTCATTTCTTATGTGAATTTGATTTTGGAAATGAATAGGGCTTGAGAAAGATGGAAATGGTATTGAATAACTGATTTATTTGCAGTACCCATCTGTCCTTGGTATTTTTGGCCCAGTTCCTCACAAATGAATGAAATCTTTCCCCTTGGGATGTATGGGAGGGGCAGCTGATAGCAAGCTATGCATAAATATGCTGTTCACGCATGTAATGGCCAGTTAATATGCAGAATCAGTTTTTTAGGATCATGAGTGACTGGTGCCTCCTGAATCTGGGGGCGCATCCGCAGAAGACACTGACCCTGTCGGGGGGGGACCAACCCTACCGACAGCAGCTGTGTCGGCTGTCGGGGGGGCACCGGCTTTGTCAGGGGGGGCACATGCACCACCGTGCACCCCCTACCAGTCTCCTATGTTTAGGAATATGCACTTGATACAGAACATAAAATGCATTTTATCAAATGGGATTCTTTATACTGGGATTCAAACTGAGAGTGAAAAAGGGGGTGTAATTAAATAAGCTTTGCCCATTATTTTCAGATCTTAGAATTCAAACAGTGGATGTATTAAGGCACCAGTTTTGGTAAGGTTCTGATCATGATGAAGACTTCAAACCTGCAAGAACATCAATGATTTTTGGAACTGCTTCTCCCCCTACCTCCCCATTTTTCTCTTCTACCTATTATTTGAGTTTGTCTGTTGTTTTTTCTTTCCTCCAGAAGTTACAAATAGCTCTTACTGAATTATATCCTGTGTAGGAAAAAATTTAACCCTGGAAGTTTGAATTTAGTGTTCCATTTTTCATTCATCTTGTAACATCATATGCAGAAATATGTAAGTAAATGAATCTACATATAACAAATGTCAGTCCAATTGCACCTCCCAGAAATAGCTAGGAAAATCCTGTTTTACCTTTTTTTGCTATAACATCCCCTTCTTAATTGCAAAACTGTAAGTAGAAATGGTGTTAATGCTTGCATGCTTGGGTAAAACTTTTTGATCTATACCAAACTATTAGACCTGCACTCGTACCTACTGACAACATTGTCATCACCGCAACCTATGTTGGATTCAAGCAAGCATCACAGGCAAGTTTTCAGCTTATGCCCTGCATTATTCTAGTTACACAACTTTTATGATGTAGAAATAGAAGATCTACTGTTTTTTGTGCCTATATATTGTATAACAAATATTTCATGATGTAAGAATATTTTCCACAGAATTCCATTGTTACATATCATAAGTCAGAACTTGTAGGCTCTTTATAAAGATTTTATGCATTTGATGGCTGTTTCTTATTTATATTTTTTATTTTCAATGTATATAATTTATAGAAAATGTGTAATTCTTGCCAAAACAGTTTCAGGCTGGTTGATAATTATAGACCCAGTACTAAAACCACTTGCCCAAGTCATCATCATCATCACTAGCAGCCATCAGTCTTGGGAGACCATGGAGATTGCACCTTTGGTGGCCTATTGGGTACCACCATACTTTCTGAGTGGCTGAGGAGTCTGATGCATGACAAGTAGACCCTCCAGGCAATTACACATACAAACTTGGTTGAGCTTGCCAAGTATCATTTTGTCTTGCCTGTTTATGATGTCTATTCTCCATCTCATCATTGACTCTCTCCTTCTCAAAGTGATGTGGGCCCTGCTTCACAGTGGCTTTCCACTCATAGCAGTCTGAAGCAGTTGATTTCCAGTGTTGGCCATCAATACACAGCTCATGAAGGTTTTTGTTCCAGACTTCAACAAAACAGAGCTTGGGTCACCCAAGTTGATGTTTGTCAGTGGCCAGCTCACTGTAGTGTATGTCCTTGGGGATTCAGCTATCACTCATATGATTCACATGTCTTAACCAATGGAGGCATTTCTGCCTCAGGATCATGAACTTACTAGGTATCTTGGCCTATTCCATAACAGCAAAACTGAAGATTGTGTCATGCCATGTTATGCCCAGGATACAGCAGATATCGAAGATGGAAACTGCTAAATTGTCTTTCTTCCTTGGCATAAGAAGTCCATATCATAAGTCCATTTACCCAAGCAAACAGTTCTATTCATGTGAGTAATCCCATTGATATTACTGGAACATCCATGTCTCTTGTTCATCAGGGACTAAGGTTTGTATCCTGAAGATACTTCTCACTGTATATCAACTGGATTTTTAAGGTATTTTATAAAAATGTATTTCTGGTTTTGTTTATAAATCATGTATATTGGGGAAGAAATGAATTATTTATAAAAAGTCCATAAGAAGGTGTATTTCCTGTTCCCCCCCTCTTAAAAAGAACTGAACAGAAAATGTACTCAGGGGCATGTCATACTGATTATTGATCACAATAGAGACAAAAGGGGTGTTATGGGTATGAAGAAGAAATAACCCTAATTTAGAATTCCCTTCCCTTCTCTAAACTTTACTGTCATTTTGCTAAGAGCACAAACACCTTTAGCCTTTACCTAAAGAAAATAAGAATTACTGGGGGGAGGGAGAGATATTAATCTTGTATTAATTTCAGTCAAGGAAGGGAAAAAAAAGCCTTAAAAAAATGGCAGGAGAACTATATATCATGTTTGCTTCAAAAGAAAAATAACTATATCAACTTGATGGAAGGTGTCAGAAATATTTCAAAAGGCTTTTGAGAGCTGGAAGACGTTTGACATACAGCAAGCTCAGTACCAGTGCTAAATTTGTTTGGATTTCATCCAGCTAGCTTGTCCATAACTCCATTTTGTCAGAGAAGTCACTAGCTTTGAACCAAGGAGGATTGTTTTTAGGTTTTTTTCTAGTTTGCAAGCACACAGTTTTTAGGTTTTCTTTGACTTTACTCAAATCCATAAATAAAGCAAAACCAGTAATTTCTGGACTCCTGAAATGAACCTGATAATGAATTCTTCTGGGACTCGCTCATGTTTCACACTAAAACTCAATTGGATAAAGAGGAAGTGAACTCCAAATACCTTGGAATTGATCCTGCTTCCTTCAGTGGTGCCTGGATGAAGTCAACAAAATTACTTACGTGAGTAAAGGTTAGTCATATGAGTGCTACTTGTTCTTCCAAATCATAATTTTAAACTAATTTTGCAAGTTCCCTATTTGGCCTTAACATTGCAGTATATTATGGATTTGTCAGCTATTTCCCTACATGAGAGTTAATAAGAGAGTTTGTGAATGGTATTAGATTGACACAGAGTATTTTGTTTTCCCCCAAAGAGGAGGCAGCAGAATTGGAGATTCCTCTGTGATATCCCAACATGACTGACCAAGTATAATAGCTGGGAGTGTAGTTCTGTTTCTATGTTCGTGCAGTCTTTGGCTTGTCTTCTGAGATTGCAGATATTGTTGGTTGCTGTCCTTTATGTGATTTCCTTTGTCATAAAAGGTTGCCCGCTATGAACTGTTGAGAGAAACAATGTCTTTCTACTCTGATCATTGAATAGTTGGCACCATGGTGATAGCCTTTGATGTCTTCTAAATTCACATCCTTGACCTGGAAGTCAAAAGCTTCTTTTCTTTTTTCCCTTGAATGCTCCTTCCCTTTCTGCCTTTCAAGTATTTGTCTTTAATCTGAAACAAATAATTTTCTATATGCATATTTTAAATGGTCATGTAGAATATTTCATAAAGATATACAATAAAGATATGATTCTGTATAAATCAGTAGGAAGTCATGACACATTGTACTTAGTAAATATCTGTAACCATTTTTAAAGTTATTAAATGAAACATTATACAGGATTAGTTATAATAATAGTAGAATTTGGACATTTTAGAGCCCCACTCTTATTTACATAAACCACACCAGAAATGTAAGGCACCAATTTAAAGGCATCTTTGCTCTATTACAGCAATGTAAAGAATCATTAGAACTGGTCAACACACCTTTATACTGAAACAAGAAACAGCGTGGATTAAAAACAGTTCAGTTCTTTGGGCACTTAGTTCAGAATAGAAATGGCTGGAGTCAGTTTTGTTGAGGCATCAGTGTGTTACTGACTTGAGTTCAATTAATTTTCTACAGTTTTATTCCATAAGGCTTCAAACTGAGAATAATAAGATTGAGTACAAGAAATCAGTTTCATTAAATGTGCTCGCGTTTGTGTATAGACCCAGTCCTTCTTCTAAATGGCAATCATGCTTTTTTAAATTAAAAATGCTTCCTACTTTTCTATGCCACTGAAAATATGAAGGGTTATTTTAAGGACTAATGTATTTATTTAGGCGTTAAAAGTCTTTTCTTGAATTATCAGGAGACTTGAGGTTCCTTCAAGACTTGTCCAGTCAGTGTCTTCAGCTTCAAAGTTTTGCATGTACTTCCCCTTTGCAAGAGGGTTATATCCCCAGGTAGGGTTGTTGGGTTTTTTTTTTATTTTATTTTTTTAAAGAGATTGCCTGTTTAAAGATTCCCTCTTTCTTTATAAGGAGATGATACTATTTGACATATTTGGCACAAGTGCCACTAATCACTTAATGACTAAATACAATGTGGACTTGGGGGAGAATTGTTCTCTGGGGGACTGGCAGATCATTGGCACATCTGCTACAGTTTCCATCTGTGAAAGGACCTAGTTTCTTGTTCTCTCTTGAACCTGTGGATATCAGTTACATTTTGTGCAAATGGGTTTGGATTCTCAGGCATATGAAGGGATGTGAAGGAACACTTGTAGAATCATTTAAAAAAGAGGATACAAAGTTGCAATACCATTGAATTCAATTATTTTCTGGCCCAGTCTCTGGAAAATTTCTGAAGCACCACTGAGAACCATTTAATATTCCCACCTAGTAGTACAGCACTAGATCTTTTAGAAGATTTCACTTTTGACGGATTACTGATATCAATAGATTGATGACACCTCTCATCTCCTTCATGCCCTACAGCACACCTTTGGAACAATATGGAGGACTATGAACTTACTTAGCAAGTCTACAGGGAATATGTCAAAATCACTCAAGGTAGAATATTTTGACAGCAATGTCTGGCCCTTTGTTTTAGGAAGGGAAGAAAGATAACTTTTATGTTTGTTTACTGAGTAATGGGAAAATAATTATATTTTTTTTCTAAAGATGAGCACCAAAATAATGTGTGTGTGTGTGTGTGTGTGTGTGTCTAGTGCAACTTCTTTGCATATTTAGGATGTTGTCCAAGAGGCATATTTTTCCTGATGGAAAAAATATTCCCCTGAATATTCTTTAGGCTATATATCTGGATCTAACCTGTTCTGACTGGAACAGTGAATGGGTTGGCAACCTCATAAATGTCAAGTACTTGTAACCTGAGCACTTGAGAAGGAAGATTTTTTATTTATTTTGGTGGGGGATGGAGGGGGGTGTTTGGTTTTTTGTTGATGAATCCCCAACCCATGAGAAGCAGTAGGGAGAGAAAGATTCAAACCACTTTTTTTTTTTATCAACTAGTATTCCAGTTTCCTGGCCTTTTTAGGAAACCATTATCAAAGACAAGCAGATCAAGGCCTAATAAGCCTGATACTTTTGAAGTACAAACCAAGTAGGCCTTTGTTTAGTAGGAAGGAAAAAAAAGCAGAAAGCAGCAAAAAACCATAACCTTGGATATTTTTTTACCTCATCCACCTTTAGCAATATACTTCATTTCACTTTTTTTCTATCAAACTTTGACCGGTCTCTTATTTTTCCCTGATCCCACAAAATTCTCTCTCTCTTACTTCCTGGTCAGCCCATTGTACCAATGGATGAGGATGAAGGAAGTTTCAAACTGTGGTTTGTGACTGACATTGTCTCCACTAGGTTGTATGAGTTTCAGTTCTGTTGAGTATAAGATGCCCCATCCTCCCTTCTAGTTCTCCAGCAATCAGAGTAGTTTACTCCCTGCTAAGACCACATAGTAGTGCACTGGATAAAATAACCAGGAACAACAAAGGACTAATTAAGTCCAGTCAGGCAATCATAGATGGATAGAAAACACTAAAACCAGCTCCTTGAAAACTCTTTGAGGAGACAGGATTAAACACTGTTGTTACCAGTCTAGCTTGGACTCTTTTCTGTTATCTCTAGTCATGTCATGTCCCCCATTGTAATCAGCACACTGTAAAACCTCAAAAATATTTGAGAAGAAATATGCTGCTGAACCAGCTGATTTCATGATCAGCAACTCCAGTGACTTCAGTTAACATTAATATAATGTAAATCTAAACTTGGCCTATTTTTATACAGGTTTAGATTAAAGGGCACATTAAAAAAATACTTAAGGGCTGACTAAAAAGAAAATTATAGGAATGCATGCAGCCTTTTTTCCATCTTATAAGCTTTAGCTGTCAGGCAAATGTTTTCTCCTATTTAATGTAGGTACAGGGCCTACTGAAATGGGGCTAAGCCCTTGAAGTGCTACAGATATTGAAATAAATAAAAATTGGGAGAAAAGGCACTTCATATGCACTGACAGATGCACAGTTTTGTATTTCACACTGTCTGGTAGCTCTTGGTGTTTTGTTTTGTTTTGTTTTGTTTTTTTAATATATTTTTCTATGGCATGCTTTAACCCTGCCAGATACCTATGCAAAATGTCTAGTCCCATTTTTAGTGCAAGTGTAGCATCCATTAGAAAAATATCTTAATAAACTTGCAACTTTCCTCAAAGGATGAACAGCTCTGAGAAAAATCAGTCTATAAACTGAGAATAGAAACAATCTGTAAATAAAAAGATAATATTGTGCCTCTCCTGCAATACAACAGCAGCTTGGATCATGTAAGACATTTGAGCTGGCAAGATAAGGTTTTGGTGCCAAGAAACCTAATTCCCCTCATCCACCAACATAAGCCAGAACTATGAGTCAGAGAATCAAGTCCAACATGTTTTGATGAGGCACTTCTAACTGGATTTTGTCTTAATGATGTATAGATGTGTTAAATGTCAAGGCATGTCAAAAAGCCCATTTGTTTTCCAAGTCTTTCTATGGTGGGCAGAGAGGAACTGCAAGAGGGAAAGAATGGTTATCCAAGTGGGTCAGCATGTCCAGTTTGCATTTCATAATTTATGTTCAGTCCACAGAATTTATTTAAGGCACTGCAGGATGCTAAATCCTGTTGACCTTGGCCATACGTTGCACTTTGTTTTCACTAAGATTTTACAGCAAGCCATCTTATATGGATTATTTATCACACTTTAAAATCTCTCTCTCCACCTTCTCTTTTTTGGCAGAAAAGAAAATTCACTTGCTCGAAGTTACTTTTTTGCCTTCACAAATTATTCCACTTAGTTCAACTACCATCAGACCTCAAGCTTCTTACATACCTAAGAAACATAATTTGGTACTGAAAACATAACTGAAATGCTAATTATGCTTTGTCCTATGACCCGTTACAAAGCTGCTAGACCACGGGGATGATAAATACTGTAAGTACAGTTAGGGTAATGTAAGGGAGTGTATGGCAAAATGAAGCATGGTAAATGCTCTTGTGATCATCTTAAGAAGCATGAAGAGTGCCTGAAGTCTAACCTAAAACCTATCCTAAAGCAATGTTGAATGCCCATTTATATGTAGGAGTGCGATGCTTGTGACAAAAAGGAATGGTAAAAGCTAATTTATGATGGTTTTACTGCATTTGAAACAACTTGTGTCCAGCTAGCTGAAGAAAAGAGAACACAGAGGAAACTTGGGAAAGCAGTCTTTAGGTCAGTCTAGCATTTGTTGCCTCATGTGTGAGAAAACATGACTTGTGAAGATTGCTCTGTTTTAGTCATATGAGAACTCATAATCAAAATTAATGAGAAAGAAAGTTTAGCAGAAGAATGGTGGAACATGATGAAAAACCACTACTGTAATTACTACTCCAAGTGATACTTGCTTGATAATTTCCTCCTAAAAGAGACAAATTATGCCACACTGCTCAAATTGAGTTAAACCACATATAAATTTAAGTGGGTCTTCTTGGCTATGTCTACCACAAATACTATCATTATTTTTTTACCATTCACCTATATCTAATGAAAGACCACATAGTAAATATTCTATTATCGAAACATTAGTTACTCAACACTGACTCATTTAGATTTGAATCAGGTGTAGAAGTCATATTGTGACATTTTTACATTTTGTGAATTATGAAAAAAAACCCCCAACAATTTTAAGATAGTCCCTTTAAGAAGGGTGGGGGTCATAGCGGGACCCCTGGCATGGTTCTATGAGCTCTCATGGGGCACTGGCCAGGTACCAGAGGATTGAAAAAGTGCCAATGTGGTCCCCATTTATAAGAAGGGGAGAAAAGAGGACCCTGGCAATTATAGGCCACTCAGTCTTACCCTGGTCCTTGGGAAAACCTTTGAGAAAATTATCAAGGAGCACTTCTGCAAGGACCCAGAAAAAGAGGTAATGCTCAGGGCCAACCAACATTGGTTCATTGAAGGCAGGTCCTGCCTGAATAACCTGGTTTCTTTTTATGATCAGGTCACAAAGTCCCTGGACAAGGGTGTTGGGGTGGATGTCATCTTCCTGGACTTTAAGAAGGCTTTTGACATGGTTTCCCACCACATTCTCTTAAAAAAACTTGGTGACTGTGGCATTGATGCCTACACAGTCAGATGGGTGGCAAATTGGCTAGATGGTCGCACCCAGAGAGCAGTGGGGGATGGGTCATTTTTGACTTGGAGGGATGGGATGTGGGCAGTGGAGTCCCCCATAGTCAGTCCTGGGTCCTGTACTGTCCTGTGGGCTCAGTCCTGGGGCCTGTACTGTTCAACATCTTTATCAGTGATCTGGATGTGGGTGTGCAATGCACACTGTCCAAATTCACTGACAACACTAAGTTGTGGGGCGAGGTGGGCATGCTGGAGGGGAGGGACAGAATACAGCTAGATCTAGACAGGTTACAGGGGTGCACAGATGAGAATAGGATGGAATTCAACACAGATAAGTGCAAGGTACTGCATCTAGGGAGAAGGAACCAGCAACACACCTATAGGCTGGGGAACACCCTTCTTGTCAACAGGGTGGCAGAAAAGGATCTTGGAGTCATTGTTGACTCCAGGATGCACATGAGCTGCCAGTTCAACAAAGCAGTCAGTAAGGCTAACCGCACCTTGTAGTGCATCTAAAGATGCATCACAAGCAGGTTCAGGGAGGTGATCCTTCTCTATGCAGCACTGATCCGGCCACAGTTGGAGTACTGCTTCCAGTTATGGGTGCCACACTTCAAGAGGGATGTGGCTAGCATTGAGAGGGTCCAGAGGAGGGGCACTCGCATGGTCAAGGGGCAGCAGGGGAGGCCCTATGAAGAGAGGATAAAGGGCCTGAACCTATTCAGCCTCCAGAAGAGAAGGCTGAAAGGGGATCTGATGCCCATTTACAAACTCACCAAGGGGGACCAGTGAGAATTGGGGGAGGCTCTGTTCCCCTGGGCATTACCCAGGTTTTCTAGGAATAATGGCCACAAATTGTTAGAGAGAAGGTTCAGGCTGGACATCAGGAGACACAACTTTACAGTTAGGTTTGCCAGGCTCTGGAATGGGCTCCCAAGTGAGGTGGTAATTGGGGGTCTTTAAGAGGAGTCTGGACAGATATTTGGCTGGGGTGATATGATCCTGGCACCCGTTCCTGCCTGGGACAGGGGGTTGGACCTGATGATTTGTTTAGGTCCCTTCTGATCCTAAGTACTATGATACTATGAAGAAATTGTAAAATAATAATAAATAAATAAGAAGTCTGAATGAGAAGCTTACAATTGCCATGAGAAATTTTCAGATTCCATTCCACATAGAAAAGGGTAGTAATTCTTTTGCCACTTCTCTGTCTCAAGAACCTGACCCTTACCCCAGGGCACCACACCAGATTTAACAGTTTGATAACACCTCATGATAAAGATAAATCATGTTGAGAATGCCCAAACACAGTTGTTTGGTTAGTGGGTTCAAAAGGCAGACAGCATTTGAGGAATAGACATTAATATCTATATGGGTGCATCCACACGTGTGCTTGTAGCAGTTCAAATAGAAGCTGTGCAAAGTTGAGCCGGGGCTTTTTGCCTCAATGCACATGCCTGGATATACATTTTGGTGTGGGGCAAATTGTGCCACTTGGGACAAAATAACCCTGCCTGGCTTTTCCTAGATTTGCAGCTGCGGGGGGGGGGGGGGGGGGGTGTTAGAGCTTGGGGCTAAGACCTTTGCTGGCCCAAGCAGTATAAAAACCTGCCCTAGCCAGCAGCTCAGGGCTATTCCCTCTCAGGAGCTTGTTGGGCAGGAGCCTTTTGGAGGAAGTTGGCCACACCCCTTCCTGTTTCAGGCTGCTGTTAGCTTGGTCTCAGGAGGTTCTGGGGAGAAGATGGCAAGACCCCTTCCTCCCTCTGACTACTGTTAGCTGCTGGCTTATTCTCAGAGCTTTTGGGGTAAGTTGGCTGCACCTCTTCCTGTCTTGGGCTGCTGCTGCTGCCCTGCCCCATGTGGGGGGGGGGGGTCCTCTGCTGCATGCCATGGCCCCCACTTTGGGCGGAGCCCACTGCACTGCACCCCAGCAATGCACCTTAGTTTCTGCATGTACCCGCCTCCGTTCGATTAGGAGCTCGCGCACTGCCTTAGCCCGGGCTCGGGATCGTGTGCCCCTGAGCTTCGTTGGTACGCCCCAGGGTTTACCCCGGCTGGTATTAAGGGGGACCCCAGAACTCTCCTGCCACGACTTTGATGACTCTCTCAGTGGGGGGGGTCTTCCCTCGGGGTATCCCCTGGTGCCGGCACGCCTCTTCGCGAGTACTCTCGGGGCTCCGTCCTCCCCTACACCCCGGCCATACGCCACCTCAGGTCTTCCTGTCCTGGCCTCTCACCCGTCCTCGTCTCGTCCTCTCTCTGGGCTCAGGCTCCCTAGCCCCTACAGGCTGTCTTCGGGCCGGGTATGCCTCACCCAGCTGGAGAGTGCTGCCCTGATCCCTCCTTCCTTGGGAGGCAGCCGTCCTCTCTGCCTCCCCCAATAGTCTCGGCCGCCGTTACCCACTCCGGCGGCTCCGCAATACCGGCTACAGCTGGCCCCGCTCTCAGGGTAGCTGCTACGCCTCACGCTGCCTCGGGTGTTGGGTTCCCTGCTGGCTGCTGCCCCGCCTCTGGGGGTGACTTCTCCCTCTGTCTCTTCCCTTCTGGGTTCTCCGCTGCGCTGCTCGCAGCCTGCTCCGCAACACCGGCTACAGCTGGCCCCGCTCCCGGGGTAGCTGCTACGCCTCCCGCTGCCTCGGGTGGCGAGTTCCCCGCCGGCTGCTGCCCCGCCTCTGGGGCTGACTTCTCCCCCTGTCTCTGCCCCTCTGGGCTCTCCGCTGTGCTGCTCGCAGCCTGCTCCGCCTCTATCCGGCGGTGTCCCGCACTCCGCGGGTGGCGGCTGATCCCCTGCTCGTTGGAGCTCCGCGCTCCTGCTCTCTCCCTCCAGCCGCCCCGCTGCGTCGGTGGGGCCGCCTTTTGTTCCTCCCGGCCGGCGTGCCCCGCCCCCGCCGCTCAGCCGCAGCCGGATAAACGCCCGGCTGATGGCCCGCGCAAGCAGCGCCGGCACGTGGAGTCTCTTCGGGTCTTCCGGCCCTGCAGGAGGTAAGCAGATTCCTTGGCCGCCGCGGGGGTCTCCCGGTGCCCCCGCTCCCCTGGGACACTGCACTTCTGTTTCAGCCTGCTGCCAAGCTGCAGTCAGGGGATAGCCTAGGGAGGGAGCCTGCACTGCCTGTGGGGCTCTCCCCCACCATCACTGTCGGAACCTAAAGGTGCCTTGCCTGTCCCAGCTATCTTGGCAGGACACCCTATACCTTCACCTCCACTTTCACCTGAAACACACCCTGAGTGGCTGAACTGGATGGCTGCTACCACCACTGCTGCTGTTGATGCTGCCATTTGTTCTGCTGCTTCCCTCCTCTCAGAAGAGAGAGGGATTCCCTGCTGCACTGCCTTGCACCACTCAACTCCCCACCTGCACTGCATTACTCCCTAATTGACTGACTGCTGGACTGATCTGCAACAAACAAAGCCCCTCTACCACTCCAGCCATCTTACATCTGCCTCAGCAGCCTTCCCTGTGTGCGTGTTTTGGTTCTTTTTTTTTTTGTTTGTTTTGGTTTTTTTTGGGGGGGGGGTTGTTTTTTTACCCTTGTGTGGTAAGTTCTGTGGTCCACTCCCCCTGCCCTGGCACATGCGTGTGCATGTGTGTGTGTGTTTTTGGGGGTTTTTTCCCCCTCCCCCACATTCCCTAAACATGGTCCTCCTGGTTTTTTTCCTGTGGGGCTGTAGTACAGTGAGTTTCAGCCCCCCATTTCCCCAACAACCCCAGCCTGCCCCTATTAGGTTCACCAGCCCCACTGTGTATTTTAGTTATCTATATTTTTTTCTGCTCCCTCATGTGAAGCAATAGCAGGGAAGGAACCTTTGCGGGGGGGGGGGGGTGGAAAATGCTTCCACAGAGCTTCCTGCAACAACCACTATGAGGGAACATATCCCAGCCTAGCCCCCAAGGGAATGCATGCCACTGCAGCCCCCACCTAGGAGGCAGAGTTGAACCAACCTCCTCCGGGGGTAGAGAAGCCTGCAACCTCCTCTGCTACAATGGATGCAGGTCCTCTCTGGGAGCAAAGTTAAGAAGAAGGCCTGGGCTCGGCTGGAGCCCTCTGATATGGAGGACTCCTCCCACCTCCCAAGATAACCACATGGGGGTGGGGAAGGAGTGGCCCAGCTTCTGGGGGCCTCCCCAGTTGCACCTAACACCCCACCCCCAGGTAAGATAAAACTGGTGATCCCTGTGGAGTTTTTCAGGGCTGCTAGATGGTCTTGACCAGGAGCCCATGGAGGAAGCCCCTCATTCTGCTGACCAGGGCCTACCCCTGAGACCATGGGCACCCTGGCCTTGGCCTGCCCAAGGGAAGGCCTGGCAGTGGAGCCTCCTCCCTCCAATGAACTGGGTGATACAGAGGCCCTGGGGCTCACCCTGGTGAGTCCTGTGGAGGGATGTCCCCTTTCCCAGGACCCTGAGGCAGACACTGAAGCCATCCTGGTGCCCGATGGACCTCTTCTGTCCCAGAAAAACCTTACTTTCAGCCTGCCCCATGGTCCCACGCCAGAGGGGGTTGGGGTGGGGTCCCCTAATCAACATGCTGATCTTGTTGGGGACCCTGCACAGACCCCTTGGTGCTCCAGCTTTACCCTACCATCTTGTGAAGGAGTTCCACCCCCACTTTTATCTTAAATCCTGTTGCCTTGGACTGCTAGGGAGATTTTGACAGTGTCCTCACCACTGTGAGGGTGCTGCCAGGGGAAGGCAAGGGGCCCAAAAGCTGCAATACCTAGATCTATAGGCAGGCCTGAAGTTTTATAGATGCCCTCTATACTTAGGGAAGGGCGCTGTGTGAGCTGATGGGCCCCACGCTGGACTTTGAGATGTGCAAGGCCCCTGCTGAACCATCTACTCCACCTCCCCAGCTATGAGGTCATTTAAGATTGCAACCCTCAATGTCCATGGCTGCAGGAAGGGTCTCTGGAGATGCTGGGTGCACTCCTTCCTTCAGGAGATGGGGTATCCTGTAGTATTTTTGCAGGGGACCCCGATAACTCTAGCCACCAATTAGGCTTGTCAACCAGAGTGGGGAGGCAGGGTCTTTTTTTAGTAGCCTCTTGGCCACCTTTTGCGGGGTGGCCACTCTGTTCTTCCCAGGCCTGCAGCCGGAGACTCTCCAGGACACTGAGGTGGTGGCAGGCCACCTGCTGCACCTCCAGATCCAAGTGCAGGGGCTGGTCCTGAACCTTCTGAATGTGTATGCCTTTGCAAGGGACCTGGAGCTGGTGGATTTTTTTTCTGCCAGGAGGTCACTTACACTGGCACCCTCAGCCCTCATGAGTGCCTGGTCCTTGGTGGGGATTTGCAAGACTGTTTGGGCAGGGAGTGGAACCAGGCCATTGTGGGTGTCTTTGGGGAGATCCTGATGGACTACTCCCTGGTGGATGTCTGGCATGTTTGTCACCCTACAGACCCCCCTGCTGTCACCTACGTGAGGGTAGGGGATGAGCAGGCATGCTACTCCGGGTTGGACCGGGTTTATATCTCTTTGCCTGACTTTGCTGAGGCCCACTCCTCTGGTATCTCTTTCAGTGATCAGCGCCTTGTTTGGGCCCAGGCCATGCTAGGGCCTGGGCATCTGGGGTCATCCTACTGGCACTTCAGTGTCAGTCTGCTGGAGGATGTGTGTTTCAGGGAGGCCTTCCAGGAGTTCTGGCTGGCCTGGTGAGAGCAACAGACAGCTTTCTCCTTGGCCCAGAGATGGTGGGATGTGGGGAAGGTATCTATCTGGCTCTTTTGCCACAGCTACACTTGGGGGCACACCTGGCACAGGGAGGTGGTGCAGGGGCAGCTTGAGGGGGAAGTGCTAGAGCTAGAGAGGTACTGGCCACTGACTCAACCATACCATCCCTCTATGGAGAGTGTTGGAAGAGGCAGGAATGGTTCCATCAGGAGATGGACCGCAGCTCCCACTGCTTTTTCTATGCCCTGGAGAGGAGGCAGGGGGCCAAGAAGTACAGCACTTGCCTTCTGGCAGGAGATGGCACCCCCATCACAGACCCAGGTGAGATGCACTGGCACACGCTGGCCTTCTACAAAGAACTCTTATCTCTGGATCCAACTGATGCTGAAGCCTGTCATACCCTGTGGGAGGGACTCCCTCAGGTCAGCGTTGGCAACTGGCTGGGACTGGATGGAGGCTTCTCTCACTCTAGCTGAGTTTTTTTGCCACCCTCCACCTGATGCCTGGCAACAAGGCACCAGGCATCGATGGGCTGACTGTGGAGTTTTACCAGACCTTCTGGGATGTCCTTGGCCCAGACTTTGCCATGGTCTAGGCCAAATCCGAGGGAAGTGGGGAACTCCCCCTGTCATGCTGGAGGGCCATGCTGACTCTCCTGCCAAAGAAGGGGATCCCTGTGACCTGAGGAACTGGCATGCAGTGTCCCTCCTCTGCATGGACTACAAGGTGGCAGCAAAGACCATCCTGCAGCACCTGCGGTTTGTGCTGATGGACATGATCCATCGTAACCAGAACTACACAGTGCCTAAATGTTCCATCTTTGACAACCTGTATTTGGTTCAGGACTTCCCAGAGCTAGTGTGCCAGGAGGGCCTCTGTTTCATCCTCCTATCCCTGGACCAGGAGAAGGCATTTAACAGAATGGATCATGGGTACCTCACGGGCATGCCTTTGGCTTTGGGTCCCGCTTCATTCAGGCTCAATAGGTTCTGTACACCTCTGCAGAGTGCTTGCTCAAGTGGAACCTGATGACACACTCCTCTCCTGAATGGGATGAGTTCCAAGACTGTCAGGCCAGCTGTACACCTTGGCCCTGCAGCCCTTTCTTGTTCTCCTGCAGAGCTGGGTGGTAGGGTTGATACTTCAGGAGCCAGCAATGTGACTGATTCTCTCAGCATATGATGATGCCATACTTATCACAGTTCAGTACTTGGGCAACCTGGCACAGGTAGAGGCCTGCCAGGCATTGTACTCAGCAGCCTCCTCTGCCTGGGTTAACTGGGTTCAGAGCTTTGGCCTGGCAGTGAGTAACGTGTGGCTGGTAGACTCTCTGCCACCCACCCACACTCTGTGGGGTCTGCTGGAGCATAGGCTTACTGCTCTACTTGGGGTTCTACCTGTCCCCCACACTGGCACTAGCTGGAGGCAAGGGTGGTGGAGAGGCTTCAGGCATGGGCAGGGCCCCAAGGTGTCTCTCTTTGCATGGGAGAGTGCTGGTGCTAAACCAGCTGGTCCTGTCCATGCTCTGGCATTGCTTACACACCCTGCCTGTACCCCCTGAGGTCCTGGCAGGGCTCCAGATGGGTGCTGGAGATTTTCTGGCCAGAACAGCACTAGGTCACTGTGGAGGTCCTGAGCCTCCCCTAACAGAAGGGTAGCAAGGGTCCACAGCCAGGTCCTGACATTAAGCCTTCAGGCCCTGCAGTAGCTGCTGTATGGTGTCAGTACCCATGCAGCATGGGGCAACCTGGAGTGCAGCTTCCTCCACCACTTCTGGGGGCTCCAATATGACTGGCAGCTCCTCAGACTGTGGGGCTTTTCCCTGCAGGACCTGCAAGGGCTGCCAGAGTTCTATCAGGACCTCCTCTGGGCCTGGAGGCTGGTCTCCACCTCCCGGTCCCCTTCTACACTCATTCAGCATGCTGACCTGCTGGTTGAGTCCCTCCTCTGGAAGCCCCAGCTGGAGGTGCTGACAGAAGAGGCACCCCAGTTGCAACAGAGGTTGATTCTGGCTGGTGTCACCCATCTCAGAGACCTCCTGGACTATGATAGGCAGGAGTGGGTGGACCCCACTGTGCTGGGCCAGCGCATGGGTCTATCCATGGCACATGTGACCCACCATCTGATCCAAGAGGTGAAATCTGCCCTACCACCCTATGCCTTTGCCTTTTGTCGACCAGGTCCTGCGTGGTGGTGGTTTCCCCCCCCCCCCATGTGCTTCAGCCCACCAGAGTTTGTCATGGGGCCAGTGCCTTGTCCAGCCTCATGGAGCTCCCCACTCCACCACCTGACCTGGCTGGAGGACACCAGACCGGTCTGCTTTTCCATTGTCTATAGCCACCACTTCTACATGCTCATGTTTCACATGATTCATCATGCCAGCCTTGCGTTCTGCCCAGACACCAAGCATGGCTGAGGCACCCCAGTGGCTGAATCTGTACTCCACCCTCATCCCACAAGCCCCAGCTGGTGGCTCCTCCACGGATCCATTGCCACAGGTGTGTATGTGGTGAGCTTCATAGATACCTTGGTCTCCTGCCTCTTCTGTGGGCAGAGGGAGACCCTGGCATATATGACCTTTGACTGCGCCAGGCTGCAGCCGTTTCACCTCCACCTGCAGAACCTCCTCCTGAGGTTCTGGTTGAATTTCACCCCCCACCTTTTTGCTTTTGGTAATCCCATCTGCAGCCCCACCAAAGTCCCAGGACCTCCTCATCAACCTCCTCCTGGCCCTGGCCAGGTGGACCCTGTATTTGACCAGGAAGAAGGCTCTGGCTGGGAAGGTGGCCAGAGAATGTGGGGCTGCTTTCCTCTCACTTGTCTATGCACATTTCTGGACAGAGCACCAGTAGGTGGTATCCACCAGCTCCTTGGATGCTTTTGTGGACTGGTGGGTGTGGCCCGGGGGGCTCTGCTTGGTGTCCCCCTGTGGCAGGGCACTGTTTGGGCCTGCTGCTTTAAGACCTAAGCCAAGCAGCCAGCAGGTGCCTGATTGTGGCAGCCATTTTAGCTTCAGGGCTGCCTGTATAAGCAGAGCATTTACCTGCTGGCAGGCCAGGCAGCAACATCGCCTGGCTGTAAGGCTTCATGGAACATCCTGAAGGTAAGGGAGGAGCTGTAGGGGATGGCTAGGAGGCTCCTGGTCCTGGGTATGACCTAAAACTGCACCCTGCTGGGAATGGGTGGCCTGGTGGGGCTCTCAGTGATGCGGGAGCCCCCAGGAAATGCCAGGCCAGTTACCATCCCAGTGAAAGGTGGGTCAGGGCACCTTAACCCCAGCTCCCACAACTGGGTGGGTCACCTGCTAATACAGGCTAGAGAGTAGACCCTTGAGAGTGGGGCTAGAGTCTCAGATGCCTGATGTAGAGTACCCTCGACTGGTCAATTCTGGGGCCAGGACCAGACTGTTCAAAAGGGCCAGGGGTTCACTGTGAGGGATGCCCAGAGCTAAGGACCTGGGGTTCCAACTGGTCTTGGAGGTGAGGCCAGGGCCTATGTGGCCAAAGGTCCTGGGGGGACCATGTCCGAGAGGGAAATGATTCAGGGAGCTAGGCAGCCCTGAATGAGGGCAGGGTAGGCTGCCTGAATGGAGGGATCCAAGAGGGGTCCTGATTGGAGGATTCTGGGGCCCAGTGTGGAGACTGGTAATGATAAGAACAACAGATGCCATCTGCGAGCCATGGGCTGTGGTGTAGCGGAGGTACGGAGCCACAGATAGAGCCCCCTGGCATCCGGGCAAGAAAATGGGCAGCCTCCTGCCTAATTAAGATAATTAATTAACAACGAGGCATGGCAGGAAAGAAGGCGGGCAGTTTGCCAAGAAACAGGTGAGTGGGCTAAAGGCAAATAGGCCCTGAGAAGGCTTCTCCTGTTACATCCCCTCAGGCTCACTTATTTTCACATTTTGACCCTTTGACCCACACAACACTCCTATCCTGTTTTTTCATTAGTTGTCCCAAGAATTTAGTTGTTTCATTTGTCCATTAGCCCCTGTAAAAAGGGGCTACTAGTTAGCCAGGTGGGTCCTGCCCATGGTAATTGGATGGACAAATAGGAGCTTTTGGAGCCAATTGGTATCTGGGGACACTACCTGTTGTGCCAGCTGGACTGCTGCAACAGCATCCCAAATCCATTTTTAAATTACCCCTAATCCATGTTCTTCCACAACTAGAACAAAAGAGCACACACACACGCACACCCTGAGAGAGAGGGATTGGTCGTTTGGGCAAGGCAATGCTTTATTGATATATTTACAATGTTAAAGCAATTTGGAAGCCTACCAGTGACTCTCATCATGATAAAATAAACTCTAAATATCTATTTGTGCTGATGTGTGCTTTTAGTTTTCTTCTCACATGATGGGTGTGTGATAGGGATGTGTGGTTTGGAGGAAGGGGGTGGGAAGGGGTGTGGGGGAAGGTGGGTGGGTATGTCAGTGGTTGTGGAGGGAAGTGGGGGGATGTTGTTTGGTGTGTGAGTAGGTGTGGGGGGACCTTGTGGGGGGGGGGTGCTCAGGAAGGATGGGTCCCCAGGCCCCCCCAGGGTGCAGCCCCCCCATACAGCACAGGGACTGCCACCCCCACAGAGCCCCAGCTCCCCACTGCAGGGCCACAGCCCTGTCTCCCAGGGCCCCAGCCACCCTGAAGGGCTACAGATCCTTTGCACAGGGCTCACAACCTACCCCCTATAGCAGTAGCAGGAGTGGGGCACTCAGAGACTGCTGCTGCCAGCCCCCCCCCCCATGGCATGGAGTGGCCCCAAGTGGCTCAGAACTAGTGCTGCCTGTGCCACTCATCAGGGGCTGGTGCCACTCACAGGGACTGCGTGTCACAGTGAGCAGGCACTGGGGTGCTTGCACCACCGGGTCAGGCCAGCTCCATGTCAGCAGGACCCGGCGCGGCACACAGGGACAGTGTGCTAAACCAAACCAGGTCATGCCACCTTAGAATTGGCCCAGCCTGGCAACAAGCAGCCCCAGTGCTGGCAGGAACCATCTTGGTTCAGTGTGCTGTCCCTGCATGCTTCAGTGGTGGGAGTGCTGCCGGTCCTGCCTCTGGCTGCAGTGCTGCTTGCCCCACGGTGTTTCAGGGAGGAGGCATGTGGCAGGACCTGGCCTGGTGCAGCTCGCTAGTCCAGCTTTGCACTGCAGTGGGACGTGTGGCTCCAGGAAGTGTGCTTCTGTGCAAACACACACTAGCTCCACAGCCTGGGCTGGATTGGGTTGTGTTGATCCAGCTGGGTGCATTTTCCATGAGGCTCAGATGCATCTGAGCCTCATGGAAAATGTGCCCCACTGGCCCAATCTGGCCCAGGCCATGCAGCTACCATGTATTTGCACAGGAGCTGTGTGTCCTGCTCCAGTGGAAAGCTGGGCTAGTGATCGTGCCAGGTTGGGCCGGGTCAGGTCCCTCCAAGCGCCACCGGCTCTGCCGCAGCTGCCATGTGCCACCAGCTCCACTGTGGCTTCCGCGTGCAGCTGGCTCCATGCTCCAACCACTCACCACCACCCCCCCCAACTCGCCACCCTCCAGCCTTGCACAAGCTGATATGCCCTGGGCCCTGAACAGTCGTAGGGACAGCTATGGGGCTGTTGCATGCCTGCTCCCCCACCTGGCAGCCATGGCAGCAGACAAGCAGGGCTGTAGTTCTGCTGCAGACACAGCCAGCGGTGATGTGGTGCTGTGTGACCTGGGCTCCCCAGATGCTGAGTGGACCCAGCCTGGCCCATCCAAGGCCATGCACTAGTGGGCTGGGCCGGGTCCATTCAGCATGTACAGACCCCGCGTCACACAGTGCCACATTGCTGCCAGCTGTGCCTGCAGCAGAGCCACAGCCATGTTGCCTGCTGCTGCCAGCACCTCAAGGGCTGGGTGGTGGGGCAGGCATGTAGCAGCCCATTCGATCCCCTCCGTGAGCTCATCCACATATGGGACATCCCCTTCCACTATTTCCCACACCCCCCGACATCCCCTTCCACTCCCCATAGTCCCTGACAATCCCCCCCATTCCTGACACCCCCTGGCATCCCCCTGCCACTCCTCACATTCACCCACACCCATTAAACCCCTACATCCCTAACTTACCCTTGACCATTCCAGGGGCAGCAGAAGCACCAGAGACACTTTCCAGAAACCAGAGTGTCTCTCCTGGAAGACCATGCCTTGCCCTGCTGTTCTGTGGACTGTTTGGGGTTTTTGTTTTTGTTCTGACCCTTAGATATCCAGGGTCTAATTTTTCCCCCCACACTAGAAACTTGAAGCATGATGAAAGTTTTTTTCATTTCTGGACGTGCCTCTTGCAGCATCTCAAAGGGCTTTGAGATGCTTTAAGATGCACGTGCACACTCATGTAGATGCACCCTATGGGTGCATCTACATGAGATAATTACTCTACTCTGCAGTAAACATCTCTGAAGTAAATGTCTTGGCATCTACATGGGCAGGTCTATTAGGCTGCAGTAAACTAATAAACTCCACAGTGGGGTAGTACAAGTATTACCCTACTGTGGAGATTTTTACTCTGCAGCACTGTGTGTGTAAATGCTGAAATAGGTGGCTGGGACATAAGGGTGCTTCAGTGCAGGGGCTACCTGCTGCCTAGCTCTGAACTGGAGCACCCTCATGGCCCAGCCAGCCCCTCTGCAACATGTTGAGCTGAGCAGAAGCAGCCCTGGCCTGGCAGGATGACCCCCACAGCACCCTGCCAGCCAGGGCTGCTCTGACCTGGGCAGTCCCAGGTGCATGTTCAACCCGTGTGCCTAGGAGCAATAAAATCTGGTGCAATAATTGCCAGTTTATTGCTTTGCATTAATTGCATGTGTAGTCACACCCTGCAAAAAAGGCCTTCCTCTTTACATTGCTTCATATCTTTAAAAGGTGTGAACTTCTGAAGATTCCTCCTAAATTGTTTATACATTGCCTGGCTTTCAATTCAATTTTGATTTTAAGTACTACCCTGAGCAGGGGATTTAAGCACTATCTGGAGCCCCATTCCAGGAAGAACCTATGGCAGTATCATGATTCAGACACACATGTGAATGATGTTTTTTCTATTTCCTCCTTGCTCTGAGGAGAAGGTCAGTTCCATTCATGTCCTTTCTTCCTCCTTCATACTGCTGATGAATACATTTGATAAGGAGTGATAGATACAGCCAGGTGTCTCTGTACTTCCAGCTTGTTTTTGCCCCTTCCCCATGCTCTTACATCAGGAAATATTTGCAAAACTGCTTTTAATCTCCTCAGTGGTTGAGCCAGAAGGAAAA
Organism: Alligator mississippiensis; assembly: GCF_030867095.1. NCBI lineage: Eukaryota > Metazoa > Chordata > Crocodylia > Alligatoridae > Alligator > Alligator mississippiensis. The sequence goes on along the minus strand of NC_081826.1, from coordinate 173,406,276 downwards.
TAAGGTGGAACTATGCTCTCACAAGATGGAATAAGATCAGGCTAGAGCACTGGACCCAGCCAGTCTCAATCAAGGGATATGAGGAAGTCATCTACAGAACAAGTGCCACACACAGCAAGCCAGGATCATGCCCTAGTCCCAGCTGTACTGAGTGAGGCAATCAGGGAAGCTGATCACCTGAAACCACAGACAGCAGGTACCACCTGCTTCAGCACTTAAAAGCCAGGACCAGTCTCTAGTTCCTTTAACTGCACAGGCAAAAGTTCTTGCTTTTGACCTGGTGGGTGCATCTACATTGGGGTGGGCAAAATGTGGCCTGCTGGCTGGATGCAGCCCACCAGGCCATTCTATCCAGCCCATGGGGGCCCCTAAAACATTTAGAAAATTAATATGATATAATTGCCCACACCTGGTCTACATGATGCTAGGCCATGTGTAGATGAAACAAGAGGCATGTGTGCGTGACACTTTAAAGTGGGCTAAATGCTTTTGCACTGCTTTAATGGTGTTGGTGTTTGCACGCCTTGGTGGCATATTGTGCATTTATTCTAGCCACTGCAGGAAATTCGGCGGTGTAATGAGCCTTAACTGACTTGGGGCGCAAGGAGGAAGGAGTTTTAGTTTGTGGCCCCTACAGCTGCAGAGTGAAGCACTGGGCTCTGTGCAGCTCAGGGGCTCTGCAGGAAGCCCTGCAGGTGGCCTGGCAGTAGCCCAGGAAAGCAGGCTCCACCCAAGAAAAGCAGCAAAGAAAAGTACAAAGTGCTGCACCTGGACAAAAAAAACCCACCAACTCACTTCAGGCTGGGGGATGACCTCAGCAGCACAGCAGTGGAAAGGGATCTTGGAGTCATAGTTGACTCCAAGATGAACGTGAGTCATCAATGTGACAAAGTGATCAACAAGGCTAACCGCACTTCATCGTGCATTAACAGATGCATGATGAACAGCTCCAGGGATATGATGCTTCCCCTCTATGTGGCATTGGTCAGGCTGCAGGAGTACTGCGTCCAGTTTTGGGTTCTGCATACCAAGAGTGATGTGGATAACCTTGAGAGGGTTCAGAGGGGGGCCACTCATTTGGTCAGAGGCCTGCAGGAAAGGCCCTATGAGGAGAGACTGAGGGACCTAGATCTGTTCAGCCTTCACAAGAGAAGGCTGAGAGGTGATCTTGGGGCTGCTTGTAAATTCATCAGGGCAGGACAGCAGGGAATAAGAGATGCTCTACTTACTAGGGCACCCCCTGGAGTAACTAGAAACAATGGCCACAGATTGATGGAGAGCAGATATAGGTTGGACACTAGAAAGAACTTCTTCACAGTAAGGGTTACCAGAATCTGGAATGGGCTTCTAAGGGAAATGGTGCTTTCCCCTACCTTGGGGGTCTTCAAGAAGAGAATGGACAGGCACCTGAGGTCGTCTGACCCTAGCAAGCTTTCCTGCCCAGGGCAGGGGGTTGCATTCAATGACCTACTGAGGTCCCTTCTGACCCTGAGATCTATGAATCTATGGTGAGGATGTTCCAATATTGTGTTGATGAGTTTGTTGCCCTGTGGGGTCAGGCCAACTCTCAGGATCTCAATATTGCACTGTTAAACAGAAGGGTGTGACACAATTGCACATATACAAACACACAAGTCAATTAGGTGTACACACACACACACACACACACACTACCAGCTCTAACACATACACATCCAAACCAGCCTAGGCACATGCATACCTATCACCAATTCAAGCACGTACACTATAGACCCCAAAAGTTAGACACAGATCACTAATTCGTATATCATGCACACAGTGCCACATGCACACATACAACCCACCTACACATACACACAGGTTAGTTCCTAACTTGGATGGTGCAGTGTATATGTGTATGCTTGGGGTACCTGGGATACTTGGGGGAAGGTTCAGGTGAGAGAGAGAGTTAAAGTGTAGGGAGTGAAAGTTGCCAGAACCAGGATTAGAATTGGTGGAATATAGAGAAGCTGGCTGAGGAACTGAGGCTTGGGTTTACTTAAGGTAGACTGGGGCTGGAAACTGAGACAGACAGCTGAGATATTGGGGGGGAGGGGACAGATAACTGATGGCAAGGAGGAGACCGTCAGGAAAGACTGAGGCAGAAACCTGGTTGCTCAGGGGAAAAGGAAAAGGCAGTGGGGGTAAGACCGTGCCAAAGAAACAGGGGGTTTGGAGGCAGACAGGAGCTCAGGACAGATGTTGGAGGTGGCAGTGAGCCAAAAGCAGGAGAGGGAGAAATGAGACAGAAGTTAGAGGGGCGAGGAGCAGAGATTGGAGCAGGACTGAACCATAGTAGGGTTTTGCTTGAACCAAAGCAAAACCCAACTTAGGGGTCCAAATAACAGTTTATTACATAGACAGCACACTACACAGCCCCATGAAGTTATTGGTTCTCTCTCTGTCTCTCTCACACACACACACACACACACACACACACACACACACACACACACACACACACACACACACACACACAATGGCAGCATGAGAAAAAGACTCAGTGGAAGGGCTGTAGTCCAGGTAGGAAAGAGAAGCAGAGTCCAAGTCCTTGGTTGAAGAGAGGGTGGGGGTGATAACTGCCTATTCAGGTTGGAAAGGGGTCCTTGTCCAGTAGATGTTGTCCAGAGGGGGGTCACCGGCAGCACCTCTGGGTGGCTAGGTGGTGTGGCATGGTGCTGGTCCAGATGGAGAGGGTGTCCCACTGGATCTGCTTTCACTGCCCCTTTTTACAGGGGGAGACGTTGTGTGACCCTGGTGACAGGAGGCATGCCCAGGCAAGGGTTAGCCCCTGGCGTACTGAGCATGTGTGCTCCATGCAGGGATGTGTAGTTTCAGGTGTCTGTAATGGTGAGAGTTGCTGGTTCTGCAGGGTCTTTTGTCTTTCAAATGCTGGGTTTTTCTCTCTGTTCCTGGGTGAGGTCTATGGTTCCTGGATGAATCAATGCGAGGTGATGGCCCAGTCGTTACAAGCCATTCAGTAGAGGCCTGCTACCATTGTATTTCAATTATTCCCAATCACTCTCATTCATCCGGGAACCAATTTACATGGGAGGGAGACATGGATCATACAGTTGCAACACAGGGTGTGCCCAGGCAGAGGACATAAGATGGAGACTTGACATATGAAATGGAAACTTGATATTACTTTGGTTCACTTACAAACACAGGCCTAAACCATACATTATCCATATGAAACAATAAAAATCAATACGAAAATGATAATAATACAATATACAACAGTAAGAATAAATACAAATCTAATAATAATACAATATAAAACAGTAGATATTGAAAACCAAAAACTTGCTACCAAAATAAAAATGTTAAAGCTTATCCTAAGTGTGAGCTCGCTTATGCTTGTCTATGGGAAATAGAGAGGGAGAGAAAGAAAAGCCAGAAATAATTGGGGAAGAGAAGGGAATGCATATCTATCACATAAAAAAGAAAATCTGGGGGTTTTGCTACAAGTTCTGTTATGGGAATCAATATATATACCTACGTGTGATACACCATTGTGCTGAAAATATGAGAAGTCTCAATGACATAAAGTATTGTAAGGAATATTTCATGTGCTAGAGAGAGAAGTTTTTGAAAATTTACTAAGTTATGAATTTCTGAAGGAGATGCTTAAATATTCCTCCCACAGTGCGTGTGTGTATATTGCTAAATATTGTACTTGAGAAATAAATCTTCCTCTCTTCTCTTGTTATTTTAGTCAGCACCAAATGTTTTGATGATGTTTATGTGAAAAGAAACATTTAAAAGCTTTGCACTTTAGGAAAAGCTGAAAATGGAATTTTGTGAACAGTGTTTCTGTTAATATTTTCTTGAATTTAAAGAATGACAACCCTAAATTTGGTTCAGCTGCCTATCATGTGTTTGCTTTCCATTAATATTCTAATGTATAAGTTTCTTTGCATGCATATTTATGGAAGGGCTAATTTTAAGTCATTACTAGTATTTCAGAATATTGGCAGGACAAGCCTATTTCCAAAGCACATTTAAGTCAGTGGAACGTTACCCATTGACTTCAGTGAGCTTTGGATTTTGAATGCACAGAACATGAATAATTCACAACAGAAACCTGAATTTGAGAATTGTACTCATTTAATCAGGTAGCAGAAACAATACAATGTAATATATAAGGAATGTTTATATCTAAAGAAATATATAAGCAATGTTTTGTGTTTTACTGTATTTTATTTATACTTTTGTTGGCTGAAATGTGCTTTATAAAATAGATTTAAAAATTTTCTTATACTTTCATTGGCTATTTTCACCTTAACACCTTTTGGATCTTCTCAAATGAAATGTTCAACCTCATTAATAAGAACACATGAAGAGGTGTTCTAGAGTCCAAAAATGAATTCTTGTTGGATTTTTAATACTGTACTGGACTCACTTTTTCATGATCTCTGTAATAGCCAGCTTTTTTTTTTTTGGGGGGGGGGGGGAGGGGGGGGGTTCCAGTAGGCCATTGTACAAGATCCTGTGTTATATTATTGTCTGGGCAATTGCACACATACTTATAAAGTCATCACAATTTTTTATACTGAGTGGGGAATTACGTGTGTACAGACTAGAGGACCAAACAGATTATTTAGAGTTGCTGACAAGGCTAACAAAAGGCTTGGATTACAAAAACTTGTAAAATTGGTTTGGTAACTACCAGTAGAACTCAGGCACAAAGTTCTGGGAGAAATTACTATAATTTGGATACACAGAGTGTAGACTAATGTAGCAGTTGTCTCAGTGTAGGCAGTCAAGGTGTTTAACAAAAATGGTCCTGGTACTGACATGGAGACGCATGTTTCTTCCATACATGATTTGGTGACTGGTGGCATGCAGTGCTGCTTCTCTACCAACAGGTGGTTTGCAAGAGCAAAATTCCTAGTGTATTTAAAGGTGATGTAGTTTCTGGAGGCTCCCAGGAATTCCCCAATGTGGATAGAAGCCTCTGGGTGATTAGCTGACTGGAATTGACCAGTCACTTCACATCAGCTCCAGTCAGCTTCTGATCTGTAATTCCAGTAAGTTCTGCTGCTACTTAGACTTCAGAACACACCCATGCCAGCTTCTTGCCATCCAACAGAAGTTCTGGCCATATGGCAAAGCAAGGCATCTGGGATGCTGTGGGAGTGACTCCAAACCACAGAGCAGTGTTTTTGGTTCAAGGAAACAAGCAGGGACTAATGGCAGCACACTGCCTTGGCCTCCTGGGACAATGAGCAGTAGCAGATAAACTTCTGAATGACATGAGAGAATTTCATGGACATCTGTTCTGAGCTGCCCCCTGCCTTGAGCATCAATCCACCAGGATGATGGTTCCTCTGACCATGGACAAACATGTCACCACTTTCATATGGAATTTGCTATTCTTGATAGCTTCCTGGTCCATGGCCAACTACTCTGGCATTGACAACTGCATTGCAAGATCAGCAGCGTGGGAGGTATACCTAGCAATCAAACAGCTGTTGGCACTATGGAACATCTGCCTCATGCACTCATTGGGTGGTCATGGCCAGTTTCACTCACCTGGTATTCCCAGACTATGTGATGGACATCACTGGCACTTGGCAAGCAATGTTTTTGTCAGTCCCAATTATGGCCACAGGCTGCCATTTTCCACTCATATGCCACTTGGTTCCAGTGGCTGGACCTGAACATCTGTTGGATTTCTTCCTACCTCTAAATGGGTTTGTAGGTCTATTTACCTCCTCTTAATTCCAGTTGATCCTACACTCGGAGTCAGTGGTTGGTGAAGCCATAGTTGGTGCATGTTGTGGTGTCTGTTGTGAATGTCTGTATATACTCTGGGCTGCTTGCTGGCTTGTGTTCAAGAACTGATTCCAATGTTAACTTCATACATGTGGCTGGTGGGGACAGAATGGCTGGTGAAGCAGCATGTCCAAAAAACAGCTGGGCCAGGCTAACTGTCACCTCTAGAAAGTAGAGTTTTTAAATGAGTGCTAGAGCAGCCAGCAATGGTGCTCTGTGGGATCCCCTGGAGGACCTGTTGGGCAGCTTGTTGTAGGATGCTCTGCCATGAAACTGTACAGATGTCCTTTATGATGTCCTGGAAAAAAAGGTTTGAGCATTTTTTCTTACAACACTTCAGCCAGGTGTGTCAAAGGTCAGCAGCCATGGACATGGATTCAGCAGCCATGGACATGTGAGCATGCTCACAGTTTGCTGCAGGGAAAATACAACTCTCCATGACATATGTGATATTTGTCCATACCCTCAGTCAGTTAAATTGACTTATTGAAACAGGGATCTTATATTTGAATTGATTGGTTTCTGTTATGCTGTTGCAAAAAAAAAAATGTTACTTTATTACAAGTAAAATGTTTCACTGACTGAGGCATATTAAAGTAAGGCAATCATAGATTCTTAGAAAAGCAGGACTTGAGGGGACCTTGAGTTTTTCTAATCCAATATCCTTCTCAATACAGCATCATCCCAGCCACATGTTTGTCTAATCTGCATTTAAAATTCTCCACAACCTCTAAGTACCAGTTCTTCCTAATATCCAAGCTAAATTTTCTCTGTTGCAATTTAAGATCATCATGTGGACCCAGAGAATAGCAGATTACTATCTTTTTTATAACAAACTTTTTTTGTATTTGAAGATTGTTATAAAATCCCCTGTTAGCCTTCTCTTCTCCAGACCAGATAGCCCCAGTCATTCCAATATTCCTTTGTAGATCATGGTTTCTGGACATTTAATCATTTTTGATTGTTCTCCTCTTCATGTTTTCCATTTTGTCCATGTCTTTCTTAAACTGGACATAGTACTCTATGTGAAGCTTTGGCAGTGCTGAATGCAAAATCACGTCTAGTAACTGATAACTGACGTTCATTTTAATAAATTCTACTATACAATTTTGGCCTTTATTGGCAACAATAACACATTGTTCACTTATTCAGCTAGCAAGTCATTATGACCCTTACGTCCTTTTCTAGAGTATTTCAGCCTAGTAGATCATTCCCCAATTAGATTTGTAATTTGATTGTTGTCCTGAGCACAATACTTTGTTACCTGCCTTATTGAATTTTGTGTGATAAACTTGAGAAATTATCTGAAATTAATCAAGGTAATTTTTAAGTCGAAACCTATTTTCCCAAGTGATTGCTATCCCACACAATTTTGTATCATCTGAAAATTTACTAAGAATACATTTGATTCTGTCCACCAAGTCATTAGTGAAGTTTTTGAAACCTTAATTGCAAAACGTGAAATAAGACACATGGAGTAATATAACTTTCAAATTTTTTTCTGATTTTTAATTCCACATCAAAGAGTAAACAAACTAAATGAGAAGATAGGGCAATTTGTTCTATCTGGCATTACCTTCTATAAGATGTCTATGACTCACTAACGTCCATGTCCCTGTGCAGACAAAATGAGAGGTGAGTGTGCACGACACTTTAAAGTGTGCCAAATGCTTTTGCACCTTTTTAATGGTGTTGTTGTTTGTATGCCTCGGCAGCATATTACACATTAATTCCAGCCACTGTTAGGCACATTACACCACCAAATTTCCTAGTGTCTTGGGGCATAGCAAACTAAAACTCCTTAAAGGTTAGTTTGTTCCATTAGTTTGCTGCCCCTACAGCTGCAGACTGAAGCACCAGGGTCCGCGCAGTTCCACAGCTTTGCAGGAAGCCCTACAGGCAGCCTGGCAGCAGCCCAGGAGAGCAGCTCCACCCAAGAAAAGTGGTGATCCTGATCTTTCCCCCTCCCCCTTTCCACCCAGAGCCTGCCTTCCAGCCTGAGCTGTGCAGGGGTCCGGTGCTTCCCTCTGTGGCCGTGGTGCCCTCTGGGATGGTCCAAGTCAGGTGCCTGTGGGAAGGTGCCAGCTTGGGGTGGGGGTGCTGCTGCTGTGGAGGAAAGAACCATCCCCACCTGTAGCCCAGGGACCACTCCACCTGCTGGTAGCTCACCTTCTCCTCCCTGCCAGAGAGGCAGGTAAGGTATGTACACGACACAGGGGTTTAATCGGCCCTAAATGTTTTTTAAAACTAGCTCCTTCAGTTTATGGCCCCTGTTTCATCTACACACACCCTACAGAAGCAGTTCTCAACTTCATTAGTGTCGAAGCACCCTTTGGAAAATGCCAGCTCATAGCTTCCACTCGCCTGTTGACTAGAGAACAAAAATGTGAACTCTGTTGATCCTATTTGAAATATCTGGGTTTATCTTGTGAATCATGCATGAGTGTTTGCCCACCTAACAATACTAATATTTCACAGCACTCTATGGCATCCTTAAAAAAAAATCTCACAACACCTCAGGTTGCTGTTGCACCTGAGTTGAAAACCACTGGTCTAGGAGGTGTACAATTTTCTCTAAAATAGCTCATTTTTCCTAGAAATAATTAGAATTATTTAGAATCTCAGAGTCCTTTCACAAATATTAATAGATTTAGTTTTATAGAGTTTCCTCTGAGAGAACTATCTCAGTAATGTGTACATTGAGACAGAGAAGATTCTTTAAGATCCTTCAAGGTCATGTTGTGCCTTGCTTTTAGACACAAACACAGTGACCAAGAGATAAGGGAACGCTTTACAGTTTCCTTTTGCCTAAAGAAATAAAAAGAGACCTTCCTCTTATTCAGGATTATCAACTATCAGTAAATTTACTGACTGTCAGTAAAAAAAATCAGGCTAAAAATGGTCACCAGTAAAATCAACTAAATAAAATTAGTCATCAATAAAAACATTAAGCAGCCACAGCTTGATTGAAGCTCCAGTAAAAATCTCACAGCAGTGCCAGCTAGTGTCTAAGTGGGAGCACAGAACCTTGTAGGGAGCATTCTCTCAGCCGTATGCTGCTGCTTCTGTGGTGTCCCAGGAAGCCTGCAGTACTGTTGGATCACAGGCAGGCATCTTTAGATGGCCATGCCAGGATGGAGAGAGTGGAGTTGGAGGGGATAAGATTGGGGGATAGTAGGGTGCAGCATGGTGCAGGGTACACTTGAGGGCATCAGGGTGAGGGTGAGTAGGGGCTACAGTGTAAAATCATCATAGTGCTTCAGGTCAGAAGGGACCTAAACAGATCATCAGGTCTGACCCCCTGCCCCAGGCAGGAACGGGTGCCAGGGTCATATCATCCCAGCCAAATATCTGTCCAGCCTCCTCTTGAAGACCCCAAGGTAGGAGAGAGTACTTGGGAACCCATTCTGGAGCCTGGCAGCTCTAACTGTAAAGTAATGTCTCCTGATGTCCAGCTTGAACCTTCTCTCTAAAAATTTGTGGCCATTATTCCTAGTAACCCCAGGGGAACAGAGCCTCCCCCAATTCCTGCTGGTCCCCCCTGGTGAGTTTGTAAACAGCCACCAGATCCCCTCTCAGCCTTCTCTTGTGGAGGCTGAATAGGTTTAGGCCCTTTAGCCTCTCTTCATAGGGCCTGCCCCGCTGCCCCTCGACCATGCAAGTGGCCCTCCTCTGGACCCTTTCAATGCTAGCCACATGCTTCTTGAAGTGTGGCACCCAGAACTGGAAGCAGTACTCCAACTGTGGCCTAACCAATGCTGCATAGATGGGAAGGATCCTCCCTGGACCTGCTTGTGATGCATCTATAGATGTACTACAAGGTGCAGTTAGCCTTACTGACTGCTTCCTCGCATTGGCGGCTCATGTTCATCCTGGAGTCAACATTAAGCAGGATCCCTTTCTGCCACCATGTTGACAAGAAGGGTGTTCCCCAGCCTATAGGTGTGTTGCTAGTTCTTTTCCCCTAGATGCAGTACCTTGCACTTGTCTGCATTGAGTTCCATCCTTTTTTCACCTGCCCACCTCTGTAATTTGTCTAGATCTAGCTGGATTCTGTCCCTCCCCCAGCATGCCCACCTCACCTCACAACTTGGTGTTATCAGTTAATTTAGACAGAGTGCATTCTATATCCACATCCAGATAGCTGAAAAAGATGTTGATCAGTACAGGCCCCAAGACTGACTGTGGGGGACTGCACTGCCCACATCCCTTCAAGTTGAAAATGACCCATCCACCACCACTCTTTGGGTGTGACTATCTGGCCAATTTGTCACCCATCTGACTGTAGGCATCAATGCCACAGTCACCAAGTTTTTTTTTTAAGAGAATGTGGTGGGAAACCGTATCAAAGGCCTTCTTAAAGTCCAGGAAGATGGCATCCACCCCGACACCCTTGTCCAGGGACTTTGTGAGCTAATCATAAAAAAAAAACACCAGGTTATTCAGGCAGGACCTGCCTTCAATGACCCCATGTTGGTTGGCCCTGAGCATTACCTCCTCTTCTGAGTCCTTGCAGATGTGCTCCTTGATAATTTCCTCAAAGGTCTTCCCAAGAACTGAGGTAAGACTGAGTGGCCTATAATTGCTGGCGTCCTCCTTTCTCCCCTTCTTGTAAATTGGGACTACATTGGCCATTTTCCAATTCTCTGGTACCTGGCCAGTGCCCCATGAGCATTCATAGAGCTGTGCCAGAGGCCCCATTATGACCCCTGCCAATTCCCTCAGCACCCTTGGGTGAATATCATCTGGACCTACTGATTTAAACATGTCCAGCCGCTCCAAAAGTTGCCTAACTAGGTTATCCCTGACCCTAGGCTTGGTGGTGCCTCCACTGGGTCTGTCCGCAGTTTTAGTGGGGGAGATGTCCTGGTTCCTATTCAGGAATATGGAGGCAAAGAATTCGTCAAAGAGGTCAGCTTTTTTGTTTGCTGCAATCACCAGATTGCCAAGCCTATCCTGTAAGGGCCCTACGTCACCCGGTGCTGCCTTCTTACTTCCTATGTATTTTAAAAAGGACTTTTTATTATCTTTAATTCTGGTTGCTATCCATAGCTCCATTTCTGCCTTGGCCTTCCTAACAGCCTCCCTGCAGTCCCAAGCAATGGAGTTGTAATCCTCCTTGGTAATAGCCCCTTGCTTCCACCATTTGTACACCTCCTTTTTTCCCCTCAGGCATCCCTAGATGCCTTTGCTGAGACATGGGGGCTTCTTAGCCCTCTTGGCCTCCTTGGTGCACATTGGGACTGACTCCCTTTGAGCTAGGAGGATCATCTCCTTGAGGAACAACTACCCATCTTGGACTCCGATCTCATTGAAGCTCCAAGATCCCAATGCCTCTCCTACTAACCTTTTTAGCTTACAGAAGTCAGCCCTTCTGAAGTCAAGGACCTTTTCCGTGCTGCTTGCTTTCACCACCATGCACTGGATAGTAAATTCTAGCAGGTGATGATCACTATCACTCAGGTGGTTGAGTACCCACAGACCCCTCACCAGGTCATCTCCTGTGGCAAGGACCACGTCCAGCAAGGCATTTCTCCTGGTGGGACTATGCACCTCCTGGGTTAGGTGGAGGTCCTGTATCCTGGCTAGGAACCTATGTGAGCGGTTGGACCTGGCAGACTGCTCCTCCCAGCAGATGTCTGGGTAGTTTAGATCACCCATGACAACCATATCCCTTGACTTTACATCCTCTGTGAGCTAACCTGAGAATTCCAGGTATGGCTCATCCCCCTGGTGAGGTGGTCTTTAGTAGACACGCACTATCAAGTCCCTTTCTCCACACCCCCCTTGCATTATTACCCAGAGCGCCTCATTTTGCCCCTCCTCTGACCTCATCCTGATCATTGAGAATGTGTATTGCTCTTTGACATATAGCACTACACCCCCGCTTTTCCATGCTCTGTCTCACCTGTACAGCCTGTAGCCCTCGATGTCCATTGCCCAGTTGTGGGTAGAATCCCACCAGGTTTCTGTGAGCACCACTAGGTCTGGGTTTTTGCTAGCTAGCAGGAGGGTGAGTTCCTGCTGCTTATTTCCATGCTTTGAGCATTTGTGTACAGGAATTTGAGGCCTCCTGTAGGTGCCCATGCTGCCCGCTTGTTGCTAAGTCTGGCCTGGCTCCTGTCACTTACCTGGGTTGAATTGTTGCTGTATTGAAGCAGAGTTGTCAGCCCAGGAACATTTTATTTACTGCAAACTTTTTCCTGAAAACCAAACTTTTTGTTTTGTTTTGTTTTGTTTTACTATGGCTGTTGTTAAACCCCTAAATTTGAACCCTGCCCTTCTAACTGGGGCCTGGCATATTAGTTACATTTATATTATGTAAAACATATATCAGTAAAAATATGTATCAGTAAAATATTTTGGTTGTCAGTAAAAAGTTTGCAGTTTGTCACTAAAAAAAGTTGGCAACCCTGCTCTTATTGATCTCTGAAAAATGCATAGACCCCATATCCAAAGGCAGTGGGGAGGACACCATTGCCCAGCCTTGACTCTACCCTGGTGGAAAGCATGACCACTGGTTGAGGAAAATACTCAACTTCATATGAAATGCTTCTGCTGCATCCAAAGGAGGAAATATGCCTTACTGGGGCCAAAAACCTCATAGAATTCCATCTGTGTGGTAGAAAATGTCACAGCTCCTTTCAGCAGGTTTTCCTAAGAGGAATGATTCAGCCTTCAGTGAGTGAGTCGCGGAACTTGTAACCCTGGCTTCTGGCACCCTGGTTTAATACTACACCCCCTTTTTATTTGGATGTGCTGGTGTAGTGGAAAAGTTGGTTCAAGTTTTGTCAGAGGTAGCCCTCTTTGCAGTATGCTTTAGCTATAAACTTGACTACTTCACAACAAAAGAGGGATTGGGTTGTGTGGGAGATCTTTATATTAAAAATATGGTTTTTTTTCTCTCTTTGGCTTTGAGTGAGAATTTATTAACAGGATTGTGAGATTTGCTTAACTAGTTTACCATAGTACAGATTCATAAAAACAGTCCTATTTATGCTGCAGACACAATCCTCCATATGGGCTGTACTTCTTCACATATAGTTGTATTCACAGTCATCCAATTTCTGTTCAACCACTGGCATGAGTTTAGTAAATATTTTGGAAAAATGAAGTGGGCTGTTAGCTCTGGGAAAAATAAAAAGGTAACATTATGCCAACAGAGACACTAGGTTCCTCTTGAATAGGGCTGTTTCAGAGCTAGTGCCAAATACTAAGTCAACCTGCCCAGAAAGAACAAAGGCAGCACTTTTTTGTGTCAAAAAATTAAATGAGGGGGAAAAATAAAAAACAAAAAACCAAAAAACCCAAAGGAAAGAAAATCTGGAAAAGGAAAAAGGTTGTTTTTTTTAATATTTCAAGGCTATATTGCCTTCCTGTCCTCCTTGTTAATTCTTTGGTAAGCAATGATAAGATATGTTGTAGCATAATACCCATATCTTACCTTTCACTATTATTTGAGAACTGAGATACAGGCTTTGGACCCAATTGTCCTACACATAGGACAAATGTACAACAAACATCTTGTGGATTAGATCTGGAAAGATTGGTATGTCTTGGGGGTACTAAAAGGGCTTGAAAAAAGAAAGAACACTTAAAAACTCTACAGGTTTGAGACCAACAGTTCCCTTGAAATCCTAAACTTCCCTGTCTTTCATTTTCCTTGTTTGTAAAATAGGAACAAGGCAGGAGGTGATTGGAGATGAGATCAAATGCACCTATGGGCTGTGTCCAGCCGAGCGAGCATGTGCCTTTTGCAGTTTCTCAAAGCAGTTTGAAACACTGCAAGAAGCATGCTAGGAATGAAAAAATGTTCCCCACACTGCATATTTGTAGTGCAGACTCTGAATTTGATACCTGGAAATCCTGGTTTCACCCCCCCCCCCTGCCCAAAACATACTGGAAAAAAGTGGCTATCAAAGTATGTCCTCTTGGCCCCAAATGGTCAGGTCAGCCATCTCATCTGCCCTCCACTTGGGTTCCCCCCACCCCCAGTGCAGCACAACTCCCCCTGCAGAAGCAGCAGCAGCCATCAGGGCATTCAGGGCCCACTACTGGCAGAGGCCCCTGCGGCATGACATGGCATGGCCCCAGCCACCTGAGAAGTGGTGCCACCTGCGCCACATGGCCCACCCAGCCCAGCCTAGGGGCATGCTCCTTCAGGCAGGAGTGGGTCATACTTGCTGTCACTGGGGTCCCAGCACCACACACAAGAGCTGCACATCAGGCTGGGCCAGGTCCTGCCTCCAAGTGTCCCACATGCTGTTGGTCCAGGCTGGATCCATGGAGACCGGACCTGGCTCAGCCCGACATGCAGCTCTTGCATGCAGTGTCAGGATTTCAGGTGACAACAAGAGTGGCCTGGTCCTGCCTGAAGGTGCATGCCCCTGGGCTGGAGAGAGAGAAGGGGGTCAAGGGTGGGGGAGCACTCCAGGTAGGAGAGACCACCCGAGCCACTACCCCTCCCGAATAGTCCCCCTCCACACCCACAGTCCCTCCTGCACACACAGTGCCCCCACACCCACACACAATCCCCCCCACCTCACAGTTCCCATACCCCCATGTACCTATTTACCTGGGATAGCACCTGGGTCTGAGACAATGCTGCAGCATTGTCCCATTCCTATTCACCCCAGCATGCTGACATAGCATGCTGGAACAGCAGGGGAAGGGAGTAGGCACAGAGGTGCTTTGGCCCGGTGCCAGAGCATTTTTCTGGAGGACCCAGCCTCTGGTTGATTTAAAGCATACTCCAGGACTGTGCCCTGTGCTGCTTTTTTTCAGTGTGATTTTTTATTTTTTGATACTGTGATTTCCCAGTATTGAATTTAAAGTCTATGTTGCAAATATGCATTGTGGGGAACATTTTTTTCATTCCCAGCATGTCTTTTGCGGCATCTCAAACTGCTTTGAGATGCTGCAAGACGCATGTGCTTGTTCATCTGGACATGCCCGCTGAGGGGTAAATTGTGCCACTTGGGGCAAACTGACCCTGCTCAGTTCCTCCTGGATCTACAGCCAGGAAAACTAGAGGCTGGGGCCAGCATCTGTGATGGTCCCCAGAGTACAAAAATCTGTCCTAGCCCTAGGTCTGGGCTATTTGCCCTCAGGAGCTTCTGAGGTCCAGCTAGTTGGTATCTAGGGATAGTACCCCCTTTTGCCAGCTGGACTGCTGAAGCAGCCCTAAATTAGAGTAGCCCCTGCACCCTCTACCCACTGTAGCAGTCAGAGCTGCTGCTTGACTGTGATGTGCTATCATCTGTGACAGCATCCACTCCCTTGGACCTGCGGTCTCAAGGCTGCACGCCTACCAGACCCAGATGGGGACCACCCAGCTGCCTGGGCTATGATGTGGGCACTGTAGCAGAGCCTCCTGCAGCTCTCAGCCAGCTGCTGGTGGTTTAAGGCTACACAATTGACAGGCACTGCTGTCCTGTCTTCTAGTGCTCTGCCCTGCCATCTAGGCGGCTATAATCCAGAAGACGTGCTCTTTGCAGTGGACCACTTTGAACTGTTGAAGCATGTCCTCCTGGCCCCAAATGGCCAGGAGGTCAGCCACCTCATCTGCCTTCCAGCTGGGTCCCCAGTGCTGGCGCTGGGCAGGTTTCTTTGCCCGGGTCTCACCATTTGCCTCACCAGCAGGGATCCTGTCTGGTCCAAGGGCAAGAAGCATTTTGAGATGCCACAATGGGCATGTGGTCAATCATCTGGATGTGACCATGGAGCACATCCCCACATGCAGGGGCATGCATTTGCTTCAGCAAAAATAGCAGTGACAGAAATCTGTGCCACTACTTTTTGACACTGTGCACGCCTCTGCACATGAGGTTTGGTGTGGGTCAAATTGTTCTGGGTGGGGTTGGGAAGGTTGATGTCAGCCAGGCTCTGTTTCTGGTTGCACATACTACTGCCACATGTGCCACACCACTTTTTTTCCCACGGCTTTTTTTGATACTAGGATCTCCTTGTGTCATTTTGACACTGCACTGCAAATTATTAGTATGGCAAACACCTGAACATGTGCTGAGCTAGTGCCAAATATTAAGTCAACCAGGGCTAGTGCTCAAATACTAAGCTTTGAGGCAGTGCAAACTGCACGTGCATGCTCATCTGGATGTGCCTTTGGTGAAGCAGAGCAACTGTGGGGATGGTGTTACTTCCCCTTTTCCAGTGGTTCAAAACTGTTTCTGCACAAGGTTCTTCATCTGATTTAGCAATATGGGAAAGGTAAGGTGGTTGCAACTCCTTGAAACCTATTATCAGTCTTCAAGTTGAGATCACCTGCCTTAGTTTAACCAAACTCTTTTTTTCAGTACTAGAAGAAAGTGGTTTTGGGGTTATTTACCTCTATCACATGATCTTGTTACAGAGATTTATTTATTTTTATTGCATTTGATTTTTCTTTGCTCAAAAATGTTTTTCATGTACTGCTTCTTTAAAAATGACACACAGTATCTCCTGTTGATCCTATCACAGCTATCTGAACAAGCTTGCAGTGGTCTGGTATTGTGGTAAACCACAAGATAGACAGTACAAGTCTGGTACCTTTAAGAAAGCAGAATGATAGCTCAAGGCTATCATGCCTATTTTTTTTTTTTCACTTCAGAGACTGAGGTATCTAGTAAGATCATGTATGGGTGGGTAGATAGGTGTCTTTATTGTATGAAATTTCTTTTTTTTTTGTGTGTGTCTCCTAATCACCTGTGAGCCTTCATTTTAATACCGGTCCTTTTTTAGTTTTGATTGACGGTGAGGTTTTGAAAATGATTGAAAGCTTATTTTGAAAGGGATTGGAATCTTATCAGGACTAGCTCCTCAAATCCCTCAAAGGTCCTCAGCCAAACTACTACTAGGTACCTGTTCCTTCAGCTACTGTCATTGTGATGGATTTACAGATCTGGCTTATTATAGGCTCCTGAGTTCAGAAAGATAGAGAGAGGGTCACAAGGAGGATACTGAATGTTATAATTTTGGACAATATAGGTATCAGTGTACTGTAAAATATGAACAACCTCCCCAAACCTGTCAGGGTTAATGTAGAGATAGAGTGATATAAATGAAGACTTAAATTGATGAGGCACATGTGTAAATTGATAAAGGGAGCTTGATGCACCATAACATTGAAATTTATCTAAATTCAATATTGTTAAACATTCTTAAAGATCAGATGAATTATACATGAAGTATATGGATTATTTGTCCCAAGCAAACAATGGTGACATTTCTGTCTGTCACTTAGTATGACAAGGTTAGCATGTTTTATTCAAAACTTTTAAACAGTAAAATGATTTGTATGCATTACTCTTTCTTTGGACTGTCATGGAAAGCAGAAAGCAACATAGTTATTCAATGACACAAAGTCAGCTTTTGTAAAAAATGACAGAACAGGATTATTTCCGACATCCATAAAACTCACACTTCAGTTTTCTGCTCATCTGGGGTGGGGGTGGGGGGAATGGTAATAATAAGAAAAGGAGAAAAAAAAACCCCAAAATAAAACAAAACAAATTGAATCCTAAGTATAAAGGAAAGGAGAAAAGATAGTGAGGTAGCAGAAGCAGTGATTGTATAATAAACTATAAAGAATTTGTTGCCTATTAAAAACAAAGTTAGAGTATTTTTGCAAAAAAAAAAAAATCCTGAGTTTGGTTTCCTAGGATTCATGGGTAGAATCAGAATTCCTGGGTAGAGATGACCAGGGATCCTGGTTTTCCCTGATAAAAAAAAATTGCAAATTCTCTAATAAAACCCCCAAAATCCATGATTAAAATTAACCCCCCCCAACCCCTCTTGGCCTTGCTCATGCCTCTCACTCCCCCCCCCCCCCCGCGACACACCCCACAATCTTGCTGGTGCCCCTCACCCCGCACCCACAGCCCCTGCTCCCCCAGTCCTTCCATATGGGGCTCCCAGCTGCCACAGCTACAGACCTGGGTCTGCAGCCCCCTGCCCCCACTCCCCCCTGCTGACTGCTGTGGGTTTTGGTGGGGTGGCTCCCCACCACCATGCACATGCCAGGGTGGCAGGGAGGACTTGCACCCCCCAGATCTGTACAATGGGCAGGCGCAGGCTGCAGGCTCAGGCTTCCACCCTGCTTCCCTCCCCTGGCGCCTCCAAAGCCCAGAGGGCATGACCCGGTGTGGCAGGAAGCAGCAGGGCCACACAAGGATCTCCTTATCACTGCAAGCTCTGTGCTGCCCTGGTGATGTGCCTCCTGCTAATGCTGCTGTTTTGAGAGGCAAGAGCTCCGCGTTGCTTCCTGCTATGCCGGGTTGTGCTGCTGGGCTGTGAAGGCCCCAGGAGAGGGAAGCAGGGTAGGAGCCTGAGCCCGCAGCCTGCACCTGCCCTGTGTACAAATCTGGGGGGGGTGGGTTCTCCCTGCCCCCAGGAGTGTGCGCAGCAGTGGGGAGCCAGCCCTCCCCCTTCACCAGATGAGCCACCTGTGGCCCTGTCCTGCTCCCTGCTGGGGCCCTGCAGCCCCATGTTGTGGCCCTGGGCCTCAAGCCCCAAGCACTGCTCAGTTGGGCAGCAGTCCAAGACCTGCCCAGTTCCCTCCCTACAGGGACTTTAATCTCCCTCTCACCCCCACATACCTGCTGGAGCTGCTCTTCAGGCTGCCTGGCCCCCCATCTCACCATCTTCCCCCCACTCCCTCCCACTTCCTTGCAGGCTGGAAATCTGCCAGCCCATAGGGAGCTCATTACATTATTGCAAAATCTGTGGGTTTCTCTGGTAAAACGAGGAATCTGCATTTGACTGGTTAAAGGTAAAATCTGTGGTTTATTCTGTTTTTCTGTGGGAAACAGGAAACCCAGATCCTTGGAGATGAGCATATTATTTTGGTGAATAAATTATTACATGCATTTTTTTTTTGAGCCAAGGGTATTCAAATTCATAAGTAAAAGTGAAGAAAAACCACTGAAGTAGAAGTAAAAGTGAAATAAAAGTAAAGAAAAAATGGGATGCCATGCATGAAATGGAGAACAAGGATGCCAATGTCATTCCTCCTTATGCACTACAGCTCTTTTGGGTAGTGAGAGACTTGGGTTCAAATCCCTTCTCTTTTTTAATTCCAAAACTCCCTTTACCACTGGATTATAGGAAGTTCTTGACTATCCTTTGTTGAAGCTGTTCTACATTGTATGAAATACTTAATTTTTTATCAAGCCAAATAGGAGAAGAGTGTGAGAATGATTATATAGTCCAGTAATAAGGGAGAAGACTTTGATTAAATCTATGTTCAGAATAGCAGAGAGGAGATTTGGATCTCCTATGTCCCAGATGAATGGTCCAAGCACTAGATGAAAGAGGTTATGGCAAAACCTTTTCCCTGATGGTTTTCATACTGGTACCTATGTTGCCTTGTGAATCATGATGTTTTAAATATTGAATATATTTTAATAAAAACAATTCATTCTAGGTTGAATGAAACTTTTTTTAGATGTTAAGCAATTAATTTTTTGTCCAAAATTTTGGTTTCAGGCCAATGCAAAAAAACTTTAGGTTGGCTACCAAACAGAAAAAGGTTAATTACATGCACAACCCTATTCTTAATTTTTCATTAGGAAATGGACAAATGGACTTGGTATTAATGTAAATATTTGTGAATGTTATTACTCAACACTATCCATCCAAAAATTCACTTTATTCATAGATTTCATAGACATTAGGGGCTGAAAGGAACCTCGCAAGATCATTGAGTCTAGCCCCCTGCCATAGGCAGGAAGTCTGCTGGGGTCAAATGATCCCAGCAAGATAAGCATCCAAAAGTGTTTTTGAATGTGTCCAGAGTAGGTGCTTGCACCACCTCAGGGTGGGGTGGGGAGTCGGTTCCAAACCCTGAACACTTGGACTGTAAAGAAGTTTTTCCTTATGAGCAGTCTAAATTGGCCTTCCAGAAGTTTGTGGCCATTAGACCTTGTTATCCCTTGGGGAGCCCTGGTGAACAATTGTTTTCCCAGATCCTGGTGTACATCCCTTATGTCCTTATAGGCTGCCACCCTGAGCCTTATATTCCCCAGGCTGAAGAGTACCATGTTCCTCAGCCTCTCCTCATAAGGCTTACTCTCCTGGCCTTTGATCATGCAGGTGGCTCTCCTTTGGAGCCTCTCAAGCTTATCCATGTCCCTCCTAAAGTGGGGGGCCCAAAACTGGATGCAGTACTCCAACTACGGCCTCACTAAGGCCAAGTAAAGTGGGAGGATGATATCCCTGGTTTTGCTTGAGATGCATCAGTGGATGCATGTCAGATTAGCTTTGTTTGCCAGCTGCAGCATTGCATTTGTGGCTCATGTTCATCTTGTGGTCAATCAAGACCCACAAGTCTATTTCAACCATGGTGCTAGCAAGCGGAGTGCTGCCAAGCCTATAAGTATGATGCTGTTTTTTCCTCCCAAGGTGGAGCACCCTGCACTTCTCTGCATTGAAAGCCATCAGGTTTTGGTCTGTCCACCTCGTGAGCCTATCCAGGTTGGCCTGTATCCCCAGCCTTCTCCCATAGTTTAGTGTTGTCTGCGAATTTCACTAGTCCACATGTGATGCCCAAATCCAGATCATTAATGAAGATGTTCATTAATGATGGGTGGTAGGCATTGAGGGGTATAGGTTGTATAGGTGCGACAGAGTGGGGAAAAAAAGTGGGGGAGTAGCACTCTATGTTAAGGAGCAATACACGTCTTCCACCATCAAGGCGGGGGTGGAGGAGGGGAACACTGAGGCATTGTGGGTCAGGATCCAGGGGGGCCAGGGGAAAAGGACTTGGTTGTGAGGGTCTACTACAGGCCTCCTCAACAGGATCAAGAGCTAGACGATGTATTCTCTGGGCAGCTAGCAGACTCCACGCAGGTGAGGTCATGGGAGATCTAAACTACCCAGATATCTGCTGGGAGGAGCAGACAGCCAAAACAAGCTGATCATGGAGGTTCTTACACTGAGTGCAAGACCTCCACCTAACCCAGGTGGTGTCTAGTCCCACCAGGGGTAGCTCCTTGCTTGACCTGGTCTTACAACAGGGGATGATATTGTGGGGAACATACGAGTTTACGGTAGCTTGGGAGATAGTGACCATCACTTGGTCAAGTTCACTATCCAGCAAAGGGTGGGTAAAGTAACTAGTGGGGCTAAGGTGTGGGACTTCAGAAGGGCCAACTTTAGCAAGCTTAGAAGGCTAGTTAGTGAGGGGATGCAACTCAAGAACATAGAGTAAATGGAGGTTCAGGAGGGTTGGAGGTATCTCAAGGGAGTGATCCTTGGGCTCAAAAGGAGTCTATGCCATTATGTAGGAAGGGAGTTAAGGAGGCAAAAAAGCCCCCTTGGCTGAACAGGGAACTCCAAGTGAGTCTGGGGGCAAAGAAAGAGATGTATAGGCAATGGAAGCAGGGGGCAGACACCAAGGAGGAATATATCTCTCTGGAGTGCTATTGCAGGGAATCAGTTAGACAGGCCAAGGCGGGGGTTGAGCTCAGGCTGGCTTCAACAATCAAGGACAATAAAAAGTCCTTTTTCAGGTATATAGCAGGCAAAAGGAAAGCTCAGAGCAACATAGGGCCCCTGCAGGACAAATCAGGACAGTCGGTGGTGGATGCAGGGAAAAAAGCAGAGCTCTTCAATGAGTTCTCTTCAGTATTTCTAAGTACCAACCAAGCCAATTCCCTCACCTCGATCATTGACGAATGTCCACATGGCACCAGTCTGCCTACAGTTAGTACTGAAATAGTTAAGGAGCTCCTGGGGGAGCTGGATGGGTACAAGTCAGCAGGCCCGGATGACCTCCATCAATGGCTGCTGAAAGAATTGGCCAGTGTTATAGCTCAGCCACTGGCACAGCTGTTCGAGCACTCATGGTGCTCCAGCCAGGTCCCTGAGGACTTGAAAATGGCCAATGTGGTGCCCATTTTCAAGAAAGGGAGAAGGGATGAGCTGGGTAACTTTAGACCAGTCAATCTTACCACTATTCCTAGGAAAATGCTAGAGAAAATAATCAAAGAACACATTTGTGCAGGCCCAGCAGGGGAAACGATGCTGAGGGGAAACCAGCATGGGTTTGTCACAGGTATATCCTGCCTGAAAAACCTTGTAGCCTTCTATGACCAGGTCACACACTGCCTGGACACGGGAGCCGAGGCTGATGTCATCTTCCTGGACTTTAGGAAGGCCTTTGACACAGTTTTACACCCTATCCTCATTTGGAAGCTAGCAGACTGTGGAGTGGACGTCTACACAGTCAGGTGGGTAGCCAACTGGCTTAGGGACCGCACCCAGCGAGTGGTGGTGGATGGTTCCTTCTCGGCCTGGAGGGAGGTGGGCAGTGGGGTCCCGGACTGATATTTAATATCTTCATCAGCGATTTGGATGAGGGCATGGAGAGCACCCTCTCCAAGTTCGCTGATGATACCAAGTTATGGAGCAAAGTTAGTACACCAGAGGGCAGGGAGCAGATTCAGGCCAACCTGGACAGGTTGGATCAATGGGCAGAGAGCAATAGGATGCAATTTAATAAAGATAAATGTAAGGTACTCCACCTGGGAAGGAGGAATCCTCAGCACACCTATAGGTTGGGGAGTGTCCTTCTCAGCAGCTCGGAGGCAGAGAGGGAACTTCGAGTCATAACTGACTCCAAGATGAATATGAGCAGGCAGTGTAATGAGGCCATCAACAAGGCCAATCACACCTTGTCGTGCATTAGCAGGTGCATGACTAATAGATCAAAGGAGGTGATGCTCCCCCTCTATGTGGCACTGGTCAGGCTGCAGTTGGAGTACTGTGTCCAGTTTTGGGCGCAACGCTTCAAGAGGGATGTGGAGAATCTGGAAAGGGTCCACAGGAGGGCCTCTCACATGATTAGTGGCCTTCAGGAAAGACCCTACACGAGGAGGTTGAGAGAGCTGAATCTCTTCAGCCTTCACAAGAGATGGCTGAGGGGAGATCTTGTGGCCGCCTATAAATTTATTAGGGGAGATCAACAGGGAATAGGGGATTTGCTGTTTGCTAAGGCACCCCAGGGAGTGACTAGGAATAACGGGTGTAAACTAGTTGAGAGTGGATTTAGGTCAGATATTAGGAAGAAATTTTTCACAGTAAGGGTGGCCAGGATCTGGAATGGGCTTCCAAGAGAGGTGGTGCTATCACCTAGCTTGGAGGTCTTCAAGAAGAGGCTAGACAGTCACCTGGCTGGGGTCATCTGACCTCGGTCCTCTTTCCTGCCAGGGGCAGGGGGTCAGGCACGATGATCCATTGTGGTCCCTTCTGACTGTACAATCTATGAAACTATGAATATATGTTGAAGAGTACTGGCCTGAGTACCGAGCCCTCAGGGACACCACTGGTCACCTTGCACCATGTTGATTTGCTCCCATCAACTATTACGCTTTAGGCCCAACTCTGTATCCAGTTTCCCATCCATCGAACCATGAGATGGTAAAAAATATTATTTGTTTTGTTATTGGTGGGTTTCCTGTTTAAAATATTTCAATCCTTCAGTCAGGGACAAGAAGCAATACCATATGACTTTGGTAACTAGCCACTGTGCACAAATACAAAATTGGCCTGAGATCACAGGAACTGCCATAAGCTGTGTTCTGCCTCCCATGCTGGCTGACACCAGGGCTAAGTACAGGCATTCAATAAGCCCACAGTAGAAACACTCTAACTTTTGAGCTTTCACATGGGTAATGAGAATGATGCCTCCTCCTCATGCAACTCCCTGTTCCCTGGGGTGATGGAAAGCAGGTGCTACACTCCTGGGATCCCCAATTTCTTTACTGGCAATATCATCACCCCCCCAGTCCTTGTCAGGTGCCTGGCCTACTTCCTCCTACCTTGGCTTATGAGGCCTTATGGAGAGCAGTTGGACTACTGGAAGGAGCACTTCAACTACAAACTGGGCCTGGCACTTCAGGCACATGCAATGCAGGGTTGGGGGAGAGGGCCCACTGATGTGTGTGGCCCTGGCTTTGCACCATGGCAGGATGTTCAGATCTATGAAGCTCTGGCTGACTGTCTCCTCACCTGCATGGACAGGAAGCAGTCCCCAGATGAGTAGGGCTGAAGGGCTTCAAGTGCCAATGCCCCAGCACTGGGTCACGGGTCTCCTGACATGGGATCCTGCCCTGTATCATGGGCACCACCATGCTGCCTTCCCCTCTCCATCCTCAGTCCCTCCCAGGGACATACACTGTGGTGCAGGATAATGCGGTATGAGGAAGAGACATGCCTCAGCTTAAAATGTTTCATATTTTCATAGTTTCATAGTACCCAGGGTCAGGAGGGACCTGAAAAGATCATCTAGCCTGATCCCCTACCACAGGCAGGAATGAATGCTGGGTTCACAAGACCCCAGACAGGTGATCATCTAACCTCCTCTTGAATTTGCCCAAGGTGGGGGCAAGGACCACTTCCCTGGGAAGCTGGTTCCAGATTTTGGCCACCCTAACTGTAAAATATTGCCTTCTGATCTATAACCTAAATCTATTTTCAATCAGCTTATTACCATTGTTCCTTGTCACCCCAGGTGGTGCTGGGGAAAAAAGGGCTCTGCCTATTTGCTGTTGATCTCCTCTGATGAGCTTGTAGGCAGCCACCACGTCCCCCCTCAGCCACCTCTTGCTGAGGCTGAACAGGTTCAGGCCCTTCAGTCTCTCCTCATAGGGCCTGTCCTGTTGCCCTCTTACCAAGTGGGTGGCCCTCCTCTGAACCCTCTCCAGGCTGGCCACATCCCTTTTGAAGTGGTTCACCCAGTACTGGATGCAGTACTCCGACTGCAGCCTGATCAAAGTCGCATAGAGGGGGAGTATCACTTCTCTGAACTGGTTTGAGATGCACCTTTGGATGCATGGCAAGGTATGGCTGGCCTTGCTGGCTGCAGTCTGGCATTGGCAGCTCATGTTCATCTTGGAGTCAATGACTCCAAGATCCCTTTCCGCCTCTGTGCTTTCAAGAAGGGAACTCCCCAGCCTGTATGTATGCTGTGGATTCCTTCTCCCAAGGTGCAGCACCCTGCACTTGTCTACGTTGAACCCCATCCTATTCTCATCTGCCCACTTTTGTAGTCTGTCTAAATCTAGTTGCAGCCTCTCTCTCCCTACGAGTGTGTCCACCTCGCCCCACATCTTAGTGTCATCAACAAACTTGGACAACGTGCTTTCCACCCCCTCATCCAAGTTGCTGATGAAGATGTTAAACAGTGCGGGCCTGAGGACCAAGCCCTGGAGTACCCCCCTGCTCACATCTCACGAGGTTGAGTACAACCCGTCCACCACTACTCTCTGCGTGCACCCTACCAGCCAATTTTTTACCCATCCAACTGCGCAGGCATCAATGCCGCAGTCGCTTAATTTATTGATGAGGATGGAGTGAGAGACAGTGTCAAAGGCCTTCTTAAAGTCTAGAAAGACTACGTCCACAGCAACACCATCATCCAAGGATTTCGTTACTTGGTCATAAAAGGCAATCAGGTTGGTCAGGCAGGACCTACCTTTGATGAACCCATGCTGATTGTCCCTGAGCATGATCTCCCCTGCAGGCCCCCCACAGATGTACTCCTTGATGATCCTCTCCAAGATCTTCCCAAGCACCGAGGTGAGGTTTACAGGCATACAGTTACTTTCATAGATTTCATAGATTTCACAGACATTAGGGCTGGAAGGGACCTTGGAAGATCATCGAGTCCAGCCCCCTGCCCAAAGGGCAGGAAGTCAGCTGGGGTCATAGGATCCCAGCAAGATAAGCGTCTACTTTCATCTTGAAGGTGTTCAATGAAGGCGCTTGAACCACCTCTGGTGGCAGGCTGTTCCAGACCTTGGGGGCTCGGAGAGTAAAGAATTTCTTCCTTATGTCCAGCCTGAAACGATCTTGAAGTAGTTTGTGACCATTCGACCTCGTCATTTCTTGGGGTGCTCTGGTGAACAAATGTTCCCCCAGATACTGGTGGTCACCCCTGATAAACTTGTAGGTGGCCATCAGATCACCCCTGAGCCTGCGCTTTTCCAGGCTAAAGAGCCCCAGGGCTCTCAGCTTGTCATCATAGGGTCTGCTTCCCTGACCTCTGATCATGCGCATGGCTCTTCTCTGGACTCTCTCAAGCTTCTCCACATCCTTTTTGAATTGTGGAGCCCAAAACTGGACACAGTACTCCAGCTGCGGCCTCACTAAGGCCAAGTACAGGGGGAGAATGATGTCCCGGGATTTGCTTGAGAAGCATTCTGGATGCAAGCCAGCGTTTTGGTCGCTTTACTAGCCGCCGCATCGCATTGCAGGCTCATGTTCATCTTGTGGTCAATGATGACCCCCAAGTCTCTTTCTTCCGTAGTGCTAGCCAACATAGCACTGCTGAGCCTATAAGGATGCTGCGGGTATTTCTTCCCAAGGTGGAGAACCTTGCATTTATCGGCGTTGAACACCATCAGATTCTCGTCCGCCCACTTGCTGAAACTGTCCAGGTCAGCCTGGATCACCCGCCTGTCTTCTGGTGTGGATGCTTTGCCCAAAGTTTGGTGTCATCAGCGAACTTGGCCAGTCCGCTTCTGAGTCCAGTGTCCACATCATTAATGAAGATGTTGAACAGTATGGGTCCAAGGACAGAGCCTTGGGGGACCCCACTGGTCACAGGACACCACGATGAGTGACTTCCATCAATTACTATGCTCTGGGTCTGACCCTGGAGCCAATTTTCCAGCCAGTGGATCGTGGAGGACCCAAGGCGACAATTGGCCAGTTTCTCCAAGAGGTGATCATGGGACACCAGATCGAAGGCTTTTTTGAAGTCAAGATATATGACATCAATCTCTTCTCCCTTGTCCAGGTGATAGGTCACCTGGTCATAGAAGAAAATGAGATTGGTCAAGCAAGACCTACCCGCAACAAACCCGTGCTGGCTATCCCTTAAGATGTTGATGTTGGCCAGTCCATTAAGGATGGCCTCTTTAATAAACTTTTCTAAGATCTTCCCCGGGATAGAAGTCAGGCTGAAGGGCCTATAGTTAGCCGGATCCACTTTCCTCCCTTTCTTGAAGATAGGCACCACATTGGCCTTCTTCCAGTCTTCGGGCACTACACCAGAGCGCCAAGAGTTTTCGAAGATCCATGCTAGAGGCTGGGTTATGATGCTCGCCAGCTCCTTGAGTACCCTGGGGTGAAGATTGTCAGGGCTGGCTGACTTGAAGGTATCCAGCTTCTCAAGATGTTCCTTCAGAAAGTCAGCATTAATGGAAGGCAGGGGATCACCCTCACCCAGACTTCCTGGCCCTGTAGCGGGCATGGGCGTCCCGTGGGGCTGATGAAAGACTGATGCAAAGTACCCATTTAATAGGTTGGCTTTTTCCTGGGCGTCAGTTGTCAGTTGCCTCATCTGGTTCAGCAGGGGTCCAATGTTGCCCCTGCTTTTCCTCCGGCTCCCCACATATCTGAAAAAGGACTTTTTATTGTCCTTGATGCTCAAAGCTAGTTGGAGTTCAGTTGCAGCCTTGGCTTTCCTGGTCTGCTCCCTACAGGACTGGACCAGTGCAGAATAATCCTCCTTGGAGGTGACTCCCTTCCTCCATCCTTTGTAGGCCTTTCTTTTTAGCCTCAGGAGGTCTGCCAGGTCCCTGCAGAGCCAGGGGGGCTGCTGTGCCCTCTTGCTGCCTTTCCTCCGAGATGGAATAGACTTAGTTTGTGCATTGAGGATCGCTCCCTTGAGAAGCAACCACTCTTCTTGAACTCCCCTCTCCCTGTGGTCACGGTCCCTTAGGGCCTCTCTGACAAGCCTCCTGAGCTTGTCAAAGTTGGCTTGCCTGAAGTCAAGGACTTGCGTGTTGCTGACTGACTTGCCAGCTTTTTGGCGGATGGTGAAGGTGATCAGCTCGTGGTCGCTGTCACCCAGCTTCCCATCAATCACTAGGTCGCCGACTAGGTCCTCCCCAGTAGCCAGCACCAGGTCGAGCAGCGCTTTGCCTCTCATTGGCCCATAGACTTCTTGAGTCAGGTAGAGGTCATCCATGCACAAGAGGAAGCTCTGCGACCGCTCAGATTTTGCTGAGTGATCCTCCCACGAGATGTCCGGGTAATTGAAGTCACCCATGACAACCATGGTCCTGGAGCAAGCTGCCTCAGCCAGTTCCTGGGCAAACTCCTGGTCAAGCTCAGGACTTTGGGTGGGAGGTCTGTAATAGACTCCCACCATTGTGTCCCCTGTGCCGTGTTCCCCATGGATTTTAACCCAGAGGGTCTCCAGCTGTCCACCCTGGTCGCCAATATCGGCTTGAAGGGACATGTAGCTTTCCTTAACATAAAGAGCTACACCCCTGCCCCTTTTCTCTACACGATCCCTCCTGTACAGGGTATAGCCATCTATCCCCGTGGTCCAGTCATGGGTGGAGTCCCACCAGGTCTCCTTTATCCCTATGACATCGTAATTGTTTGCACTGAGCAGGAGGATGAGTTCCTCCTGCTTATTCCCCAAGCTCCTGGCATTAGTGAACAGGCAGGCAAGTGCCCCCTGGGGGGCTCCTACCTTGCCCACAGATTTTACCAGGGCTGGGGCAGGGGTGGGCTCCCTGAAGCGCCATGATCCGCTGGCTTTGCAAGGATTGCTCAGCGGGCCAGCAGTGGCGGTAGTCCCCCCATCTTGGGGGGGTCTACTTGGGTCCTCCTTCCTCCTACTTGGGTCCTCCTTCCTCCCTTTCTTGAAAATTGAGACCACATTAGCCAGTTTCCAATCCCCCGGCACCTGACCAGATGACCACAAATGCTCATACAGCCGGGCCAAGGGCTCCACGATGTGGTTGCCAAAATGTTCTTGTGTTTAAGAAAGAAAACCTGTTGAACATTGCTCTTGTCTCAGCCTGAACTCAACAAACATGAAACTGTGAAGCGGGGTGTAACAGGACCAGGCCCTGTTACTAGGGGTCTGGCGGATCCTGATTAATTGGCCCCATACCTTGGAAGCATTCTCCATGTCCATCCCAGACCTGGAAGGACTCACCAGAGGCTGTGGATCCAGGTCCTGGAATGCAGGAAGCCTCCCAAGCAAAGGAGCTAACCAAGTTGTGGTGAATGAAGAAGAGATGGCCCATAAGAATTTCCATCTATTTACATTCTCACTGATCTCCTGTCACACTTTTAGTTTCTTTCATTCCTTGGAGATCTCAGAAAAACATCAGAGTCTCCCTATGCCTGAAGAACAGCACTTGTGCCTGAAAGCTCGCTAAGAGCTTTGTTCCAACTACTCAGTCTAATAAAGGATATCACATCTACCTAAAGAACCTTGCCTTCCTACATCTAGATAGGTAGTTTATAAACCTGAGCAAGGTAAAAAGTTGGGGTGACTCATGGTAGCAGATGCCATATGGAGAGGCTTAAGATTTTAAAAGAAAGGAGATTACAAAGGAGGTCTGAGACAGAGATAAAAGGAATCATCTCTCATTACTTTCCATCATCTGGAGCTGTAACCCTTCAAAAAGAGACATAAGCAGAACTATTATAGTGTTGGAACCAACATTATATGCCAGATTCAGATCCAAGACTCTAATGCAAACACTCTCCCACACCCCTAAATTGAAATTTCATATTAAAGGTTTTTGCCCTTTGTACGTGAAAGTGGTTTTGGAATGAACTAGGCGCGTACAGAAAATTTTTGATTCAGAGTTGAGAACTAACCTAAATCTCAGGCAAACACAAAATTGGTTTGAACAAGCCACTGTTTGCATCAGGACATTACAAAATACTTCTGAGCATAAGTAGCTGCTTATTGTATCTGATGCCTCTAAAATCACTTTGGAGAATGCAAGATGGAGAGAGTAGACATTATGGATTGTAGGTCCTGAAAACAAGAAATGCAGTTTACTTTTTGTTATCCCTCCCCCCCCCCCCCCCCAGCCCCCACAAAAGGCTTCAGATGAAGAAAGTGGAGTACTATTAAAACATTTCAGGCAAGATTTTGTTTCCTAATTTACACCCAAATACATACCTGGCTGTTATTCTTATTTTCTTTACAGATCGGCAGCTTCACCTGATAAGCCTTAGTTGGCTTCATTCATCCCTGAATATGTTGTAAAAAATACAGTACAAAACCTAATCCTGCTCTACTTAAAATCAAGGGAAAATTACCCTAATTTCAGATTTAATTATTACTATATTTAAAAAACTTGCATGCAACTGAAGGCCTGTGTGATAAACTTAAACAAACAATGCCTCCCCAAAGTTCACTGCACTATCCATTAGACCACTTCAGAAGAAAACACACTTGGAAGTGTAATTGCCCCAAGTGCAAACGTTTAATGCCTTTTTAAAACCTTTGAACAATTTATTTGTAAATGGTAGGGCTGTGCAGAGCTTCAGTCCCTGATTTGATTTGGCAGAAATTTGGCTCAATTTGGTGGCTGAATCTCTGAACCAAATCAGAGGACCTTTAATTTCTCTGAATCAAATTGGAACCCTTCAATTCAGAGAGATTCAGAAAAAATTGATGATTCGGACATAGACACAGCTTTAAATGTTTCATTAACATACCTCAAGGTAGCAGGCAAATCATGAAAGCTGTGATCTGGGACACATGAAGTGTCCCACAGAAGCATGGGGGGGGCTCCCCAGCATGCTCAGCAGCAGACCTGGAAGTGGACCAGAAGCACTTCCAGTCCACTTTCAGGTCCACTGGGGAGCACTCCGGGGGGGGGGCACATCCCCCCAGCTTGACAACTAGTGCCTCCTGGGTGTGGGGAGGGGGCACCCAGGGTTCCCCTGTGACTGATTGCTGAGCCAGGGGAGCATAGGGGAGGGGTGGAGGCAGCACGCTCCCTGGAGGATCCAGAAGTGGACTGGAAGTACTTCCGGTCCCTTTCCAGGTTCACTGCTGAGCATGTGGAGGGCCCCCCCACACTCTTGTGGGACACTTCATCCACCCCAGCATCACAGCATTCACAAGCCACACTGGTACCTTGAGGTATGTAGGAAAAGCTTTTAAAGCTGTGTCTATGTCCGAATTGCTGATTCTCTGAATCAGCATCAAATCTTCAGATTCGTATTCAGCCAAATCAACTAATTGAATCACTGCCCCTGATTTGGGCTGAATCTGAATGCAAATTGAACAGGGCCCACTTCACACACCCCTAGTAAATGGTGTATTGTCCAGGGCTGGAGGATCATGGCTCCACTGCCTGTCCTGCAAACATAATGCTTTCAATTGGTTGACAGTTTTAGGGCACCAGCTAGTTAGGCAATTAAAAAGAGCTGAGGGAATATTGACACAGTACCAAGTATTTGGTGATCCTGTCATCCTTTCTGGGGCCTGAGCTGGGAAATGGGACAACCTGATTGCCTCCATGCACTAGGGCTTCAGAACAGTGACCCTGTTTGCCTGGTGGCTTCCAAAATTCTGTACAGATTTTAGGGACTCTACTGGGTTCAGAAGGGAAAATCAAATCACTGCTTCTTGTGCAGGAAGCAGATTGGGAAGACAGGAAAAGAGTTTCTTCTCCTCTTATTGAAGAATGTGAGGTGTTTCCTAGGGGAACCATAATAGATGCTGTGTCCCAGAGGCTTTTTAATTTATTTTTTTTGGGGGGGGGTAAGAGGGGGTTGGTTGCTCAGTGGGTCTAAATAAGGAACACTAAATTAAGATGAGCAAGATCATTGGATATTATTATTCATATAGCCAGGAAAAGCAACAGCTAAGAAAATGATAACTAATAAAGGATGTGGGAACTTGACAAAAAAGGCTAGATGCCTTATGTATGTATCTGTGGGACTCCCAGCAGCATACCTTAAAAATCTGTAACAGACTGTCTGAACCACTTTTCTATCAAGGGCACATGATTCCAAACCATTAATTGAGTGACCAAAATTATTAGAAATTGGCTTTTAGACATGAGAACAGAGAAACTGCCTTTTTTATGTGCCACGGAATGCATCCAAGGTTTCTAGGACTTAGTGTTTGTGAACTGAACTAATAGATTCCTGGTCCTGCATCCTGTATTGAGCACAGGCAGTGTAAGTGCTTATCACAATCTACATTTATCTACATTTTACACATGCATTCAGTTTCTCCAAGATGGAGAGCAGTCATATCAGTATGTGTAGATGTGCTGATGTAGATTTTGGGCATGTTCGAGTACATGTTTTACTTCCATTAAGGAACTTGCCTATTGCCAGAAATCAGTGAAGATAAATAAGTTCTTAAAACTGGTTAACTGTGAGCAGAGGCAAAATAGCAGCAGACCCACATTCAGCACTTACTTACCGACATCCATGACAATGTGCAATGAGAGAAATTCACCAGTAATCAGTTTTCTTTCGGTGGATGGATCTGTGCTACCCAGAGGGAGGATGTGGGCAGGCCTAGGGACAAAGGTTTCATTGACTTTTGTCAGTGACAGCCCAGGGGCGGTGCTCAGGCAGAGTTGAGCCTCTGGCTGAGGTTAGAGCACTACCCTGGGAAGCGGGGTGAGTAGTGTGCCGCAAAGCCCCATGGGTTGCTGGCGGAATGTTACCTAACATGAGTCTCAATGGGTACATCTACATGAGAAACTAAATGCACATCAGACTAATTCTACTGTGCATAGTGCACTAAAGCACAGTAGAGTTAGTCTACTGTGTAGTAAAGTCACAAAAAATGTGTGTGGTGGCACTACTGCACAGTAGCACCAATTAAAATGCATTTAGTTAGTACCTGTTATTATACAAACTAAACAGTGCGCCATAATTACAGTGCATTAATGAACATGTAGAAATGCCCAGAAAGTGTGTCTAAATGTACAATTAATGTGAAGCAATACATTCCAGAGCAATTTGGGCCAGAGTAAACTACTCTTGGGTGCAGCATCTACACATGCTCCCATGACAGCAGCAATTTGAGTCAGGGAGGATCAGACCTAGGCTGGCAGGGGGCATTGGGAGTCAGCTCTGGGTTCTGGGTGATGGCATCAGGCAGCAGAGGGGCTGGTTAGGGCACAAGGGTGCTCAAAATACAGAACTGTGTGGATAGGTACCAGGCAGGAGTCTGGCCTCTAGCTGACTGGACTGATCAGATATAATTTATGACCACAGTCAGCATCTACACTTGTGTTTAATCACAGTAAATTACTCCAGCGTAAGATAGTACTGTCCTTGACAGTACTACCTTATTCCTGCATAAATTAGTTTACTGTGGCCTAATACTGTCGCACAGGTAGACAGTGATGCTTTATTCCGCAGCTAATTAGTCTACTCTGTAGTAAAGTGCATGTGTAGATGTGGCCAATAGGATACACAGATAGGATGGGTTCAGATGTTTGTTATGACATTCTAACTTACCACATCCATCTAGGGTTATCTTCCATTTTTACAGTGCTCTATGTGCCCTGACCATCTGTTCAGTTACAGTTGTAGAGAGCTTACTGTGCACGTACCATGCAATAAGTATAACTTCCTACCTGGCCCAGATTCTTAGCCAACATACTTTCTAATAGGAAGATGTGGGGTAATCTCATGCTAACACATAACAGAAATTGGCTTAATTCCTGAAGCATGAAGTTTTATATTCCTTCTGGGTTTTTTAAATATTATTTTCAATGTTTTCTGTTTTATTTTGCATTATCTCTAATTCTGGAAATCTGACTCTTTTTTAAGTGTCAGAACTCAGGCAAGGTGAATGGGGCAGCCTCCACAGGCACCAACTTGTGTGTGGGCTGGGGAGAGGTTGTGGAAATAAATGGTTGACATTGCAGCCACATGATCATACCAGCAGTGTGGCAGCAACCAGAAGTTACTTCTGTCCCTTTATATATCAGCTACCCCAAGTGCCAGCCATAATGTTGAGCCCCTGAGTAGAGCTCATGGAATTTAGTGCTTGTGAGAGGGGATAACATAAGGATAAAGAGACTAATTTCTTTGTAGAAGATGTGTAACATTGGCAAGAGCAATCGTTTTTTCCCCATATCCTTTTGCAAATGAGCTTGAGACCTGAACTGAGGGCATCCCATTTAGGAAAGAGGTCAGTCTATTTTTTTCACTCCCATCTTGACTTTTCTGCTAAAGATTACTTTCAAGAGTATCTACGATAGTAGCATTTTATGTAATATGGTCACCTGGACTGATATTAATCCACTTAATTCCCTCTCTTTCAATGACTAAAAACCAAGGTTGAATTCAGCCTAGTGACCTAGAAATTATAACCTAGGGCTTCTTTGCTATTTGTGCTCTTTAACACAAGTACTTTTAGTGTTTCCGTTAATCACCCAGTCACACTGGGGATGGCTAGGAGACTCCTGGTCTTGGGCATGACCTAAAACTGCATCCTGCTGGGGATGGGTGGCCTGGTGTAGCTCCCAGTGGCACAGGAGTCCCCAGGAAATACCTAGACAGTTACCACCCCAGTGAAAGGTGGGTTGGGGTGCCTTAATAACCCCAACTCCCATATCCCTGGTGGGCAAGATTGAGCAAAGGGGGCCCAGGCTCACTGCGGAGCACTGAGGCAGGGCCCAGGTTGGTTGAGGGACCTGTGGTGGCACCCAGACTCTGTGGTGGAGGTCTGAGGCTGCATATAGGAGCCAGCATGAAGCTCTGGAGGGGTGAGGCCCTGAGTCTTGGGGAGCTATTAAGGATGCTCCCAGGGCCAGGGATAAGGGGATTGTCCAGGGAGAGCTTGGGGGACAGGGCTCGGAGTTCCAAGAGCGTGGAAGGGTTTGGAGCCCTGAGAGTGTTGCTTTGTGTGTGTACAGAGTAAACCCAGCATGAGGGTGCTGGGTCCAGGTGTCCCAGTGGGGAGTGAGAGTCCCAGTGAGACTCTGGAGCTTAGGTTCTAATGCTAGCTAGCTAGCTAGAGGGAACACCTGCAAGGCTTGGGCTGCGGTGTAGGGGAGAAACTGAACCACAAATAGTGCCTTCTGGCATGGGTGTGAGAAAATGGGCAGCCTCCTTCCTAACTAACACCATAATTATGTATCACCAGGGTGAGACAGGTGGTTAGCCCAGAAACAGGTGGGCAGGCCAATGTATGAAAGGTATGACTGGCCCTGGGAAGGCCCACTTGTTACACCATGGAACAGGAGTGTGGGAGGGGAGAGTAGGGCTGGGACCAATGTATCCTGGGATGCTGGAGAACTGAACACTGCTCATTATATCTCCATGGAACAGATTGAAGTTACCCCAACATGATCTGGGTAACATGGGCTTGGAGTTAACATTTGCCTGAAGTGGTGGAACTCTGAGATGCTCTTAGCACAAGTTAACATGCTTTAACATGTGGATGGACAATTTTTTGTTTTAAGTGCCCTTAGTATAGTTTAACTATAAAATTAAACTTCACCCTACAGGACAGAGTGTTTGTTTTGTGTCCTGAATAGTTATGGAGCCTTTCCGTAGTCCTTACTCCTGGCACTTCTTTTCTCAGAAAGAGAACTTGTTACTCTTCCCCACAGCACTAGGTGTATGTATAATTGTTTGGCATATATTTACAATGTTTCTTTTTCAAATTGTGAAAATTTAAGTGTTCCTTTTCTAAGATGAGATATCAGTTTAATAAGGATAATTTATTTTTACATTTACATACCTATAGTTTTATTTATCACTCTCTGTCCCAGGCTAAGTGGTATGAAGTGCCACATCTTTTGGGTGTCCAACTTAAGACACTGAATAGGCCTAACTTTTTAGAAAGTTCTGAAAACCTACTTATTGGTTATGCTTATGAACAATGTATGCCCATGAGAGACAGAGATGACGATGATGGAGATGCTTGTATTTTCCTGATTTAGTTACTTGGGGACCCTGCCTTCTGTCTGACTTCAGGCTAACACAGCTAACTACCACTGTCTGGATATCCCAATGCATAAATCACTTTTCACAATATTAGTGTTGGCTACAAATGTCCAACTCGGGATCCTTAAAATTCTGGTTTATTAGGCAGATTGAAACACAGTAATGAGTTAAATCATAAACCTTGGGGCTGGTCCTTCCGCTCTCATGCACACACATGCACACACACAGTAGCAAGCTATAAGAGTCAGGTATACCTATCCCACAGGTGCTGGAGTCTGCCACTGAGGCTTCTTTCAGCGTGGTGTTATCTTCCAGAAGGGGGTCACTGGCTGGTCCTTCTGGCTGGACAGGTCAGGTGTTGGTCAAGTTGGAGATCAAGAGGGTGCCCCTGAGGGTCACTTTTCACTGCTTTTTATCTGTCCTTAGCAGACTTTGGCGACTCCCCAGTTTTCAGGTTTGCCCAATCCAGGGGTCATTAACCCTTGTGGGACTTCCCCCCTCCATGGCTACTGGATAGCATCTGTCAGCCCCAGGGGTCGTCCACATGTAGGTGCAGGTTTGGGAGTCCGTTAATGAATTTTGAATAGGGCTCTGGGAACGGTCGATTTGGAGATATTCAGCCCAAAAGTTGGTCCCTGGCGTTGATTAACTCAGGCCAGGGCTTCTAGCCCTTGATCAGTGACGTTTAGAGATTTCCCGGTTGCTACATTGTCTTCTATTGAGTTCTTCCATTGGTTGATCGGCAGTTTCCTTAGGCGTTAATTGCTGTCTGCTGCTACAGTGTTACACATTCAATCACTGATTCACTCGCTCTTTCAGGGGCCAGCCTGATACAGGGAAGTGGCAGTTTGACTCCTGCCCTTGTTAACATTGCTACTAAACACATTTA
Organism: Alligator mississippiensis; assembly: GCF_030867095.1. Taxonomy (NCBI): domain Eukaryota; kingdom Metazoa; phylum Chordata; order Crocodylia; family Alligatoridae; genus Alligator; species Alligator mississippiensis. Next base: position 173,369,885 of record NC_081826.1, on the reverse strand, counting down.
TAGTTGAAAGTTGAAAGGTGAGGAGTATAAAATATGAGATACAAATGCCATGGCACACAAATAGATAAAAATACCAAAATACACGGGGAGATACAAAATGCACACACACACATTTTAAAACACAATTCCTTATCTTAAAGTGAAAGAAAGAGGAAGGAAGAAAAGGTAGAAGAGGAAAAACATATTTAAAGAGGGGAGAGCAAATGCAGGCAAGAGGAAAAGGGGGCTTTCTGCTACATTAGCTCTGTCTAATCTGTTCATCTGTCCCTTCCTCCCATATAGAATATTCATATAATAGTGCTTTCCCTAGTCTCTGGACCAACTGCTTTCATTGAAAATGAAAGTTGGTAAAGATGTTCAGCCAGTCTAAATCCTGTTTGTCTTAGTTTTGCAGGTAGCCTTATGAAGTCTTTGTCTCTCTCTCTACAGCATCACAATATAACTTGTTTCATGTTTATCTTTTTCATGGGTAAAAAATGTTCAGATACTTTTAAAACCCTTATGTATATCTGTGATGCAAACAATAGTGACCCACCTTACTACTTACCGGATGTATTAGCCTCCTCATTATATTATGTACCCAGAGCTAATGGCTGTAATTGATTAGAGTCTCATCCAGATTCAGAGGATTAAGTCATGCAAATTGTTTTTGCAGTTTTTTTAATAAAACCTTCTTATCAAGGCAATCAAGAGATTTCATTGCTAACTCCCTGTTTGGGGCTACCGAGCTAGTTGCTATTGTCTGAAACCTAGTTCTGCCATTTCTGTTAGCTTTTAGACTCATTGAAAATAATTGTCATCTGTACTTGTAAATATTGCTATCTCGTTCATTTATTTATTAATTTTTAAAAAGAGAGTTCAGCTCCTTCTCAACCCTTTTTCTCTGCTTCCATTTTCTCCTACTACTAGAGAGATGGATAGAGTGGTACAGTGCATTCAAAAGGGAATTTCCAGCAGATAAAAGAATTTATAGAGAGGGGCTGGAAATTAATCTGAATACTTGCTGTGCCCACTGGAACGTGCTGCTGCCTACATAAATAAAATATCCAGACATAACTTAATATACACCAAACAGTGTATATTAGAGGTGCCTCCTCTCTCAAGTCTAAAAATAATATCACGGCAACAGCCTTTCTGTATTGCTGACATCACATCCACTAAAGACAGTACTTCTAGGAATGAACTGAGCCAAATGTCTATCTTTCCAGAGAGAGAGAGAGACCCTCTGGGGTAAGGACTTAAGCACACACCTATCTTTAAGCATGCCATAGTCTCTTTGAAGTCAACATCTGCAGCTCAGAAACACTTTTGCTAACAGTTAAGTATGTGCTTAGCTGCTATATTCCTTGGGGCCTTAGTGAATGACTGAGAAGGTACTTTTATCTGCTGTGGACCAAGAAAAATCTTTGGGTATTTGGAAACTGACTCACCTGAATTCAATGGAAAAAATTACTGAGTTGTGCTCAGTACAGGAATAAATAGGTGATTTCTATGGCTTGTGTTATGTAAAGGCAGAAGGTAGGGTAGGATGGCACTTTAGAAATGCATTGTTTTAGATGGTATAAATAGATAGCAAATGAAGCAGATCAGCCGTGTCAAGATCGGCTTCATTGGGTGAAATGCATGTCACCCATTGTCCTATTCATTCATCATGCAGGGCAATGCTTACAGAATTACACCCAGAGATTCCCAGAGGTGCATCTAGAACTGGGGGAAGCTGCATAGGTGCTTCTGGGATTCTTAGAGGCTGGATCCTGGGCAGGAATTCCCAGAGTGGGCAGGACTGAATCCCTCAAGCTCCAGGAATGCCTGTCTGGAGAATGCAGGAACTCTGAGCTACCTGTGCTGTCCTTCCATAAAGCAAATAGATGTCTGCTGTGAAAAAACTGCATATAAATTATTACTAATTATTGCTAACTAGTAATTACTTATTACTATTATTATTACTCTCGAGTGCAATAAAGGTCATGGGTGTCTATTTGCTTTTGCTTTACGATGCCATAAAAATTGTTATGATGGCACAAAGGCAACATCTGTTTTCAGCCAGAGGGGGATGAACTTTTGTTGGCAGCAACGTACTTCTGCAGGTGCCATAAATGGGCACATCCAGACAAGTGCACACATGCCTCTTGCAGTGTCTCAAACCCCTTTGAGATGCTGCAAGAGGCACCTGTGGGAACAAAAAAACCATTCCCTGCACTGCAAACTTGCAGGGCGGGGGTAAAATTAGACCCCCAGATATCTAGGGGTCAAAAAATACCCGGGGGGGGGGGGAAGCAGGGCAGGGCATGGTCCCAGACCATGCCCTGAGGCAACCAAAGGCTCAGCCCTCCACAGAGATGCTCTGGTAGCCAGCCAACTGTATTTTTCCCTTCCCCCTCCCCCACATGCATTCCCCTTGCTCCCTTTGGAGACGAGCCCCTGGAGATGAGCTTGAGACATTCCCTGCTTGTCTCCAGCCACCTGAAGCTATGGAGGAGCAGGGGGAGTGTCTCCAGCTCACTGCCAGGGGCTTGTCTCCATCCCCCTGCTCATTTCCCCTGCTTCCCCTCATTTCCCTGCATGGCCCGAGCTTACTGGCAGTGGAAGCAGCGATGGGGGCTGCTTGGAGCCTCATGGCAGAGCCCCCTCTCATGTGGTGGAGGGCAGTGGGACTTGGCCCTAGCTGCCTGGCATATGCTGCCCCATCACATGGTGCTGCGCAATGTCTGGCAGCTCTGGATTTGACCTGGGCCAGTGCTGCTCAGCTTCAGCAGCCCCCAGCTGCCAGACAGCATGCAGCACCCTGCTGAGCTGGGCTGCACCCATGCAAAGTGCAGCACTGGAAGCATGTGCCAGGCAGAAGGGACTGATTCCCTGCTGCATGGTGGGGGCTGTGCCATGAGACCCCAGCAGCCCTGATGGCCACTGCTGTAGCCAGTGAATGTGGGGATACTGGGGCCAGGTGGGACAGTGATTTTTTTGTGGGGCGAGAGGCAGGCTATGACCAGACAGGAAAATGATGGGAGGGCTGGAATAGTGAGCTGGAGATGAGTGGGGGGCACATGGGCCATGCAGGGGAGGGGGCATGTGGCCCCTGTTGTGGGGGGAGCAGTTTATGAGCTGTGCAGGGGGTGGAGGCTGTGCCCAGCAGGAGGCAGGGACCCACCCTTCCTGAGCAGCCCCCCATACACCCTCCTCATACCCACAGTCCCCTCACAATCCACCCACATACCTGGCCCTGTGGGTCAGGGGGTGAGGGGACTGGTGTGGGGGGCAGGTTGTGGGTTGAGAGTGAGGGGCAGGGCACTGGCATATTAGTGTTGCACATCCTGGTGAGCGAAGGGGGTAGGGGCAGCTCTGATTTTTCTTGACAAAAATGCCAAAAGTCAATGCCAAACTGTATAGATATTTACAAATTATTTTATTATGGTGATACAGATACTGGTAAGCTGCCAAATTGCTTTAAAATTGTAAGTATATCAATAAAGCATTGCCTAACTAATTTGGTCCCCCCCCCCCCCCCCCATTTGTGCACTCTGTATGTATATGTATTCATGTCTAGTGGTCTTTTGTTTTACTTGTGGAAGAACATTGGTTTTGGCGTATTTTAAAGAGTGACTTTGGGATTTTTTTATTTTTTTTATAAAGGCAATTCCTGCTAGTGAGGCAAGTGGCAGGACCCAGGCAGATGAGCCTGCCCAGAGCTGGCACCCAGAACCCAGCTGGAGGTGGCTGACCTCCTGGCTACTTGGGGCCAGGAGGATATGCTTTGATAGTTTAAAGCAGGCCACCACCCTGAGAACATCTTCTGGGTGGTAACTGACAAGATGGCCAGGCAGTGGCACACATGACAGTAGTGCTGCACAAAGGCCAACTGGGCTGCCACATCCCACTGGCAGCTGGCCCAGAGGTGCAGATGCCTCTAATGTCCATGCTGTTGCCATCTGGGTCTGGCAGGCAAGCAGCCTTGGGGCCACTTGCTGTCACAGGTGGCAGCAGGTCACACCTAGGCAGCAGCCCCCACTGCCAGACTGCTGCAGTGGGTAAAGGGTGCAGGGAACTCTTAGGGCTGCTTCAGCAGTCCAGCTAGCACAAGGGGTAGTGTCCCCAAGTACCAATTTGGTGGGCCCCAGAAGCTCCTATCTATCTGTCCATCTGATTACCATGGGCAAGGCCCATGTAGCTAACTAGTAGCTCCTCTTTCTGCGGGTTAATGGATGAATGGAACAACTAAATAATTGGGACAACTAATGGAAAAAAAATAAACAAATGGGATAGGAGTGTTTTGTGTGTCAAAGGGTCAAAATGTGAAAATAAGTGTGCCTGAGGGGGATACCAAGCAGAGTTCCCCTGGGATGCACACAGTGGTCCTCAAAAGCAGCCAAGGAGCCCACTGGTGCTTTGCCCAGAAATGTGAATGGACAAGTGAGAGGAAAGTGGCCCCACAGTCTCCAGGCACCTCCCCATCAAAGCCTTCTTCCTAGTCAAGTACAGGACCCACTTGGCCAAGGTCAGGAGGAGGTTGGCGAGGAAGTCCTGGGACTTGGTGGGCTGTGGATGGGGTGACCAAAAACCAAAAGGTGGGGGGTGGCACTTGAGCAGAACCTCAGGAGAAAGTTCTGGAGATGGAGGGGCTGCAGCTTGGTGCACTCAAGGGCCATGTGTGTCAGGGTCTCCCACTGCCTGCAGAAGAGATGGGAGACCCGGATGTATGTGGTGAGCTTCACAGACACACCTGTGGCAACTGCTCCATGGAGGAGCTGCCAGCAGTGGCCTCCAGTGGCTTGTGGGATGAGGGGCAAATTGTGTTGTATTAGAGATGTAATTACATTTTGTAATGGTCCCTTCTGGTTTTAAGATCTATGAATGCTTCCAAAATCCTCCAAACTTTATGGGTTCAGATTTTTTTTTAAATGTAAGTAATTAAAAAAACAACCCTTTGCTTTCTTGGCTGGCTAGACAAATTTATTCATTATTCTCTGAATGGAAGAATTATTAATTAAAATATGTCTGGTTTTGAACATTGTTAAAGATATTCTTTCCTCTTAAATAATGAAATTGATTATTTCTTTTTCTTTTGACTCCTGAGTTTATGGAAACTTCTGTACAAGATATAGAGATACTAGTTGCCACTGAAATATGCATCATGCTGAGATGAACTTTCCTTTTCTCTTTCTTGTTAAATTGGTACAAGAATTACTTTTATGGCTGCAAGTATGTCATTGATTTATTTATGCTTGAGGAAGACTTAAAGATTCTGTTTGCATTAATTATGGAATGGAGACATTTTGGGGGGAATGGTATTTGGACTTATTTTTGTTTGCACCTGGGGGAGGGACAGAATTTTGGTAACTTGGGAAAGAAATGGAAATGAATTCACTCTGATATAATAGTAGTCTTGATTAATTTTACTTGCCACATAGTCATTTTTGCATGCTCTTTCTCTGTTTCTCAAATTTTTGCATTGTGCATTTTGCTCCTGATGTAGCTGCAATTACAATGAACCAATTATTTCCCTCCCCACCCCAGTACAAAGCACTAAAGCAATCCAGCCCCAGACTCCTCTCTAGTGAGTAGATTTCTTTTCTTCCATTTCTTCAGTCAGGGGATGAGTGATGCCCAAATGAAATGGTCTTATACTTTATTCCTGATTTCACTCAAGACCCTAACTATAGCCCACTAAGGTTTATTGGTATATGAGAACTGAGTCCTTATATACATATGAGTATGGAATCTAGGCTCATTCAGGAATTTAGTCTATAGTAAAAAGCAAAATCCTTTATTCAGTTTTAAAAACAAGTAGACAAAATCCTAGAACTCAGCTTTATATACATTCTAGCTTTATATACATTGTAGCTTCATGTCTGTATCAAGCTTTGTCAAAGTCGCACATGAAGCAGAGATGGCTGAAGTATTTAATGACTTTTTTGCTTCAGTTTTCACAAATAGGGGCAGCTACCAGATGCTGAGTGTAGCTGTCAGAAGAGATAGGGAAGGAGACAAAGAGCCTAGAGTATTGGCAAAATGGGTTGGAGATTATGTAGCAAAGCTATATACTTTCAAGTTGATGGGGCTGGATGGGATGCATCTGAGGGGTGTGCCCCCACAAACACATTTGTGGCGCTGCTACTTGTCCCCGGGCATGCCTGTGCATGTGCACAGTGGCACACAGTAAATCACCCTGGGTGGGGTAGGGGAGACTGAAGCTAGCACCTGGGCTTACTCCAGAAGCCTTACCTGAGGTCCTGGTTGCCTCCCAGCAGTACAGTGGTGGCAATCCAGGTGCACAGAGCCTAGCTGGCAACTGGAGTGTGGCTCTGGCCAGCCAGGCTTTGGTTTCAGGTGGCACATGCTACCACTATGTGTGCCATGCCACTTTTTGGGGGGCCCTTTTTTTAGATACCAGGATTTCCTTGTATCTGATTTCCCCCCATGCTGCAAATGTGCAATGCAGTGAACAGATTAATATGCACCACGTGCATTCGAGGTACCACAAACTTTGTGTTCCCGCTCCTGGGGATGTGGCCGGGGATACTGAAGGAATTGACTGAGGTGGTTTTTGGAGCCATTGGCTATCTTTCTTGAGAACTTGTGGAGGTTGGGTGATGGCTCAGATGACTGAAAAAGGGCATATATAGTGCCCATCTTTAAGGGGAACAAGGAGGATCTGGGGAACTACAGACAAATCGGCCTGACCTTGATACCTGGAAAAATCCTGGAAAAGGTCCTCAAACAATTATGAAGCACCTAGAGTAGAACAAGGTCAAATCTTGCCTTACTAGTTGGTTTTCCTTCTTGAAAATTCTCTGTGGATCACGGGAGAGCAGTGGACATAGTATACCTTGATTTTTAGTATGCAAAAATCTAGAACTCTTGGTTCTAAAATGATACCTTTTATTAGACCAACGATCATTTTGGAACCAAGAGTTCTAGATTTTTGCATTTCCTTTTGTCTCAGACCAACACGGCTACCACATACATACTTGATGCTGAACTAATTTCTGGATTGTAAACTTCATTGCTCAACAACAAGAAAGATTTGTACACTTCCCTGCCTGCCATCTGACACCACCAGTGAAAAAGTCCTGCTTGATTTACACAGCAAAAAGCAAGTTCACAAAGACTCATGAATCCAGAGGGACAGGTTGCAGCTTCTGCTTCTTCTATGCAAAAATTAAGCTTATTCCTGCATATCTGTGCAGAAAATTCAGGTGCATTAATTGCAAGTGTAGATGCTCCCATTGGGTGAAATTCTCTGATTTATAATCTGCGAGAGGACTAGATGACTATAGTGCTCTCTTCTGACCTTAAAATCTGTGACTGTGGATTATGGTCAGTAGCCAGGGCATCTTTATCTGCACCCCTCATTCTTTGATCAGCAAATGTTGCTTCCCGATCTGTTCCACTGAAGTGTGATTAAAGACATTGCAAACTTCTGGCACTTATTGGTTTGGGTGTGGGTGATGTCCCATTTTTGTTTCAGGATCCCATACAGTCAATGACAATGGTTTCAAATTTTTTCATACTTTCTAAGAAACACTGATGTACAGAGGAGATATGTTTGGAGGGATTGGTTTGAGATGGGAGAACAGTGTTTTATATCAAAATAAATGAATAAGGCTGCTAAGCCCTTAGAAGAAATGGAGCATAAAGTTGAAAATAATAATCAGATGCATGTTGCATTTGAGGTGAATTTTTGCCAGCCATACCCAAGTATAAAAACTGAGAGAACTACTCATTATTTGTCAAGTTGGAACAAGTTTAGAACGTAGAAACCTGTCTCTCAGTCTCCAATGATATCTGCCTGAAAACCTCCTAATCCCTCAAGTTGTTGATAAAAGCATCATTAAAGTAGCCTGTTGTCAATCTTGGATCTGGCAGAGTTATCACTACCTGAGATAATGGAAGAAATCATGCTTTTTAAGCGTCTGTGCAGCATGACTTTTGTTTCTCAACAGAATCTCATTTGCAGATTTACTGTACCAGTACCAAGTCATAATTCTAACAAAGAGAGCAGGGGAAAATAGGGTAGCTCACAGTAACCTGCTAAGTTAGCATGTGTTTTCAGAGAAGTTGGAAGGTTGCTGATGTTAGTTCCAAGTGGAACAGAAACAAGAACATTTTCAGAAGAGCAGTTAGATTTCTGTCACAATCTGAGAACATGGGGGGTGGGGAGAGACGGAGAGATCTGTAGCCCTAATTGTTCAAGCCTGAGGAATTGCAAATAAGACGCTGTATATATGGTATCCAAAAAGGCAAGAGTCCTGTTGGTGTTCACTATTAATATTAAAGTGTTTTTTTTATATATTAACATTGGATATTCCCATGCTCTAGGCTGTACATAGAGCAAGAAGATGTTCCTTCTCCAAAAAGCATGCAGAATATCAAGGCAGCACTTGGCATAGAACCCAATGGATGCTAGGAGACAAAAATACCAGTGAAATGTCTTAGCTGAGTATTGTTTACAACATGGGTTGTTGCTGCTGTTGGTTTAGATGAGAATGTGATGCACCAAAAAGCCACATGCCTAGCTGCTAACATTAGACAGGTGGGAGCCAGGAAGGACAGAAGGGAAAAAGTAGAGATGGTGGCAATTACTCAAGAAGAGAGGAGGAAGAACACTGGTAGAGCTTCCAGGGCAGTTATAAAGGTAACACTAGTAAGCAAGTCAGCAGTTACTAGGAAAGGGACAAATTAGAGTAGTAACCACCAGGGTAAAAGGGAAGGTGGTTGAGAGACAGCAGTCACTAAGGGAAGAGTAGGGAGAGGGAAGAGGGGGGCAAATTATGGTATGCGAGGAGTCCAGTTGCCTCTTCCCCTTTATTTTGACCCATACAGTTCATTTTCTAGAGCTTTATAGCTAGAAGAATCCACTCAAAGAAAATAAACACAGAGCATACCAGGAAGTTTTGCTCTTGAAAATGAGTCTCTTTTCTATGGGTCCAGAGCAGGAATGCTCAAACCCCAGCCTGTGGACCAGATCCAGCCCCCAGTACCACATCATCCTCATGTTGGGGCTTCCTATGGATCTGTGGGGAGCCCTATGGGGTATGGCCCTCTGCACTAAATTGAGAGAGGTCTTGATTGCATTTCCAGTCTAGTTTTACAAACACAGGAAATATTGCTAGCATGGAAAGTGCTGAGGAAGAACTCAAACTTTGGGTGCTTGAACTCATCTGAATCTATTGAGGGTCACAATACGGCCCAGGATTCATCCTACCTTCCAGTTCATAACAACTGCATATCTGTGATCTGAGGGGAAACAGATTATTAATCTCTTGTTTCATTGTGACCTGTCATTTAGTCCTTCCTTTTGCAGCTAGCTCTTATAACATTTCTTTAATAGATGGTAATGAATATTTATGTATGGAAGTGGTAATGCCTTGAATCCTAAAATATCAGAACACTTTACAGAAAGGAATAGCTTCACACACCATCTGAGTATAGTCACTCTTGAGAAGACATTATGACACAGCTGTTTTAAAGGATAAATAAACTATATTCTCCTTTAGTCACTATTAGTGTAAATGGAAGAAAGGGTATTATTTAGGAAATATAAGCATTCATTTTCCTGCTTGCATCTAGCTATCTTTACTTAAGATAGTAATGGACAGATTTTTCTTGCATTATAATTTGTTAGGAAAACATCTCTGATGAAGTGTAATTTCCTTGTAGCTTCTAGTTTGTAAACAGTCACACTTTTTGAACAGACAGCACTGTAGCAGCATAAAGGGTAAACCAGGCTGTAGACTGTGCATTGCACACCAAGAAAATGGTTCATTTTAAAGCCCAGCTCTTACATAAGTGCTCTTCTAATCCCCCTATAATTGCCAGTTCCACTTCTTCACTCTCCTCTTACATTGTGCATCCCACAAAGACATGCAAGTATGGTGAGATGACCACTTCTATGCTCGGAGGAAACTGGGATTGATGAATGTCAGTATAGTATAATTTATGATTTATGATATAATTTAAGAGGAAATAGTGCAAAAAACTGTACTCGCACTTTGCCTGTGTAAATCATGCATGAGACTTGCAGAAATGGGACAAACATTTTTCTCATGAGTTAGCCCCTTTGTCACAAGAATGACAGCAGACTCCTAAAGGCCATTTCTGAACCGTGCACATGCTTGGAGCTCTGTCTTGGGAGTTTCTGAATGCTCTCAATTCCTTGCAGGTTCTGTTTTGTGCTTCTGCTCCTTTAGTGGCCTGTTTACTGGGACAAGGCACTTTACATGTAGTATATTCTAACTGACCGTAATCCCTTCCATGTTGATACTTTGGGTAGAATAGGGTGGAATCAAAGTATAGACATTTTAAAGATGTGCCATATACAACCACAATTCACCAGATTATCCAGGTATTAAAACAAAAAGGAAGTTATGGAAATGATTGGTGTCATAAGAGACGAGTGACTTTTCAGAGAATGGAAAAGAGTGAATCTCTTGTTTTAAGTTGCATTTCTCATCACTGGCACGTGGTACTCTGAAAATCTAACAGGGTGAAACAAAGAATATCAGCCTTTATTTGGGATTTTCTATATTTAGAGGGTTTATCAGTTTGTTTTTTCTGAGGATTTTTCATCGCAACCTTTTGTGTCCTTAATTTGTCTGTACACTAAGTGTCTGGATTGTGACAGGGCAAAAAGTCTGCCCCGTCATAGAACTCCGAGGGAGTGAAGGGAAACGGAACTTACCTTAGCAATGAGTCCAAGGAGAAAAAGGGGCAGGGATACTGGGATGGAGGAGGGAGGGACCTGAATGAAAACAAAAACAAAGAGCGGCATGTGCAGAGGGAGCAAAGAAAGAGTGCCGGCAGTGAGAGGGAGGAGGCGGACAGAAGGATCTAAAGGGGAATGGAGCCCAGGACTAGTTCCTCAAAAGAGAAGAAAGAACCCCAGAAGAAATATGGAGAGACTACAATGGAGACAACAGATAGCAGAGAGAAGGAAAAGGAAGAAGGGTCCTGGAGAGAGGCTTACCTGGGAAGCTGAGGTGAGGTGACAACGGAGACCTAAGAGTTGGTGAGTCTGATACCTGAGGACATCTGGTACTGTCCCAGGGACCTAAAAAAGAGAGAGAAACAAGAGTGGATGAAGATTAACAAAGAGAAGAGAACCTCGCATTTTCATATCCGTAGAAAATACGAAGTAGCATAGGATTGCTATTTGCTTGGGACCTGTGTGGAGGAGAATGGGGCAAGCAACCAAGAAATTGAGAGCTCCCAAAGAGAGAGGGAACTAAATATATCTAAGATCTTAGTTGTCTAAGAGACCTAGCAACTGTGCAGAAGAGTTATTTTTGCTGAACCACAGACACAATATCTTAGTCTCTCAAGACTGATGGAATAAAGTAGGGAAATGAACAGAAAGTCGTGGTGGGCAAGAAATAAAGGAAATTATCCAGTTCATATTAAAAACGAGAGATTGTGATTTATTTTGCAGGCATAGCTTAACTCTCACGTGGACAATGAAAACAGATTGTATACATACACAGTTTAGGTGCAAGGCCAGAGGATGTGCACTAGAGAGAGACCAGATAGTGGTGAAGAATGAAATGACATAATATATTTTGACTAGTCTCAGCTAAGTCATCTTAAGCAGTAACAATAATTTTAAGCAGGTGTTTCAATGCTTTACTCAATGGAACCTAAAGTAAGTACAGCAAAAGCTGTGTTATCCAGCATCCAGGGGGAATGTGGAGTGTCGGTTAATCAAAGTTGCTGTTTAGCTGAGAGGTGCCTGTTTGGGTCACCACCCCTTCCACTGCATCTGGTGCATCAGTGTGCTGGGGGGTCCAGAGTGGGGCCCGAACAGAAATGATGAGTAGCAAGGAGGGCATTTTAATTAAAAGTTTACTATTCCCATATCAATGTGTGTTGGGGGACAGGGAGAGGGGCCCCATGGAGACTGCATTGCCCTGAGACGTAGACTCGGCGAAACTAGAAATGCCACAATGGGACTCCCAGTTCTTGTTTTTGACGTGTCGATCGACATGCCGGTTCATAGAGCATGCTGGTTAGTAAAGTGCTGGATAGCACAGCTTTTACTGTATTTGCAACTTCCATGGAAACCACTTAAAAAACCCCACATTTATTACTGCTCAACACTTAAAGCATCTTCAGGTGTTTATACAGAGCTAAAACTCCCTGCTCTGGTCTGAATCTGACCTTTGTAACTGTCACTATAGAAGAGGAAATCTGAAAACTATTATGCTTTGGGAATGTTTGAGTTTTAAAACTACAACCTTGCACTCAGACTTAACTATTCACTTGTAAATACTTGTTGTTAACATAGCAAATTCTTGCCAATATCTCAGTTATTATTTCCAGCCCATCTAATATGATATATGTAATGTGTAGTATATTTCCAATCTGTACTAAAGTTTTTGCTCTTCAGTTCCCAAGGAATATAATTACAAGCCAGTTTTGTTCCATCTAACTGTGCTTTGATGGCAATTCTATTATAATGGGAATATTACCATATTGTTTTTGAATTATTGTACTTACCCAAATCCAAGACTATTGAATATAAGATTACCTCCTAATAATTAGATTTTATACATGGAAAATTATAAACTTGTCTTTAAATTCATTCTCCTTCTCTGCCTCCCTCCCACTGCAGTGGCAGGAAAAGGAGATTTCTGTCTTCTTCTTTTTTTTTTTTTTTTCTCCCTCTTCCCCCACAACATATCTCCCCAGCCACTTGTTTTTCCCCACCTTCTGCCTGTCCAGTTCAGCCAGGATCATGGTGTACATGGTGGCCTCAGCCACAGTTCTAGCCCCTGCCATGCCAGGCACCAGTGGCAGTGGTAGCTCCTGCTGTGGCCAGGAACAGGAGGTGGCAGCTAGCTGGGACAGGGGCAAGGGCCAGGGCTTGAAGTCAGAGCCAAAGCTGCAGCAGCTCCCATTGTACTGCACAGTCTGTCCCCTGCATTCCCCATGTTGTGTACCCCCTCCCCCATACTCTCACCATGCTACTTGGTCTCCCCTTCACTTCTCCCACTGCATGTCGGCCTGGCCCTGGCCCAGAAATTGGTGGCTTCAGCTCTGGTTCTGGCTCCAGAATTAGAATCAGAACTGCAGCAGCCCCCTGCCCTGGGCTGGTACTTGAATCCAAAATGAAGGGTTTTTTTTACCCATGTTTAAAGCGGGGTGGGGGTGGAATTCTCTTCGATTTGAGTAAATACAATATATATTTCATTGTTAATAAGTTGTAGTTTAGGGGCTTCTAAACCCTGTGCTACAGTTTGTTACTGGATGGGCAAAACCAGACTGCTTACAGTCCCTTTCTTGTGGTTTAAAATAAGTTAATTTTTGAGGAAGAGCTATTAGACTAGATCCAGGGTTTTCAACCTTTATTCATTTGCAGACCCCTAAAAAATTTCAAATGGAGAGGGGACCCCTTTGGAAACTTTGAATACAGGTGCAGACCCCTTTGAATTGTAAATGTGGGTATTCACATAATTTTATTGGTCATAGTCATATTTTGCAGACCTTGTAGACATAGTCTATAGACCCCCAGGTGTCTGCAAACCACAGGTTGAATACTGCTGGCCCAGAAGAATGGGAGCTGCAAAGGGGAAAATGTATAATAACGTCATTGTTCCCCATTAATTCAACACCTGCTAGTAATTCTTTATCTAAGGATAGGGGATGGTTTTACTACTGCCTTTTGTTTGTGTCAGGAGCACAAATTGGCTTGGGGGAAGCTCTCCAGTTTTTCCTTGGCTTCATCTCAAAAGCTTGTTTCCTGTACCACAGAAGTACGGTTTTAGTTGAAATGTTTTAGCCACAGAATAGCAGTTGCCTTTTGTGACAGCTGCAAAGCTTGTGTATCTGGAGAGCAAAACTAAGACATTTCAAAATTTCTCAAAAAAACCAAAAAACATCACATACGTGTGTGTTTGACCTGCACAATGATTTATAGTAGCTCAGTGGCTAATGTATTTGGCCAGACTGTGGATAACTTGGGAAGAACAGGAGTTTGAACCTAAATCGGAACAAAAACTTGAACCTAAGCTGTCCACATCCCAGGTGAATGCTGTTAACAACAATCAGGCTATTTGGGGATACTTATGTGAATTCTTTCCCCCAAAATATTTCACTGAAAAATAGAGTTCATGCCTCTGAAATATATAATTTTGGGCAAATGCTTAGAAAAAAGTCATCCATTTTTTGACTGTTTAAAAATAAGCACCAAGTCTTGTGTTGGGTTTAGTTGTCTTGTGCAAGGATTCTAAAATTCATCTCTGCGACCTGCAGAGCACTGTTCTCATCACAAAAGGAATATGTGCTCATTTTAGCTGTCATTGTGCTATGTTTGATGTCTTGGACATTTTGGCAGCCATTTCAGATTGTCTGACTTTGTGGAGACAGGCAACATTGTGCTTGTGACATTAGGTGGAAAAAAAATCCCGTTACGACTCATATGTCTCATACATTTCAAAAACCAAAGGCCCAGCAAGGTGGGTAACACCTAAACTAGAAAATACTGAAAACTTTACATGCTTACTTCTGTTCTTTGAGGAGGATAGGGAAAAAATGGCATCATCCTTCTCAGATTAGAGGGCTTTTCTGACTTTGAGATGAATGCTGTGTTTGTCTGTCCCACAGCACAGCAGTCACTAAACAGCTCTGTTTGTATTCTCTGTGAAGTTGGCAGTGCATTTTTCCCAGCATACATCGTTTACATGTATGCTGGGAAAAATGCTAAGAATTGCTAAAGCAATTCTACAGAGTCACAGATGTGTAACCCAAAGAAAGAAAGGGAAAAAAATAAACTCGTATTTTGGTTGGTTTCTTTAATTTTAAGATGGTGCCACTGTACCTATTATAAGTGAAATATTATTCTTTTTCCTTTCAGTATTGAAATGAAACATAATACAAATCTGTCATCCTCCTTAGTAGAAAGGGTGGGAGTCAGCAATTAATTCTCAGTAAAAAGGGCCAATACCAGTGTTAGGCTTACTTAATGTCTCATAATGTAGCCCTTAAATGATGCATTGACCTTACACTAGCTATACTGGTACAGGGGTGACTTTCACTTCAAGAGGATAGGTTAAGACAAATACGTGACTTGGTACAGTACTTAGTATGATGAGACCCTGATTTCATCAAAGGCCCCTAAGTAGTACATATAGTAGTAATGCTATGTATTACCACTGGGAGTGTAGCAAAACTCCCAGTTTTTCTTTTTTTTTTTTATTTATTTTTTTTAAAATGCATTCCCTCCTTCCCCAACCATTTCTGACTATTTCTCTCCCTCTCTCTTCCCTAAATAAGTATAAGTAAGCTAAGATGTAGGATAAGCTTTAACATTTTACTTTAGGTAGTAAGTTTTATTTTTCTCTCCACTCCTTGCAAATAAGTGCCCTGCTAATTTGATATAGCTATCCACTGTTTTATAAGTGATTAATTATTATGTTTTGTATTGATTTATTTTTATTTTTATTTTTTTTTACTGCTTTTATATTGTGTGATTTACTATTTTAGGCCTGTATATGTAAGTTAGCATAAGTCATGTCAAGTTTCCATTTTGTTTGTCGAGGCTCCATCCTGTCCCCATGCCCGGTTGTGTAATCCATGACTGACACCTACCTCTCCTATGTAACTTCATTCCTGAATGAATGGGGATGAATGAAGGTGCTTGAGAGACAATGGCAGTAGGTCTACAAATAGCTCCCTCTGAATGGCTGAACCATCAACACCAATACCTGGACCAATGACCCAGCCCTTGGAACAACTCTCATCATTCAAGAAACAAAAGATGAGGCAACCCACCATTGTGCCAAGGCTGCACATGCTCAGTAAGAACATTTGGAGCCCTCTGGAACAGGACTGTCCTTGCCTGGACAGGCCCTCCCATAGGAGATCATAGGTAGTCTGCCCCATAAAAAGGGGTAGTGAAGACTGACTCTGTGGGACGCCCTCCATCTGGACCAACACCATGCTACACCACCTAGCCACCCAGAGGTGCTGCCGGCAACCCCCCTCTGGACAACACCTACTGGACAAGGACCCCTTTCTAGCCTGGATAGGTAGCTATCTCTCCCTACCCCCTCTTCAACCAAGGACTTGGACTCTGTTTCTCCTCCCTACCTGGACTCCAGCCCTTCCACTGAGTCTTTCTCCTGCTGCCAATGTGTGTGTGAGAACCAATAACGTCATGGGGCTGTGTAGTGTGTTGTCTGTGTAATAAAACTGTTATTTAGACTCCTAAGTTGGGTTTTTCTTTACTATGGTTCAGCTCTGCTCCTCGCCCCTCTAACTTCTGTCTCATTTCTCCCTCTCCTGCTTCTGGCTCACTGCCACCTCCAACATCTGTCCTGAGCTCCTCTCTACCTCCAACCCCCCTGTTTCTTTGGCACTGTCTTATCCCTGCTGCCTCTTCCTTTTCCCCTGAGCAATCAGGTTTCTGCCTCAGTTTCTTTCCTGGCTGTCTCCTCTTTGCCACCACTTATCTGTCCCCCACCCCCCAATATCTCAGCTGTCTGCCTCAGTTTCCAGTCCCAGTCTACCTTAAGTAAACCCAAGCCTCAGTTCCTTAGCCAGCTTCTCTGTAGTCCACTGGTTCTAATTCAGGTTCTGGCAACTTTCACTCCTTACACTTTAACTCTCTCTCTCACCTGAACCTTCCTCCAAGTATCCCAGGTACCCCAAGCACACAAGTACACACTGTACCATCCAAGTTAGGAACTTACCTGTGTGTGTGTATGTGGCATTGTGTGCATGATATACAAATTAGTGATCTGTGTTTAGTGGGGTGTATAGTGTATGTGCTTGAATTGGTGATGGGTATGCATGTGCCTGAGCTGGTAGTGTGTGTGCGCACCTAATTGATTTGTGTGTTTGTATATGTGCAATTGTCGCACCCTCCTGTCTAACAGTGCAATATTGAGATCCTGAGAGTTGGCCTGACCCCACAGGGCAACAGGAGTATGGGATTGAGTACCTGTGCAGGTGCTCAGTGTCATTAAAACAAAATCCTTTATTTCAGTTACATTAATAAGTAAGCCTTGAACAAAACCAATCAAATCCATCTACTTTATAAAAAATGGATCCATGTCTTCTTTAACACACAGTATGTAGAATAGTCTGCTTTGGTGCAGTCTTCAGGGTATCCTATCCTTCCCCTTCTCAATGTCCTAGAAGCAGTCTTGCTGCTTATTGGTGCCTACAGAGCTGGCACTGGGGAAAATGGTGCCCTGGGTGAATTTGTATTTGGCGCCCCGCCATACCGCTCTCCACCCAAGTCGGCGCAGCTGTAGCAGGCAAGGGGGCAGGGGCACAGTCCAGTGGAGAGGTGCAGTGGCTGGAGATAGGGGAGGTAGAGGAGTGGGCTGGGCTGGGCACCCATCCTCCTGCTGCATTGAGGCAGGGGGAGAGCACTGCTATGAGCATAGGCTGCTCTCTCATTTGTGCATGGCTCCCCCCCCCCCCACACAAGGCCAGCTCTGGGTGCCTAGTTATTGAACCAAAGCTGAAATAACAAGGCATACCTAGAAAAATACTTGTATAAGGCTCTAAAGAACACTCATTACTCCCAATGGTAAAATGTAGTTATGTGAGTAATCCTGCAGAAATCAAGTAGGACTGTTTGTTTGTAGAAGTAAATGTTCACAGCCTGGCCTGCATTGTGGGATGGATTCTGCTCTTACACACACCAGAGCAACTTTAGTGAGGTCAGAGAACTGAGAGGAAAAAAAACATGTCCTTGAGTTCTATCTTTTATTATTCATTTGTCTTCAGAGAGTGCCACTTACCACTGTTTTTCATGTGGAGCTGGATGGGTTACAAGGTGGCCTCCATGGCTAGGGACAGAAATTACACAACAATTGGTATAAGTGATTGGAAACCAGTTCAAATCTGTAGCACAACAGAAGGTCACTACACATAAATCACTTTCATCTTAAACCAGTTTCAGCCATTTTGAATCTGGGTGGACTTAACTGATCAGTTTATTGTACTTCTGTTCCAGATCCATAAGAGACGTAAGCCTTATTTCAAAGCACATGGCAGTCAATGGAATGATTCCCCTAGATTGCAATGTATTTTGAATCGGGCATGATTGAGAGGTACTACACAACCTTATCTCTCACTACGTTGCAGGATCTGACCCAAAGAACTGTACTATAGCAACTAAACTTGGAAACTTTTTATACAAGACTTGATAATGATAGTATTAGTTGCGATAGCTCTACCATGACATGTATATTGCTCAGGTCTTTGCATATATATATATATATATATATATATTTATTTATTTATTTATTTATTTATTTATTTCTACCAACAACACTGAATTCTGAAAGCTATGCAAGAAAAAACACCATGCCAGCTGATGATGGCATACTGTATATGCTTGGGAAGAGTATGTGAGAAACAAAGATCCACAGTCCATGTAATAAGTGATTCCCTCTTCTGTTCAATTAAGAAACCTCTTTTATCTTTTCTTTTCATGACATCTCCTGTATTGTTTTGGCCTCTTTTCCTCCTCTGTACTACGGCACCAGTCTGAATACTGATGAGACAATATTGGCATCAGTGCTAAGCAGTAATTTTACATACATTTTATATGCAGCTACTGAACATAGGTAAGGCCTGGTATAAATCGTGGGCCCAGCTTGGTGATATTGTGGCAGAGGGCATTCATTTTAACACCCAGATCATGGTGCAGTGGCAGGTGCTGAGGGGAGAGAGGGATCCCACTTTATCCCCTTTAGCTGGGACTTTCCCCTCACCTCCACACCCAGCACAGGGTGAGGAGGGCATGGAGCCCCTTCCCTCCTACTCCCTAGAGATAGGGGAAAGGACACATGGGGGTGTGAGGGAGGGGCTAGCAAAGGTAATTCCAAACTGGGCAGCAATGACTGTTTGCTCAAAATGTGTGCCTCTATAATAAAATTTTTGGTAGTAAAAATGAGACATCAGCTTTATGGATGAGTGATTTGGGTAACTGCCCATGGTGCTATGGTCAGGACTGCAACACACACATGCGCACACACACACATGTGAGCAGCCCATTCTTACAGCAGTGCTTTTCTCTCCACTCCACCCAATGCAGGAGTTTCAGTGCTCAGCCCAGGGCCTCCAGTCGCTGTTCAAAAGGAGCTGGGCTGGGCACTTGCAGGCAGGGTGGTACCTGCTCCAGTCTACCTGCCTTGCTCCAACACACTTGCAATGGTGCCTGCCCACCTGCCTTCTTGGTGCACCATGCCACTCTGCTTCCCTGCTGAAGCATGTCCCATGCCCACCTGCCTCTGCCTGTAGCAGCACCACTGACTGTGGGGGATGCCAAAATACAGGCTCATCCAGGGCCCCAGTTTCCTTAAGGCCAGCCTTGCCTTTGTCTGCCAATGGAGAGGTGTAATGGGCTTGGAGTAAAGGCACTGTACTGGCAATCCAGAAATTTGGCTTCAGTTTCTGTCTGCTACTAATTTTGTGATTTATTTTTTTTGGTAATTAACTAAGCCCAGAGTCAGTAAAGTACTCAAGCAGGTGTCTAACCTTAAGTTTTGGGATACCTGTATGTCAGTAGATCAGCCGCATGCTTAAAACAATGTGCTCAGGTACTTTTATTTCTCTGTACTTCGTTGTCCCCTTTATTAAATGGGATTAATTGTCTCCCATTCCTGATATATCTTGTCTTTGGAGTCTGTAAACTTTTAGGGCCTTTTTTCAAGTACATACTATGGTGTGGGTCTTCTCTTTGGAGTCTCTGAATTCCACAAATAAATAGGTTGGGATGTTCAGTAGAAATTAGACTGTATAGTTGGCTTTGAGAGAGCTCAGATATGGAGAACAAGCTGAAGAATAGAGGCAAATATACATATATCTAGAGACTCTCTTGTTTCTGTTAGTGGTACTACTTACTGCTCTTACTCAGCTTCTTGGGATCCATGAGAAACAGTCAGTGGCAATGACACATTTTTTAAGTCGGGTACTGTCAGACAAAAGGCTCCAAGCCTAATTTAATTTGAGTGGCAAACACCCAAGCTGACTTGTTTATGTGAAAACACTGTCACTAGCAGCAAGGCAACCTTTTGCTGATTATGAACTAGTCTATGAGTAACACTTGCTAACCACCACTTGAATGGCTGCCAAGCAACACATACTGTATTCATTGCTGAATAAAGAAATTTTGAGATTTTATAATATTATTAATAGCTCCTAAGAGATCAGCTAGATGATTATGAAGGATGAGAGAGGCTGTCTTTGTCATTAATAACTTTGTTCTGATTTCTTTCAAATATTAGACACCACATTAAAATAAATAATTAAACGTGTTAGAATGATCTGAATTGTTCATCCCTGGCAGAAATAGAATGTGATTCAGTTAATAGAAAGTTCTATTTAAACAATCAGTCCAATGATCAGATGCTTCTAAAAATACATTGCGGGTTCTGTGTGTGTGTATGTAATACATACACAATATACATTATATACAACACACACATATGCAAACATTTTATAGTATCATGTTTTTTAGTACATGACTTGTTTTGATTCACTTGAGATATTTGGGAGGGCAGTGTTGTGGCTTTGAAGGTTTTTATAGGTTTAAATTAGAGCCAAGCGAAAGCAGCAATTCTCAACTCATAGTAAATGTAAATCAAATTTAGACCATTGTAGGAAAACTGGACTAGACATGAGGTCATTTAATTCACACCTCTTCCTCAGGGCATGATCATCCTTTCCTAAAACATCCCAATCAACTGTTTGTCTAATTTGCATTTAAAAACTTCCAGTGATAGAAATGCCACAACTTTTTCTTGGTAATCTCTTCCAGTCCTTAACCACGCTCAGATTTGAGAAGTCTTTCTTAATGTCCAATCTACATTTTCCTTGTTGTAATTTCAGACCATAACTTCTTATCCTCAAGATTAACCTCCAGGTAGTTACCTCCATCCTCTTTACAACCCCTTTTGTATTTTGTACTTAGTTGATTTGAAGCACAAAATTTTGGTTTAGTTTTGCTAAGTGAAATATTTTGATTTGGTTCAACCTGATTAGGTCAAAATAGTTTATTTTTCCATTGGGAAAATCCAGGTTCAATAAAAACCCTTTTTTGCACAGAAAATCCTAATAAGGATGAATTTGTTGTTGTTGTTGTTGATTTTTAAGTGGTTTAAGGACACTGGGGCATGTTTACACATGCTACAATACGTTCTGATTAGAACACTTCAGAGCAGACTCAATTAATCTAATGTCCATATGTTTCAAAATGGTGGCAAAGGAGCTTTAACTAAAGCTTATTTGACAAGCTTGTCGAATGAACTTTAGTTAAAGCTTCTTTGCTGTCATCACCGCCATTTTGAAACAGAGGACGCTGAATACATGAGATGATGCAGGCATTTCAATTAGATTGGCTCATGTGAGCCAGTCTAAATAAAATGCCTCCCTCCCCCGCCCACTCCGAAGCACATGTATAGGTGCCCTGGGAAGCCATCCCCTTCCCTGAATACAGGAAGAAGATTGAAAGGCAGTTAGAAGTATAATTTAAAATGTTGGCACCCAGGGAGCCCTGCTGGGGATTGAGGGAGCACTTACCTCCTTACGCAGTCTGTGGTGGGACCAGCTGCTGCTGCCTACAGGTTTGGTAGTGGGACAGGCTTCCTGGGGGAGACCAGTATGGTTTTAGCCTAGTCAACTCTCCCTCCACCCCCACAAGCTTTGCTACTGAAGATAGGGTCACTAATGTTAATCTAAACCAATGGTGGCCAACCTTTTTGCCCCATGGGCCAGATGAGTCATGTCTGGTTGGTCTGCAGTCCAGATTCAGCTGGTGGGCCTGACCCAGTGTATATAGAAGGGCACAGCTTGGTCCTGATCCGGCTGTGCAGAGGACACATGCCAGCTTTGCACTGGCTGCACAGTGTAAGGGGCAGCCCAGGCCCAATCTACCTCAATGTCCCAGTCCAGCCCCAGTCTGGTCACAGAAGGGGTCCCAGGCCCAAACTGACCATGGATGTGGGGGGAGGTACAGGCCTGGCACTGATTGAGCCATGTAGGAGGGTGTTTCCTAGGCCCAATGTGGCTGTGCAAGGCTTGTTACTTTGGCAGCAGGGGAGGGGGAGCAGTATTAATTGTCACTGCTCCCCTACCTCCATACTGCCTGACCTGTGGGGAGCCCTGCAGATCAGATACCATGGCTCCATCGGCCAGATTTGGCACGTGGGCCAGAGTTGAACACCCCGGTCTAAACCCTCAAACACATGCCACGATCTGGCTCATTGTCTTTTGGTGGCTGTGGTGTTCTTTTTTTAACACAGGAAATATTTTGGCTCAGGTAGTAATGTCTACAATATATTTGATAAAGGCATCTGAGTAGAAGGGTTAATATAATGTATGTATTGCTGTACAGGTCTGATTGTGCAGGAGATTTTTGAATATCTTTGTACATCCTTATCGGGCTGTTTGGGATGAGCACTGCATTTATTATCTGTTGAGGACACAGAGCAGTATCCACTGATCTGCTCGCCTTTGTCTCAGAAGGAACAATGGTTGCAATAGTAATATTGCAGAGGAAAGCCATGAAAGGCACCATGTTATCAAATAGTCAAGATGTATATACTGTATGCCATTTGTTTTAATATCTAGTTAAAACATGGAAAACAGTTTTGACATTTGGAACATGTTTTTATTTTGAGAAAATCTATTTTTAATTCATTTCTTTTGATTTGTACTTTTTCAAAGATACTGAAAACATTATCAATAAAGTTACAAAAATATATACTTTTCTACAAATCTAGCTTTTGATTAATCTAAAATATCAGTAGCCTTTTTGATAGGGTTTCAATAATTGTTTCAAGGCATTTTGAAAGCAAAAATTGACACTTCCCCACCCAAACTGGAAAAGGTCAATGGTGTTGGCAACTCCCCCTTCAGCCCCACCCCCTTTGTTCTTTTTGACCAAAGTCAAGTTTATTGACAAATGGGGAAAAAAAATCTACTAGGACTCTTACCATTTGTAATACAGCAATACATTGTCTTAGTATAGGATCTTAACAGTAATCAGTACAGATCAGTCACGGGACAGGTAATGCCCATCCAACCAAGTGGAATTTTGAAAAAGCTCTGGTATCATAAATTTAGAAGCTTTTCTAGCTAATGTCCATTTTGGGTATAAGCTAAAGTAGAAGCACTTATTTAAAAATAGATTAAATTAAATTAATTAGGTGATTCATAAAGAATCAACTGGACCAGTTAAACCCAGTAAATAAGCCAGGGTTAAATATGATGGATCAACAGTGAGATACATGACATTTTGTCTTGTATGTATCACTACCAAATCTTTCTCTCCTTGACATGCATACAATGGTTTGTTTTCTTAATACTTAATGAAAACATTTCTGCTTTACTTTTCTCTGGGTTAGAGATATCAGGGGAATAAAAAAATTGCAAGTAGCAAATTTACTCAAGAATACTTGCTGCACAGTAGTACATGTATAGACACCTGATGAAAAAAAAATGTGCTTCCAGTCAGCTGGGTAGCAGAGGGCAGGAAATTGCTCCCTGCCTGCTGCTGGGGAGGTCACTGTCACTGAAGCCTAAGGAGGGACAATGTCCTCCTGCACTGGCAGCAGGGAGCTCCCACTCCATGATCATGGGGCCAGGGCTGGGAGATCCTGTCTCCCAGCACAAGCTCTGCAGTCATGAGGCTGGTGCTGGGAGAGCCTTATCTCCCAGCTCAGACACTGCAATTGTGGAACAGGGGCTGGGAGCTCCCTGCTGGTAGGGCAGGGGGACATTGTTCCCACCCAGGCTCTGGTGGTGGAGCTCATCCTGGCAGCAGACAGCTCCCAGGGGCAGGGAGAAATGTCGCAACCCCGACCAGGAGATAGAAGTCTCCTGGCCCCTGGGCTAGCACCTAGGGAGAGCCTAGAGGTCTTCCTGGCTGCTGCAAGGGCTTGTTGCAGGACTGCAGGGAGCTGAAGCAATCTGCTGCTAGGAGCATAATAATAATAATAATTTTTATCATTTGTGTTACATTAACACTTAGACACTAAACAAGATCCCAGCTCCATTCTGATAGATGTTGTAGAAAGTGATAAATGTTTTTTCCAAGAGAATTTTTAATATAAACAGATAAGGTTGGGGGTGAAAACCAGCTGCCACTGTCCCCATTGTTCAGGCTGCAGAAGCAGCTTGGGTCTCCAGACTCCCCCTCCCACCTTCAGCTTTCATTTCCTGCCCCCACCCCAGGAGGCAGAGCACACTGTAGCTCAGTCTAGCTGGTGGGGTGGAGTTCACATCCAGGAAGCTGAGGGTGGGGGTGGGGCAGCCATGTGGTCCAGCACAGTGCAGTGTGGGGGCACCTATACAGTGTGCAGCCCACGGGACCCATGGTTTGCACTGGGTGTGGCCCCCATAGTATACAGCCCCTGCTGGTGTGTGCTCCACCACCCCTCCAACCACTCAGAATATGATAGAATTATAGAAGTAGGGTCAGAAGGGTCCTTGTAGATCTTCAAGTCTGACCCCCTCCCTGGGCAGGAGGGAAACTGGGCTCAAGTGACCCCAGCCAGGTAGGCATTGAGCCGCTTCTTAAAGACCCCCCAGGGTAGGAGCCAGCACCACTTCCCTTGGAAGTTGGTTCCAGATCCTAGCTGCCCTAACTGTGAAGCAGTTCCTATGGATGTCTAATCTGAACCTACTCTTCAACAACTTGTGGCCGTTATTCCTTGTTATCCCAGGGGGCGGTAGGGGAAACAAGGTCTCCCCCAAACCCTTCTGGTCCCCCCTAGTGAGTGTATAGACAGTTACCAGGTCCCCCCTCAGCCTTCTCTTGTGAAGGCTGAACAGGTTCAGCTCCAGTAGCCTCTCATTGTAGGGTCTGCCCTGCTGTCCCTGGATCATGTGGGTGGCCCTCCTCTGGACCCTCTCAATGTTGTCCACATCCCTTTTGAAGTGGGGTGCCCAGAACTGGATACAGTACACCAGCTGTGGCCTGACCAGTGTCACGTAGAGGGGGAGGATCACCTCCTTGGTCCTACTTGAGATGCACCTGTGGATGCACGATAGGGTCCGGTTAGCCCTGCCGACCGCGGCCTCGCATTGTCGGCCTATGTTCATCTTGGAGTCAATAATGACTCCAAGATCCCTTTCTGCCTCTGTGCTTTCAAGAAGGGAGTGTTCCATCTTGTAGGTGTGTTGCCGGTTACTACTGCCCAAGTGCAACACCCTGAACTTGTCCGTATTGAAACGCATCCTGTTTTTGTTAGCCCACCCTTGCAACCTATCTAGGTCTTTCAGCAGTCTTTCCCTCCCTACTAGCATGCCCACCTCACCCCAAATTTTGGTATCAACAGCAAATTTGAACAGGTTCCTTTTCACCCCATCGTCCAAATCGCTGATAAAGAAATTGAACAGTGTGGGCCCAAGGACCGAGCCCTGGGGGACTCCGCTGCCCACTTCCCCCCAGGTCGAATATGACCCGTCCACCACCACCCTCTGAGTATGACCCATTAGCAATCCATCTGACCATGTAGGCATCGATGCCACAGTTGCCTAGTTTTTTAATGAGGATGGGGTGGGAGACAGTGTCAAAAGCCTTGCTGAAGTCCAGAAAGACTACATCCATGGCAACACCTGCATCCAATGCTTTTGTGACCTGATCGTAAAAGGCAATCAGGTTGGTCTGACATGACCTGCCGCTAATGAAACCGTGCTGGTTGCCCCTGAGCATCATCCCTGATGTCAGCCCATCACAGATGTGCTCCTTGATGATCTTCTCAAAGAGTTTCCCCAGGTTGAGGTAAGACTGACGGGCCTGTAGTTGCCCGGGTCCTCCCTCCTCCCTTTTTTAAAGATGGGGACCACATTGGCTATCTTCCAATCACCTGGCACCTGGCCTGAGCACCACGAACGCTCGTAAAGCCATGCCAAGGGCCCTGCAATAACCCCTGCTAGCTCTCTCAACACCCTGAGGTGGAGAGCACCTGGACCTGCTGACTTGAACACGTCCAGCCCCTCCAGAAGCACTTTAACCTGGT
Source organism: Alligator mississippiensis (assembly GCF_030867095.1). Lineage (NCBI taxonomy): Eukaryota > Metazoa > Chordata > Crocodylia > Alligatoridae > Alligator > Alligator mississippiensis. Next base: position 173,343,909 of record NC_081826.1, on the reverse strand, counting down.
CCTTCTCAACCTTAGGTCTTGAGGCATTCCCCTCGAGTCTGTCTTGAAACACGGTGGGGGAGTCCCGGTCCCTGCACAAGAAAACAGAGGTGAAGAATTTGTTAAAGATGTCTGCCATCTCCTCTGGCACAACCACCAGATTGCCCAGCACATCTTGCAGGGGCCCCACATTTCCTGGTGCCTTCTTCATCCTCCTTATATATTTGAAAAAGGACTTTTTATTATCTTTGATCTTGGACACTTTGGACAGCTCTGAGCTCGACTGTACAATAGTTCGTATCTGTTATCCACTTAGACTGTATAATGTGCAGTGGCTGGACAACACATGTCATGTGCCTAGCACAGTGTCACTTTATTACTGGCTCAGACTTTTAAAACAAATAAAGGAGAGGAACTCAGGCAAAACAGTTGTCACCAAGTTTTGCTGTTACTCAAATATTTGGATGAGGATTCCCAAACCAGCACATGAATGCTGGCCTCTTATTAAAATCCTTGTGACTCTCTATGGGTAAAAACATGAACTAAGTCTTTCCTAAGATACATTTGACCAGCCAGTATTCCTACTTTTTTATTATTATTATTTCTATATCCAACCCAGTAATTCCTGGTATTGAAAAAGTAGCTAGAAAAGTTGACCCATGAAAGTTTTAGAGATTACATCTCAGAGCTTTTCAGAGCTTCCAGCATCCTGTTATAGTTCTTCAGTTTTCTGCACTGTGGTGTATAATGCCAAGCCTCTGGCAATGCCTACAATATCCCTGCTGCAGGCCAGGAGCTGCCTGCTATGTCCCAGGTTATTTAAATGGTAGAAACACAAGGAACTTGCTGCAATTGCCACAGTATTGCAGACAGGTTCAGCATCTGCCACTGGATAGTCTATTTATTACATATTTAGAAATGTTAAAAAGAGTTTGAGAGAGAAAAAGAAATAACAAAAATGAATTATCTCAGTAAAGTATTCTCCAAGGCTGACTTCATCCAGCATTTATATGCAGGAATTGTTTATAGTGTATCAAGTTGCATAAACTTGTATACTAATTCTTAATTGTGGTATGCAGTCTGTGACAACCATCTGTTTAGAATGCTACATTTTTTTCTCATTCAGTCTCAGTGAAATTAAAATATTGACAGGAACAATTTCTACAGGGTGAACAAGTTAATAGAGGAGCTGAAGTTATGTATTTTTTTTAATTCAAGTTATAACGCATACACACATGCACCTCAAGCAAGATACATTTTTAACACAAATATGGACATAATACAAAAAGCAAGAATAAATAGATTTTTCTCATCTCCTGCAAACTTAGACACTTAGAAACAAAAGCCATATATCACATTTATTAATTCAATAGTATAATATGGAATTTTCTAAGAAAATAGGAAATAAGTATTGGCTTGATTCTGACTTCAATAGAGCTGTGGAAAAAAATGCAAAAGCATGCAACTCTTTGTTGTATTTCCTTGATGGGACATTTGGATACTCTTATATATTGCAGTAGAATAACTTTGTATGAGGTCTCAGGGGGGTTGTAATGGCTCTTCCTACTCTGGCTTAGGGAATTGGTAATGGGATCCAAATCCTTTTATCTGTAAATTACTGGTTAAAATCCAGAGTAGGACAGTGCTAACCAAAAGTCATTACCATCTGATGCCTCTTCAGTGGTATATGGGAAAAGAATTTGTGGTCTCCATTCAGCTCCTAATGGACAGGTGTCCATGTCAGAAAACCATCACCATAATTGTATGTAATTAGCATCCATTTTGACAGTGGGCGCAAGAGGCAGCAGACTGACTGGACATAAAGAATGAATTTCCTTGTTGATCCAAACAGTAAACTCTAAAAATCAGTGCCACTTGGCCATAGAATGTGGGAAAACATGTATTCCCTGTACTTGCAGTTGTTTGGTAGGCAAAGCAGGAATCCAGACTCAATGACTAATGTCCCTACACAGTCCATGAGCTCTGCATTCCTTTTTAGAAATCAGAGGGCCAGAACTTCTCCCTGTGTAAACTGAAGGCAATAACTCAATGCCAATGTATACCAGCTGAGGATATGCCCAAAAACTGAAGAACTGGTAAAGCCATGGTAAATTCCCATTGTTTGCCTATACACATGCTTGGAAGGGGGTGGGGCATGTGTGTGTAGGGGGGTGCATTTTAATTAGAGCAGTTCCTGACAGCCACTCGAATTAAAACAGATTACTATCATGTGTATTAAACCCCTGCATATTTCAGAATGGTTGTGGGACACTTTATCTAAAGCTCCTTTAGCAAGGTTTAAATAAAGTGCCCCACAGCCATTTCGAAACACATTGCAGCTTAATACATGTGACAGCAAGGCAACACTGGAGTTTTCTAATCAGAATGTGAACAGACATGTCTGTAGGCACCCATTGAGCCTCCTAGGATTGCAGGAGCAGCATAGGCTCATATGTTCCTCGGGTGATGCACATTACTTTCTGTTGAAAGCTATGAGCTGGTAACTGCATTGCCTGGCCAAAGATTGGTATCATTATTGATATGTCTCATTCCTTCCGTACTCTTGAAAGCAACTCTCTTCAAGTTGAATGACAAAAATCTATATTAGTGTGACTTGCAATGGACTGACCTCCAAACCAGAAAGGCCCAAATTATGCTGAAAGGATAGTTGGGAAAGATGAGGAGAGTAGAACTTCCCTAGAACCTCCCAGAGTCACCTCAGATGGCTAGAATAGTTTGAAGTCTTGGCATTATGTCCCTAAAAGTCAACATCTATAATGGATGGGTTTTGGACATCCAGACTGAGGTAGTTGCAATTCATAATTTTTTTGTGACTCATAGGATTTTCATCTGAGGATGATGCCAGTAGCTGCAGTTCTCCAGCTGTAGCAAACTTCAGGCCAGCAGGATAAAATCTACCCTACTCCCATGCTTCCTGGGAAAGAGAATCCAATCACAGCTGCTGCAAGCTCCTGTTCCAAAAAATACTCTCTCTTCTCAGAGGAAGAGCTGTGTGCAGAAGAGGTACCAGAAACACCCCATCAGCTCATAGTGACTGTTCTCTTCCCCTTTGAGTGGTGGGTCATGTCCTTTACCCCTCTTTCATTTCTTAAAACTCCCAGTTTAGGGGAAGAACAAGGTGAGGAGTTCCAAGAACTGCAGAAGGAGCAGAGGTGAGGCAGGTAGGTAGAGCCAGCATTAGACTCCTGGGGAAGATCCTAGGTAAATGTTAAGACATGGAGCTCTCTTCCTCCTTTCCATCTACATGTTAGATGAATTACACTGTTCCTCTGTAGATATTACAGAGGAACAGTGCTAATTTATTACTAAATTAAGTAATTTAGTTAATGAGTTAACAATTGCAGAGTGAGGCCTGGGAACTGTTGCAGTCAGAGGCAGCTCCCTGCCCTGTGACTTGATTGGGTGATTGAGGCACAGGGCTTGGAAAGAGCTGCAGGGATGGGGTAGGTCCCAGCCACCTGCCCTGATCTGCTGGTAGGGCAGCTAGCAGTGAGCTAGCTGCTAGCTACCCCATTGGTGGATTGGAGAAGGGGGCTGGGACCTGCCCCTCCCCTGCAGCTCTTTCCAAGTGCCCTGTCTGTGATTGGGGATCTGAGGCCATGAGCTCCCTGCTGCTGGGATGGGGGGACATTTTCTCTGCCCTGGCAGCAGGCAAGTCTGTCTCCTAGCCTACCCTAGCCTGGTGTCCAACAGTCTGGCTGTCTCCCAGCTGTCTCCTAGCCTGGTGCTCCTTGCCAGCCCCTGGGCTAGCACCCGTGGGAGCCTAGAGCTCTCCCTCGTGGTGGCAGGGTCCCATTTCAGGGCTTCAGGAAGCAGGAGCAGTTTGCTATTTGTAGTCAATCTGCTTCCACTTTCCTGCACATGTAGACACCTGCCCAGGAGCATTTACTCATGAGTAGTTTACTTGTGAGTAAACTGCTTCCACATCAAAGGCATGTGTACCTCAAAATCACGCCCACTCAAAATCAGTTTTCTAAATCTTTTTGTTTCAGAAGATTTTCATCACTGCATAGAAGATTTTATGGGAGATTTTTTTTTTTACATAAAAAAAATTGAAATCATGCCTGCACTTTTAATCTCTAGTTCATTCTTCATTTTTCTAATGCATTTGTATTTTTGTAAAAAGAAGTACTATGAGCAATTAACTTAAGGCATATACAATGTATTATTTTTGTTGTTAATCATAGCAGGTCATTGATCCATCTCTTTTTGCATATAAGAAGCTAAATATGGCATGCAGTGGGTAATCCATCTGAAAATAAATTCATTGGGCCTGTTTCCAAACACAAACCTTGGTCTAATAGAAAGAACTAGGTCCAATAAAGATGTAGATGTATAAAAGTCACAACAGGCACCCTGCTTTGAAATAATAGGTTAATAAAACATACAATACAATGTGTATTCACCACTTTAAAGTAGATTGTGTTTGCCAACATAATAAGATCAGCTTGTGGAATTTCCATTTTACACCTAAAACAAAAAGTGGTACAACAGGGACTGCTGCATGGTACACAGTCCTTAGGTCAGCATCATTGGAAAGATTCCCATTTGGTTGTGTTAAAGGCTTAAATTTTTAAAGTAAAGGTAGAATTAATTTAATATAGACATATCCTCTGGTCTCCTCAGGCTTGTTTACAGAACCTCACAATGAGCATAGAACATAGTACCCAGGACCACACCCCTATTCCCATTTTCCATACTCCATTTGAATTACATGCCCACCCTTCTGTGCATTTAGAGATTAAGGTATACTGTTCTCTAACATTACAATGCTCCAAATGGTGGGAAGAGATGCCACCTAGTGATTGATCTCTTGCTATGTCTGCTCTATCACTGCTGCATTCCTTGGCTGCTCATCCTATCCACTCAGCTGTAGACAAAGAGCAGGACAGCATGGCTTCAGAAAACCACCTAATTGTGTGCCAACCAACAGGCTCCCTTTTGATTTAATGTGCCATCTCTGTCTGTATCTTAATACTGTTCTTAGTGAATTGCTTTAATTAACATTATTTAGATTGCTGGAGGAACATGGACGTCTAGATGCAGATTGATTAGCCAGTGCTGAACGATCCTTGCCATGCTAGTCTCTCATTAATTCCCACCAAACTTTTAGCAACTAGAGAAATACACACATGAAGATATAAGAGCATAACCTGAATCTGCTTCACCTAAAAGGTGTCACCTAAGATGCTAAAGTCAACTGGAATGTCTGGTACCTTTTTTTCAGTTTTAGGACAGAAGAAATTGCAGCTAAATTCAAATGGGTAAAGAGAATAAGAAATGGAAAATGTTTAGGTGTAAGGGCTGTGCAAGCAACATGGATGAGTTGATTGTTTTCGGAGGCATTACTACACAGCTGGGATCTTCATAGACTCATCTATGGAAGGATTCTTCATATCCTTCTCCAGTCCCAATGAAAACAAATGTTTCCCTTTTATGAAGGGCAATATGACCAAGAGATCACAAACACTAGAATTTAACAATGGATGGGGCATAATAGTGAGAAGCTCTTAATTTGGTTTTGTAGGCAGTCTGTCTTTACAGACTTGATAGTTCTTCCTTGTATAGCAAGAATTATGGCCTTGTCCCACTCTGCCTTTTTACTCAGACTTGTGATATATCATGCTGGGCACATCTACACATGTGTCTTACTGCGCATTAGACTAATTTCATGCACATTAAAGCATCACCGTCTACGCATACACTGCAATTAGTGTGCAGTAGATTAATTTGCTTCAGTGTAGGATAGTTCCATCAGACACAGGTACTGTCCTACACCATAGTAAATTACTGCACTTAAATGCATGTGTAGATAGGGGTGCAGGTTGTAGCCGTGTGTAGATAGGGTGCATCTACATATGTTCCTATGGCAACATTGTTACTGTACCGTGTGGCGCATGGTTATTTTTAGCAGCCAATTCGCCATAGCAGTGCTGTATACCAGGGGAGTGCATCACTACAGTGAAGTAGCTCCTGCATCACGATTCATGCCCATGGAGGCTACATCACTATAGTCCATTGCTATGGTGATGTAGCATCGCATGTAGATGTTCCCATAGTGATGTTGGGATTAGTTTACTGTGGCTCAAGTTGAGCTGGAGTATATTCAGTTGCACTAATTGCATGTGTAGACATGCCTACTGATCCACAATTGATGAATCAAAAATGAGATTGCTTGCCAGTGATACCCAGAAAGCACAAACAAATCCTCATCAGCATTCTCTCACAGTTGAGGATTATTGTCTTCCATCATTGCCTTATCTATACATTTGAAGATAGCTGATCAGGCCAATCAGGATTGAAAGGTTCTATTGAAACTTGGGTACATGTTTCTGTGCATGGTGGGTGGCTCTGGATTCTTGGTTTAGGCCATGACATGCTCCCACTTCTCCATCTCCTGTTGTCATTGTGAGTTTTCAAAGCATTGAGATCCTTGCAGAACTCTGTTTTCATTTGGGGTGGTACTGAACAATAGTCTCCCATGAGTTGATGTCAATGTTTCATTTTTTTAAGCTGGTCTTGGGGACATCCTTGAAGTGCTTTCTCTGCCCTCCTCTTGAGTATATGAGCTGGGAGAAAAACCCTCTGCCCTCCTCTTGAGACTGAGCTGGGAAAAAAACTTGGTTCAGAAGTCTTGAGTTGGACATCTTGATAAGTAGCCATCACAATGAAGTTAATGTTGGTTGATCATCCCTACGATGCTTATGGTGTTTGCTTGTGAGAGGATGCTAACATTGGTGCATCTGTCTTCTCACTGGATTCAAAGGGTCTTCCACAGCTGGCACTGACAGTACATCCCCAGTGACTGGAGGTGTCTCCTATATGTTGTCCATGTCTCAACTTCATACAGTAAAGTAGGGATCATGACTGCTTGATAAACCATGAGCTTGATTTCAAATTTGTCACAATCTTCAAACACCCATTTCCTCAGGCATCCAAAAGCTGCACTTGCACATTTGAGGCAATTTTGGATTTCTTTATCTATGACTGCCTTCTGCAAGAGAGGGCTTCATTGAGTATTTCCTGTACCTTAGTTCTCCAGATTCTCACAATAAATCTGAATTACTGGAGATGGACACTTCTCATTAAGAATTTGTTTATGGAGAACCTTAGTCTTCTGAATGTTAAGTGTTAGTCCCATTTTCTTGCATGCCTTGGTAAAGAAATTTGACGATTGCCTGAAGTTCTGTTTCCAAGTGAGCACACACTACAACAACATCAGTGTACTGGCACTCAATGATTGAGGTTGGGTTTGATTTTGACTCACAGTCAGATTACCATCCATTTGGTAAGTTAGCTCCACTCCAAGTCGAAGCTTTTGGTGGTCAGAGGTAGCATTGCAGTAAGGAATATCAAGAAAAGTGTTGGAGTGATGATGTAACCTTACATAACACCAGTCTTAACCTCAAAAGGATCTGTAATAGATCCATTACTTAGAACTAGTGCATTCATACTATCACAGAGCAAGATAAGAATGGTAATGAATTTCAGTGGACATCTGTACCTCAGAAGGATCCTCCACAGCACTTCTTAGTTGACAGAGTTGAAAACTTTTGTGAGGTCAAAGAAGGCCATGTAGATGGGTTTATGTTGTGCCTGGCACTTTTCCTGCAGCTGGTTAGCTGTGAAGATCATGTCAGTTGTGATTCTTGATGCCCTAAACCCACAATGAGATTCCAGGAGGAGCTCTTTAGCAAGTGGAAGGAGATAGTTCAGGAGGTTTCTTGCCACGATCTTTCCTGTTTTGGACAGCATGGTGATTCCTTTATAATTTCTACAGTCAGATTTGTCTCCTTTCTTGAAGAGTATCATGATCATGGGGTCCCTGAGGTCATCTGAGATTTCCTCCTCAATCCAGCTCCTTAAGATTAGGGCATGGAGCTGTGATGTAAGTTCTTCTCCCCCTTGCTTGAAGATTTCAGCAGGGATTCCATCTGCTTCAGATGCCTTGTCATTCTTCATTTGCTTGATGGATTTTCTCACTTTGTCAAGGGTTAGAAGGATTCCAAGATCATCTCTGACTGGATGTTGAGAACACACTCATTGACAACAAAGTCTTGACTGAGAAAGTCTTCAAAATGCTCCATCCAAGAGGCATTGATGACTTCCCTTTCCTTGATCAGGTCTCCTTTATCCTTGGGTCCCAAGGGGCTTGGTCCCTGAGTGCTTGGACTATAGGTGGCTTTGGTGCCACTAAAGAACCTTGAATATCATGGATGTCAGCGAGATGTTGAATCTTTTTCCCCTTATCTTCCCACCATCTTGGGATCTCCTTGTCTTCCCACTATCTTCATATTGCAGGTCCTCCTTTGGACCTCTGCCTAGTTTGTTGGTGATTCAGTTTCTTTTACTTGGAGTAGATGTCATTCTGCCAAGCAGAAAAGGGTACACGCTAGCAATCAATCAACTCTTGGATCTCCCAGTCATTCTCATCAAACTTGGTGTTTCCTACTGCAGAATCTAAGTCTCTTTACCAGCACTGAGAATGGTGGACTTGAAGGCACCCCAAACACTGCTGACTTTCTCCCATTGTTATTGATTGGAATTCATCAGTTTTTTGTTGAGGTGCTAGTGGAAGAGATCTTTCCTGATTGGGTCCTTCAGTCCTTCAATGTTGACCTTCTGTCAGCATTGCTTTTCCTGCAGCCATCATTTGGGAGCCAGTTTGACTGACATAACCAAGTGGATAACTCAGTAGTCTCTCCAGCAATTGTCAGCTTGTCAGATTGCAAAGATGTCTGCGTCACTTGAACTATCCTGGTGATGAAAGAATGAATTTCTCCATACATGGTACCTGGGAGGATTAATGCTAGTCCTTGTGATAAGCATATAGTGTTATTAGTCTGACTAATGAAGAAATTCACAAATCAGTATTCAAGTATATATTTTCAACTTAGACCTGAAATGCTGCCACTAGAAATGAAAGAAAATCATTCACTTTCCCAGAAATATGCCTAGTGTAGAGCTGGATATTACCTAGCAGACAATACAACCAAAAGAGCCTCTGCAGACACATTACTGAACTGGAGTGTACTGGCTGTTTATGAGCATTTGCCATGACAGCCAGATTGTCAGAGTTGAACAAAACTCTGTTGTTTGCCAACTGCTGACCCCAAATGGCCATTGCCATCAGCAGAGGGGAAAAATTCCAAGTACATGATGTCTCTTCTTAGCCTTGCCAAGAGCTGTTTCTGTAACCACTGAGCTGCACACCAAGACTCCTTAAAACTCAAAAGCTTTTCTGGATGTCAAATCAGAGCAAACCTACATATCAAATGTAAGGTATATGATGACCAGACACAACCCCCAATTAGTATGCATATTCTGCATTTTTTCAAAATTGTATTAAGCTATACAAAATTACATGTATGTGTTTCCCTGCCCCCCCTGCCCCCCCTTGCTCCCAAAGTGGCTTCAATTATCTCTTTATGTAGAATGCTCAACCTGGACACACAGCCTTCTCACGTGCAAAATTCAAATGGGATCACCTCTGCAGCTGTTAGAAATATAACTTTCAGTCCTGAACTGCCTTTACTACATAATTCAAACATTTAGAGTTTAATGAAAGGTAAACTAACTTCTAGGGCTGTGCAAAATTTTGTGTGGTGTTTCATTTTAAAGCTGTTTTGATGTGTTTCAAACATGAAATAGTGAAATCAAAATGAAACAAAAGACTTTGAAACAGCTTTGAAATGAAACTAGGGAACTTGAAACATTTCAAAAGTTTTGAAACATTTTGAGTTTCAAAATCAGGCTTACTGGCTTCAGTGCTGGTCCCGGCTGGCAGCATCAGCTCTTCTCTTCTGGCAGGCAGATTGGGGGGGCTCACCCACACCCCAGGGAGAGCTTTGGGGGGCTGTGCCAGATTCCTCCCAGGGGTGTGGGCCCCTGATCTGCATGCCAGATGACAGACTGGCACTAGGTACAGCCCATATCCGGAGTCGAGATGATCGGTGTTGCTGCTGGCCCCAGGTGGCAGCAAGTGGCTCCTGACATTACACATTCAGATTGGGGGTGTGCATCCCTGGGAGGACTCCAGCACAGCCCCCACAGCCCTCCTGGGGGTGCTAGCAGGCCTCTGATCTGCACGTGGGATGACAGGAGCCGGGTGCTCCTGCCTGGGGCCAGTGGCAGCACCGATCTTCCCAGCACCAGTCCCAGGTGGCAGCACCCAGCTCCATCATCTGGCAGGCAGATCAGGGGCACGCACCCCCAGGAGGACACTGGCACAGCCTCTGCAACCCTCCAGGGGGTATGGGCAAGCCCCCAACTGCCTGCCTGCCAAATTTTATGATTCCCCATTATACCCTATGGGCAAAAAGGCGTTGAAACAGTTTTGACAAAATGAAATGCAACAGTGATTTCAAAATGAAACAAAACTTGAAACAAAATGCTGCTCCGTCGAAACAGAAGTTGAAGTAGAACCATGCTGTTTCACACAGCTCTACTAACTTCCAGGTGCTCATAATCAAACTAGAAAAACTTTGTTTTATGACTTTTCTGACTTGTCCAGTGTAAAGACAACTTCTGTCTAAACAACTCTGATGGTCATTGGTAAGCAAACATTGTCAACTTGTGACTCCCTTTTCTACTATTAAATTAGGCTTAGATGAGACACAAATGTGAACCATACCTTAAGGAGCAGGCAGTTGTGATCCTTTGTGAGTTCAGCTTTTGTTGAAAGAGCTGTGATGTCACAGCTTTTGCAATTTGACACAGATGTCATATTCAGGAACTACCAATTGATATGTTGTTGTCTGTTGGAACTCTAAATCCAAGGCAAGATTAAGTAAAATATTGGCCAATTTTACTAGGTTGTGTTTCCAATTGAAAAGGATTTTGTTTTTTGATGTTGTTACATATTAAACATTAAATTAAATTTTGTATCTTTCATGGAGTTACACTGGAGGTGCTCAGCCTTACTCAGAGTTTTAGACACCTTACATTGTGATCTTGAGTTTTACCTTGTATTTTGAATTTGAATGAATCTCAGAGGTCAAAGCAACCTTGGCTGAAACCACTGAATTTAACCTTCCTTAGGGCTGAGGCCATGTAAAACTACCACTCGCTGTTCATGCTTTCATCATTTAATTATATGTCATTTGAATTGTAAAAACACTTTAGTATCCAAAATAAGGAGTAGGATTCCATTGTCCTAGGTATTGCACAAATAAAGCAAAGGCAGTTCCTGCTTCCAAGGACTCATAATATCAGTTATAAACAACATTCAACAAGTAAATGAGACAGATGGCAAGGGTGATGAATGGATAAAGTTAATAGCAATGACAGACACATTTATAGAAGTTAGTCACAGGTGGTCACTAATATAACTAGTGCCAGATGTTGAGGATTTGTAGGCCTTACAAAAAAGGCAACTTAACTTCCTGGCACCAAATTAGTTCTGGTTTATTTGAGCCCAAACTCAAACTCCTTATAGAAACTGGCCAAAATATTGAGATTTATGTATCAAAACATAAGTAAGACAAATGTGCTTAGTTTTTGTTCTGTATTGGTCTAGACAAAACCAAAGCCTTTACATTTTTGTAGCTGTTCACACTGTTTTCTCAGACATATAGAACTTGCCAGTTCTTGAAAATCCCAGTATAATTTACGCCTAAGAGTACTTTCCTATGTTGTAGTAAGGCAGGTACCATGAATGATGTGGGTCATGTAGTTAAACAATAAATAATCATGGCTTTGGCAAAGAAAAAACCTCCATTGACAGAAACCAGAAAGCAGGTGGTAAACACTCCTTTTTGCCAATTTATGACAGTTTTATTACAAGCAGAACCTTATTGAATTCTTGATCTTAGCAGAACAAACCAATGATCATAAAAATGAGCCCTCTTCTTGCAGTGATGAACAGTATATGACTCAATATGGTGATTCTTATTCATGTTTTAGGGATAAATCCCTAGACTGGGGAAAGAGATCCATTCTTTGCCCAGAAAAAGCAATTCCTGGATATTCTGACTAATTATAGCTCAAAGTAAAAGTTTACAGAAAACAGATTTTGTTTGGTTTTATCAGATGCTTCCAGGACCAATTTCAAGCATAGAATGCCAAAATTCAAAACAATTCAGCATACATCTATTCTTCCATTTAAAATATGTCAGTATAATTTCACTGTACAAATCAAAATAAATAAACATTGTCCATAATAGACCAAATATTTTTTTTCATTTTTCATAATGGTTGGATTTAGGTCTATACTCGATGCTTTCAGTAGGTGTGCACTGCTATCAGAAAGCTAGTGTCAGTTGGGAGAGAAGTTAATTAATATTCTTTTTGTCCCACATTTTGTATACAAATGAAAGCTTAAAATACTTTTTTTTTGGGGGGGGGGGAGGTTGTAAAATAGAGATAACAGCAACATTCACTATTTCATTATGACAGGTTCTAATTAAAGTCAGTCAAAAAAAATTTCAGTCGAAAATTTTTCCATCAAAAGCCGTTTTGTGGAAACTAAAATGTTTTGTATCATATCAAGAGTTCCCAGATACAAAATGGAATTGAGAAAAAGAGAGATTCTCTCAGAATAATTCATAGCCCAGGGGTTAGGACACTTACCTGAGATCTGCTTGATTTGGAACAGAAGCAGGAACCTGGGTTCAACTGTGTGTGCTAAGTACTGGGATATTGGCTATACTTGGCAGGTTTTCCATCCTTAATGATATACATGATCTGTGTGGAGTCCTGAAGAATGTATAATAGCATCAATGGGTGCATCCACACTAGCGCACATGTGCATCTTGCAGCATTTCAAAATACTTTGAGATGCTGCAAGAGTGTATAAAAAAAAAACAAAAACACCACAGGGGGGGAAAAAGGTGCGGCAGGCCATGGTTCTAGACCATGTCCTGAGGCAACTGGAGGCTTGGTCCTGCACATAGATATTATGGTACCTAGACAGAGCATCTCTGTGGCTGGCCCTCACCCTGGTGCTGAAGCACACTGCCTGCCCATGCAGGGCAGGCAGCGTGCCAGCCACAGGGAGCTGGACCCAGGCTCCTGCTGGTAAGCAGGAGGAGGGGACCATGGGGGGGACCCCCCACTGGCCCTGCCTACTTCACCAGGCCCCCTGATGGCTGCCCCCCATTTGCTGTCCTGCCCAGCCCCATCTCCCACCTGCCCTGCAAGCTCCCCCCCCCCACCCCAAACACTGACCCACCTGACCCCAGCATCCCAGCAATTTAAAAAAAACTGGGGGGGCTGTGGCCCTGTGGGGGGCAATCTATAAGCTGTGCAGGGGGGATGCACCTTGCAGAGAGAAGGGGACCCACCCCTCCTAAGTAGCCCCCCCATAGAGTCCTCCCACAATCTACCCACATACCTCACAGCCACCCCACATCCCTCCACAGCCACCTACATCCCCTCAACACACACCCTGTGCTCTGAGCTGTGAGGCAGGATGAGACCTGCTGGCAGAAGCTGTGGTTGCAGGGGCAGTTGTTCCCACATCCTGGTTAGTGAAGAAGTCACAGGGAGCTCTAACTGCTCTCTGGTAAGAAAACCAAAGGCAAGCAGCAAAACATAGGTATTTAGAATTAATTTTATTATGATGATAGACATACTGGTAGGCTTCCAAATTGCTTTAACACTGTATATGTAGAATAAAACATTGCCCAACTGATCTCTCTCTTTCTCTTTCTCTTTCTCTCTCTCTCTCTCTCTCTCTCTCTAGATAGATAGATAGATAGATAGATAGATAGATAGATAGATAGATAGATAGATAGATAGATAGATAGATAGATAGTGGTCTTTTGTTTTAATTGTGAAGGAACTTGGATTTCAGGGTATTTTACAAAGTGACTTTGGGATTTTTTTATCAGGGATTTTTCAGTTTTCAAACAGGGAACACCAGAATTCCTGCTACAGAGGCAAGTGGCAGGAGTCAGGCAGAGGAGCCTACTCAGAGCTGGCACCTTGGACCCAGCTGGAGGTGGCTGACCTCCTGGACAATTGGGGCTAGGAGGACATACTTTGACAGTTCAGAGCAGGCCACCACACTGGGAAAATCTTTTGGGCAATAGCTGCCCAGATGGCCAGGCAGGGGGCACACATGGCAGTAGTACCACACAAAGGCCAACTCTGCAGGCACAGCCCCCTGGCAGCTGGCTCAGAGGGGAAGATGCCTCTACTGGCTGTGCAGTCCCCATCTGGGTCTGGCAGGTGCTCAGCAGGTCACAGCCAGGCAGCAGCCCCCACTGCCAGACTGCTGCAGTGGGTAAAGTGTGCAGGGAACTCGCAGGGCTGCTTCAGCAGTCCAGCTGGCACAAGGGGTAGTGTCCCCAGGTACCAATTGGCTGGGCCTCAGAAGCTCCTGAGAGCAAGTAGCCCTGAGCTACTTGCCAGGGCAGCTTCGTGTTTTGATAGGGCCAGGACAGGGCAGCTTTTTATACTGTTGGGGACAGCACAGGTGCTTGAGCCGGGCTCTAGATCTCCCTGGCTGAAGATCCAGGAGGAGCCAGGCAGGGTTATTTTGCCCCAAGTGATACAATTTGCCCCCCACCAAAGTGCATGTCCAGGCATGTGCACTGAGGCAAAAAGCCCTGGCTCAAATTTGCACCACTTTTATTTGAGCTGCTACAAGTGCACATGCTTGCGTGTGTGGATGCGCCCTGTGAATTGCAGAGCAGTGCCGAAAAAGGTATCAGGGGCTTAATTCACACTTGCTGTTTCAGGGAAGTGTAATAATAATAATAATACAATAATAATTATCATAAATTGAAAATTACACCTCTTGTATCACACCCAGTCTTGTCTTGTGGCTCAAGAGGATTTTACCTGTATGGAAAGGGACTGGTTCAGGAAACTGCTGTGGGACTGTATTGAACAGCTCCTTCCCATTTAAGTCCACATACTTGCTCTTTTTCAAGTGTCCCTAATACGGACTATAGTATATTGTGACAACTCATAGGGTTGAAGTTATAGCTTACAGACTTTCTGCTACAGATGGCATCTGTCATGTTCTGTACAGACAGAGGAAGAAATGGTAATTGTTTTGGATCTGTTGTTGGCATACAGACAGGTGGGAAGAGAGACAGATAACATATTTTAATGTCCTCTGCTTCCATCGCATTTTTGTGGTGATTTTCATAACAAACCATCTGTGTTATGTAGACAAAATATAGAACACAGATCTTCTGCCTGTCTGGCTGGGGTATCTTTTCCTGCTCACTCTCTTCCAGGTCCAGTTAAATCTTCTTGAACTCCCATACAACCATCACAATAGTTCCATATTGAAACTTGAAAGAAAATGAACCAGTATGGTCATTAATATCACTTTTGAGTGACGGGTTTTACATACTCTATCCTTCAGTCTGAAAGTCTTGGTCATTAGTGTGTGAGCATGCATAGCTTTGGATTTTCACGAGACTTTTGTTTTTTTGGAATTTATTATCAGATAAATTGATTTTCACATGTGTGTTCATTGAGTGAGATTTTCAGTTGGTGTAAATGAACAGAGATGTATTGAAGTCAGTCCTTGCTGACTTGACTGGTGTCTCCCCATTGGTTCTGATCCCAATTCCACGGATATCAGGAGAAGCCTGCCATTGACATTTAACAGGCAGTATATCAACATAAATGCTTAGAGACTTGTCAGACAAGGTTTTTTGGGTAAAGCTGATATATTTATTAGACCAACTCAAATAGTTGGAAAAATTCTTGTTAGCAAGCATTTGGGCACAGACACCCTTCATCAGGATGAGGAAGCATCTGTAGATGTCATACAGTTATTTCAGGCTATGGATTGTTCACTGATTATTTACTTGGAGTGTGATTTTTGACTATACATTTTTCATGATGCCTCTGCTCACAAGTAGAATTTTAACCCACATGAAAAATATTGTTATGAGAACATTAAAGATGAGCAGTTAGGCCATCTCTTCTTTGTTTGTTTTTTTCACCTTCCTTACAAATCACTTTTCAGCTCAATCAGTAGCTTTAATTCAGGTAGTGTTTGGGCAGCAACCTTTGTTTTTATCTTACACTGCTCAGGGCAAATCTAGATGGCATGGTGATAAAAATGCTACAGGATAGTGATTCTCCTGTTGTTGCCACAGTGAAGCCACACTGGAGGAAACAATGGTGTGGGATATTCTAAGGAATAAAGGCTCATTCAGGAAGAAGCTTCATAACCAATGTCCAGAAGAGTCAAAATACAGGTTTTTTAAACTAAGAAAATGCAGTGGGACCTGGGTGATTATCTGTTCATTTCCTAATTCTGACATAGACTTCCTGTCAAACCTTGAACAAATTCTTTATTCTCTTTCTGTCCAAGTTCCTTGCCATTAAACAGGCATTAAAATATGTTTCTATTTCATGGAGATAACTGGACATAATTTTTATGAAGTGCTCAGATACCACAGGGAGAAGGATTATGTAAGTACTTATATAGAGATGAAACTTGAAGAACTTCAGCCAAAAAGCTGTGGGTGGGGTTTTTTTAAATGTGCCTGAATGATTTAGGAGCAACCCTATCTACATAATTGATGTGTGTTAGAATATTTCTTCAAAAATGGCCTTAAAATGAAAATCAACATGCACAGATACTGTTTGGATGTGTGTATAAGTAAGAAATGAACACATGCAAATGACCAGATGAAATTAGACAAAAAAAACCCTTTGTTTCAACCAAACCAGAAGTGCTACTTTAAATTATCTGCTCAACTCTTATTGTTGTCCGGACAGTGTCCTTTTATAAAATAGATTTTAGGCAAACAAGAATTTTGATTTTTATTTATATACTTGATAAATTGAAACCAAAATTATGGATGTCAGCAGCACAGATTTTCCTTTTACTTGTTCTCCATTTGAGTTTTTTTTAAATCAATTAAAAAACATTATGCATAACTTATAGTAGGCATAGTCCAGAAATTTTATAAACCACATTCCTTGAATATCAAGAAATTAGTCAGGTTTTGGAACATTGAAAAAATCCTATCTCTGCATTTACTAATATTTAGTCCAGGTCTAAATTAGTAGTGCTTTGCCTGTATAGCTATACAGCTATAAACTAACCCAGCAAAGTGATCCTAGTTTGCATACATCTCATGCTGGCAAAACTGGGCTTTTGCCAGCTTAGTTTACTCCATTCCTTCCTTCTACTGAAAGCACTTTTGTCAGTATATTACATTAGGGGCTTTGGTTGGCACAACTATGTCAATCACAAATTTCCTCTCCTAACACAGTTATGCCTGCAAAATTGTGTACACTAAACACTTACTAGAAATTCATAAATCTATGAATTTCTCAACATATAAACTTTTTATTAAGTAGCAACTCTAATATTTTAGCTTTTGGCACCATTGGGCATATTTACAAAGCTCCAGGGGTGAGAGGAACGGGGGTAGTGCTTTAATTAGAGTAACTCCAAGAGCCACTCTAATTAAAGTGCTGCTTCATCTCCTGCATCAGCATCTCTGCACTTTAAAATGGTGGTGGGGGCACTTGAACTAAATCTCATTCACTCTTACACATGCTACAGAAACTTGGTTGCTTTTACCAGACTAGTCTTAGTGGCTTCTGGGCTCAGGAAGACATTTGCCTTTTTATTTTTTTATCACTGTCAGTACCTATGTAAGGTCAAATTCCACTTCATGTATTAGATACCTAAGTGGATTTATATAGAATTAGGTACCTAAGTGTGATCCAATTTCACCTTGTTCAGCTCCCTGAAAAATTTGTTATCCCATCTACTTTTGTAACACACTGCTATCCCAGTCTAAAGAATAAGTCACAAAATGGCAGAGAGAAGGAGGACTCGTTTGTCTTTTGTATCAATAGTTTTTCAAGGGCTTCAGTTGGCTGGAATAGGATCATGCTTAGCCACCTGAGTGGCCTTAGACACCTAAAAGGTTGGAACAGGAGCCACCTGAGTGGCCTTAGACACCTAAAAGGTGGAACAGGATCTTGCTAGTAATTGAAAATAGTATGGATTAGGGCTGTGTGAAATTTCACCGGCTGTTTCACTTTGATGCTGTTTCAACTTTTTGGGAGCTTGAAACAGTGAAATTGAAGTGAAACAAAGGGCTTCAAAGCAGCCTCAAAACAACATGAGGGCAGTTGAAACATTTTGAGTTTTGAAGCTGAAGCTGGGGTTGCTTGCAGAGAAACAGAAAGTAAGGAGAGGGAGGGGGGAAGGACTGCTGTAATTAACTGTGTAGCTGACCAGTGACTGTCATTCTTCCCTGAGGTCCCTTCCAATCCCAGTGCCTTGGGGGAGGGATGGAAAAACAGCCTAAAAGGCAGCATTGTTTGAAACGGCCTGCTTTCTGCCTTGGGGTCTGACAGTTACTGAGCTATCTTCCAGAAGCTCAGGAGCATTAGACAATGAAGGCTATTAGCACCGATCTACTTACTGGTCTAGCCTAGCCTAGCAAGAGGGATTCCAGAATACCTTTTTCTTTCTTCCAGATGCTTTTATTTTATTATTATATTAATTGATTTATTCTTTTCAATTTTATAATTATATTGTGTAGGATATTACTACAAAATTTAATTTATATAGGAAGGGAAATACATTTATATTTTATTTCTATATATTTAAAGCTTGCAGGATACATATGTTATAGAATTTATAGAGGAAGAAAGATATAAATACATTTTTATATATACATTTATACTTTGCACCACACACACCTATTATTGAATTTATATAGGAGGAAAGACATATTTATATTTCTTTTTCTACATTTATACTTTGCACCACACACACATTCTCAAATTTATATAGGAACGCAAATAACTTTATATATTTGCATAAAAGCAAGACATTATGAAACACACCATGAAGCATGGTGGAAAGGCAGGTGGTAGCATGCCTTCAGGGAGGGGCAAAAGAAGGGGTAGAGGGAGAGGTGTAAGCCCCCCCGCCAAACTGAGAGGCAGCCTCTTTCCTCCAGCTAGCACAGATGAGGCTTTCACAAGCAGCAAGGAGAGGGGAGCAGTGCCACTGCCTGTGCCTAAGACTGCACCCCCTCCAAGAGCACCAGCCATAACCTGCCCCCACCACCATGACAACAACAAGCAGCAGCACCAGCACTACAGTCTCCTCCACCCCCATTTCACTTCCCATGCTGAGCCTTCCAGTATCAGAGGAAGAGCTGAAACTGGATCTCAGTGCCCTAGCAAGGAAAATTCTGGGGAAGGAGGGGGGATCAGCTGAGTTTGTGTTCCACACCCCTCAGGTTTCCCCTAGAGCCAGGTCTCCTTCCCCAGAAGGCACTTTGGAAGAGGTTGATGTAGAGGTTGTAGAGGCAAGCAGGCCATGGGTCCTGCCTGGGTTGGGGGCAGGGACTGCAGGTTCCATTTGAGCAGAGGCCAGAACCATGGGCTGTGTTTGGGTGGAAATGCCAGTGGTGTCAGAGCAGGGGAGTCCAGGTGCAGGGGGGAGCCACAGGGTGCAATGTGTCTCACCCAACATGGTCCTTGTAGTAGTCTACTGTGCAGACCCTTGGCTACAGCTCAGTGCCTGGAGCTTTGTGCCCTCCTGCTCACCCTCTTGTGCAAACTCCAACACTAACATCCTCACTGGGCCCAGAAGCAAAATTGTTTGTGCATCCTGTTCATGCAGCTCCAGTCACATGGCTCGCTGTGGGGCTGGGCAAAGTAGGAGCCAGGGTGGGGCGAGATCCTCCTTGGCTCCTCTCAGCTGCCTCCCCCCAGCTATGCTACTCTCCTTCCACCATGGACCTTGCTCACCTCCGGCTCTTCTGGGGGTCAGACAGGGTCTGCCCCAGCTACTGGGGGTCTTCAGAGTGCAGGGGCAGGACGGGATTTCACCCGTGCATCTCTTGCTGCTCCCTGACCCTAACTTTGAGTTTGTTTGTCAGCAGCCTGAGGTGCAGTTTCCCAGAAACCCCTGCACCTATCTCCTTGAAACTTAGCAGTCTTTTTGGCCTCATCAGGGGCCATATGCTTGCTGTTTGCACCCCCCCCCCATGCCTTAACACACACACACACACACACACACACACACACACACACACACACACACGCGTGGCATAAGTTTTGCTTTGAAGATTTTGAGGTGTAGTCTCCCAGAAACCCCTGTACCTATCTCATTGAAACTTTGTAGACATTGGGGTCTGATCAAGGGCTACCATCCCTGCAAGTTTCATCTAAATCAGGCATTGAATGACAAGGTTATAGGCAGTTTCATGCTTCCCCATTATAGCCTATGGGCAAAATGTTGAAATAGCGGGAAAACAATTTCAATGAAACGAAACGGAATGGAACACTGGTTTTGAAACTAAACAAAACACAAAATGAAATGATGTTCAGTTGAAATGGAACAGTTCCATTTTGTACAGCCCTAGTATGTATATTCTAGGTCAGTTTATTTTGTTTTGTATCTTGTCAATACAGCCCTTTGGGTCAATTTGAAAAGGTCCAGGGGTCACTCTAATGTCTGCTAAGGGAGGCATTACATGTTGCACTTAGGCCAGGCTACATCCATGCAATGTTAAGCAGTGTCAAAATTAGAACATATTGTGAGCAGCCACACACTGAGGGTTAATACCCTTAATGTTTCTTGCCTGCACAGCTCTGACTTGCTGTGAGAGAGCAGCAGATATGTTGCTAGAAGCTAAGACACCTGGGCTCTGTCCCTACTCTAGGTTGGGGGTTGGAAACAGTGCATCTTGGGATGCTGAAGGACTGAAAATTACTTGTTTTATCTAAGTAGAGCATAGATTCATAGATGTTAGGGTCGGAAGGGACCTCAATAGGTCATTCAGTCCAACCCCCTGCATAGGCAGGAGTGTGCTGGGTTCAGATGACCCCAGCCAGATGCCTATCTAACCTCCTTTTGAAGACCCCCAGGCTAGGGGAGAGCACCACCTCCCTTGGGAGCCCATTCCAGATTCTGGCCACTCTAACTGTGAAGAAGTTCTTCCTAATGTCCAGTCTAAATCTGCTCTCTGCTAGCTTGTGGCCATTATTTCTTGAAACCCCCGGGGGTGCCTTGGTGAGTAGAGCTGCACCAATTCCCTTCTGTGCCTCCATGATGAATTTATAGGCAGCCACAAGGTCACCTCTCAACCTTCTCTTGTGGAGGCTGAAGAGGTCCAGGAGCCCTAGTCTCTCCTCATAGGGCTTGGCCTGCAAGCCCTTAACCATACGAGTGGCCCTTCTCTGGACCTTCTCCAGGTTATCCACATCCCTTTTGAAGTGTGGTGCCCAAAACTGGACGCAGTATTCCAACTGCGGTCTGACCAGAGCCCGATAGAGGGGACGTATCACCTCCTTGGTTCTGTTTGTCATGCATCTGCTGATGCATGATAAAGTGCAGGTAGCTTTGCTGATGACTTTGTCACACTGATGCCTCATGTTCATTTTGGAGTCCACTAGGACTCCGAGATCCCTTTCTACTTCCGTGATGCCGAGCAGGTCATTTCCTAGGCAGTAGGTGTGCTGGACATTTTCCCTCCCTATTTGCAGCACTTTGCATTTCTCCTTGTTAAATCACATTCTGCCGTTTTCTGCCCATTTGTCCAACCTGTCCAGGTCTGCCTGTAGTTGTCCCCTGCCCTCCACTTCTCCCCACAGTTTTGTATTATCTGAAAACTTGGACAGAGTAGACTTCACTCCCTCATCCAAGTCACTAATGAAGACATTGAAGAGTATCGGTCCAAGGACCAAGCCCTGCAGGACCCCACTTCCCATGCCCTTCCAGGTCGATATCGACCCATCCACCACCACTCTCTGGGTATGACCCTCTACCAATTTGCTACCCACCAGACTGTGTAATCATCCAAATCACAGCCTCTTAATTTGCTCACCAGTATGGGGTGGGATACCATACCGAAGGCCTTCCTGAAGTCTAAGTAAACGATATCTACCCCTACTCCTGCGTCCAAGTGTTTTGTAACCTGGTCATAAAAAGAGACTAGATTAGTCAGCCATGATCTACCTGCTATGAACACGTGCTGGTTTCCCCTCAGCATCATTTTCCGGCTGGGCTCTCACATATATGAGCCTTAATAATCTTTTCAAAGACTTTACCAAGCAGACTGAGGTTACTTTAACATGGACTAGGTAGCACAGCCTAGAGTTAAGTATTGCCACCGGTTTAAGTGTAATGTGCCACTGGTTTAAGTGTAATGTGCAACTTCACCCTAAGAGTTACCAAGGGACTTCTTCACAGCTCAGTTTAAGCAGTGCAAAGTCATTCAGACATTCATTTTCACATACCTTTTCCAGACTCTTGACTACTCCATGGGGGGTACAGGAAGTATCAGGGTATATACAGGGCCCCAGCATAGTACTAGAGATATTCCTTAGAGGCCAGGTAAGCCATTTTTGTAGTCCCTTTATGATGGCTAATATTCAGAGGCTAGAATTGGGCCTTTCATACAATGTAGTGGAGAAAAGTTAGTGCATCAAATTATCAGAAAGGTTCAAAGATTTTTTCACCAAAAAGCTACAAAGAAAAAAGTTGTGCTTTGTAACCCTGGGAGAAAAAACACAGACAGCAAAGATAGCATGCTGCTATGTAACAACCTGTCACTAGATCAGAAATGGACACTAATGACAAGCGGACACAGGGGATGAAACCCAAAACACAATGTGAAGCCCTGTCCAGGCTAGATCACACCTACTTCTGACAGATACCTGAGGGGTCTGCTCCTTTTACACTTCGACAGCACCTGCATATGAGATGTGACTATATCCTATACATTATAACTTAAGTAGCTGAATCCTTCATTCCACCTTGTAAGTGCTGGCACTATATTTTTAGAATACCTAAAAAAACCCCACCCATTTCTTCTTTGGGAAAAAGGTTGTTTTGACAAAACATTTTTTTCTGCTGTGTTAAGTATAGCTTTTCCCTAGGAATCACTTTGTTTTCATATTTGTTGCCTTTCTGTTAAAATTGAAAACACAAATGCATCATTGCCTAAAACTGAGGAAATTCACCTTCAGAAATGTACATGTTAATGCCTTTTTATGATTTTGTTTTTTCTTATTTGCACTGTCAGTTGTGGATGAATTTCAGTGAAGTGCATCATTTCTAGAACACTTTATGCATAAGAAAAAGAAAAGGCAAATGTTATTTAGTACAGGGAAATAGCTTTCCTGTGACCCTACTAGCTATCGCTTGTTTGTTGCCTTTAGTTTGTTCAAAGCAGCAGATCAAGTTTAACCCTTAACAGGCCGTTCCCCAAAACAGACCATATTTTTTACTAATTAAAGTGTTCTTGGATTGACTCTCTTCCTCCATTGTTTCTGAATATAATGAACAAGCAGGGCATTCAAAATGTAAACCCCACATCATTCCAGTTGTCTGAAGCACTGCAGACAGTTGGCCTTTTGCTTGTCTTACTTCCCTTATATTAACATTTTACTTCATTCCCTTTTACTCTTTGCATCTCTTCTTTCTCTAGTAACTATCTGTGCTTGTGAAGATTAAAAGACCAGCAATAAAGGACTTTTTTCTTTTACAGGCTAGACACACTCAGACAGCTGCAGTGAAAGCTCTCTAATGCAAGTGACATGGCTGCTGTGACACAGAGGAAAGGCCATCTGTACAGGTGACAATTCATTCCCTTATTTTCTCAGTTCTAGGCCTGCCATAAATACAGTCTCTTAATAGTATATAATTTTGGAGTGGTTATGTGATATGGCTATTTTTCCTTTACAGGGTTAGAAAGGGAAGTACCTAAAATAATTTCAATCGGAATTTCCCCGAATTTGAAACCTGATTAGAAAAGTCAAAAGTGAGACAAGGAAAGAGTGGCTAAAATATCTTAGGCTTTAACAAATCTAATATTGGCTTAGACAAAGGCTCCTGCTTACATCGAAGAGTTATCCTCATGAGCCATCAGGTTTACTACCTAAATCTCAGCTGTAGTCATGTACAATACAAAGGCACAGTAAATATACCATTACAGTTGCAAACTGATCCCAATTTCTTTTAATGTATTTGTTATTTTCAAGTATTCATCAAAGAGTTTACTTGAGTGAGTTTGAGTGCATGGTGGTTTGCTTTACTTTGACTCTTCTTGGTATGAGGCTGGTCACATAACATTATTTTCTTTTCCTAACTGGACAGCAGATATTTTAAAGAGGAAATCATGGATAACAAATTTAAATAGAGAGTGCATCATGCAACAGTATTTCCAGGTCAAATATAGGTATTTACACTATAAGATAGTTCATTTGTATCCTACTTGTGAGTAGCAAATTAAAAGGGTTGCATGAACATAGAATGTGGTTTCATGTTCTTATCGTAACATCTCATGGGACATGTTCATAATTTAAACATTTGGGTTACCACCTGTTTTCATAGCATTCAGTTGTATCTACCTTCTTAGTGGCTGACACTACAAGATTTTGACGAGGATCTGGTGCACACAGTAATTTGCCATAATGTGGTGTATCCTCTTTCATGAAGCTCTTGAAAGAAAGAACATGAAGCTCATGAAAGGGGGATCAGCCCAAGAATGAATTCTACCTGAGGCAAGCTGAATACTGCTCCTCCTTGCTCAAATGTCTTTTTTTTACCAGATGTACCTTGTGATATTGGCACCACATTGTGGCTTGTCTCTGTTCTGGTAATAAGGAGGACTTACAGACAATATAATGAGGTCAGAAGTGCTCCAATAGCTAAATAAGACCTCTTAGCCAGTAACTCAGAGATGTACAAAAAGAACATACCACTAAGCCACTCAGCCTCCTGCTTTGTGACATTTTATAGATATAAAGCTAAAACTAGACTTAGCTGTTGGGACTCTGTGAAAATGCAAGCGTAAAATTGGTCCTGTATTTAAGAAATTATTTTTTGTAACAGGTATGGTTTTTGCTATATTTAAAATAATTAGATCTATAAGAAAAGTTGAAGGGTAATGAAAATAGATGGAGCTATGTATCCTGACAGATTACATTCGCTAAAGAGAAAATATGATGAGGACAGGAGACAGATACAGGGGGGGCAAAACCAGCTATTATTTACACTTGAATGCTCAGTAAATTCACTAGAAGATGGGAGTTTTAAAGACTTCTGCTCCACAAAGTACACAGCATAATCATTAAAACTACCATGCCGCAAAAGAAATAACAATGAGCTTCATGCCTGATAATATTTATATAGATACATTAGTAATGCTAGGCCCAAGCTTGCAAACAGTGTCATGTCCCCAAATGCTCCTTATTTTAAAGGAAAAAAAAAGGGGAGGGGGGTAGAGGGGAACAGTGTGGCTTCATAGATACACCTGGAAACTAAGAGATCAATTTCTGGTGTTGGTACTTAACTATATGCAGGAACACATAGTTACATCGATTTGACATAAACCTGATTGGTTAGATAGGCAGAACCTGGAGTTGTTGACCTTCAAGACTAATTTTTCTTTTCAAATAGGCATATGATGAAGGATTTTTTTCAGGGGGGGTGGGATTTGAGGGGTGGCAATATTTATGGTGGGTTCCTAATAAGGCTGTTTGAAAGAGCATCGTTTCGCTTCGACTTGCATTTCAACATTTCGATGGAACAGTGTTTTATTTCAAGTTTAGTTTAATTTCAAAAGCACTGTTCCATTTTGTTTTGTCAAAACTCTTTGGCTGCTTCGATGCTGTTTTGACACTTCACCTATAGCCAGCCCCGGGAAGATCAATGCTGCTGCTGGCCCCAGCCAGCAGCACTAGCCTCCTGTGATCATGGAGGCAGATTGGGGACCCACACCCCCAGGAGCAGCCTGGCACAACCCCCGCAGCCCTCCTGGCGGTGCGGGTGAGCTCCCGATCTGCCTGCCAGATGACAGGAGGCTGGTGCTGCTGGCTGGTGCCAGCACCAGTGTGGCAGGCCAGTAGAAGGTGCTCCTGCACTGAGCCACCCACCTCTCTGTGCACGACCACCTTCCAGGCTCCAAGTGCCTCCATGGGGGCATTCACATCTGGCCAACCCCCTTCCTGGAGCACACCTGCTGCCTGGGGGGTAGAGCTACCACCACCCAGGGACAGGCTTGATTCTGGCACTGCACCCCCTGGGAAACACAGGCCTAGAAGCCCTCGAGAGTACTTGAATCACTTCAAGAACTTGGGGTGCTTCCCTCAGATGGAAGCACAAGTAGTGATCTCCCTTAGTCAGCTGAACCAAGGGGACCCCAAGGCATAATTTAGACCCACTCCAAATAAGTGTCCTATGCTTGGTACAAAGGACTAGGGTTGGAATAGGGTACAGAGTTGAGTAGTATCAGAGAAATCCCATATAGCAAACAGGGTGTCTGGAGTAGCCTTTGATCATGCATCTGAGTTACTGCAAGCTATATATCTAGGTAGATCTCAGGTAGTTTACTCACAAGTATCATCCAGAAGCAGGTGGAGATTCCCTTTGGAGGCAGGCATTTCCTTGATCATGAGTTTTGACAAAGAGAGCAAGTTTCAGATAGACCAGCTCCTGTCTCTCTCTCTCTGAGTTTTCCTCATTGCTGCTGTCCATTCCTCCTGGGCATTCCTTAACTTATATAGCCCTTATGACCTCATTTACCTGGTCCAATGGAGGCCAACACCTGTTGGCTGTCAGCCAACCAATTTGAAATGCATCACTGGTTGCTGGGCAGACTGGCAGTCTCTAGCCCACCAGGGAGCCCAAGCCCCTCACCCAGGTATGTGATGCCAGTCATATAGACAGAGGGAGCAGGTTTCCCCCCTCCATCAGGAATATATCCAGCTCAGGTTACCTAACAAGATAGGGTAAGGTGTGTACCCTCTGCAGGGCCCACCCTAACCAAATTGTCAGAGAGCAGAGTTTTTGGGGAGAAAAAGACACAGGCAGCACCCATTTTACTGGCACAGGCTGCATCCAGCTGGCAGCACCAGCCTTCTGTCATCTGGTAGGCAGATTGGGGGCTTGCCTGCACCTCTGGGAGGACTGCAGGGGCCGTGCTGGACTGGTCCTGGGGATTTGGGCCCCAGAACTTCCTCCTGGATCACAGCAGGATGGTGCTGGGACCTGGGGCCGGAGGCAGGTGGGCCTTGGGCAAATCAGCTTGTGTGGGGACCTGCCCCCACCCCAGGATCAGGGCGGGGGCAGGTCCCTGCATAAGCTGATTCGCCCCAGATCCCTCATCCTCCTTGGGTCGGCTCTGGTGTGGGCCCCAGGAAAAATCAGTTCATGTGGGTGCCCGGCCCGGCCCTGCCCTGCCCCGATCCTGGGGCATGGACAGGTCCCCACATGAGCTGATTTGCCCTAGGCCCTGCACCCTCCTCTGATCGGCTCTGGTGCAGGGCCTAGGGAAAATCAGCTCGTGTGGGGACCCACCTCCACCCTGGGATCAGGCTGGTGGCAGGTCCGCACATAAGCTGATTTGCACTGGACCTGCATCAGAGCTGATTCGAGGAGGCGGGGAGAACCAGGGCTGCGCTGTCTGCGGGGCTGTCTCACATTGGGCTGCAGAGCTGCTTGGAGTGTAGCCCTGGCTCTCCCCTGCCTGCCACCACTGGGCTGCTTCAAATTTCGAAACGTTTTGAAAATTTCAAAATGTTTGACTGGCCTCGTTTCATTTCGAGGCTGTTTCAAAGCCCTCCATTTCATTTCAGTTTTGCTGTTTTGAGCTCAAAATGAGTTGAAACAGCATCAAAATGAAACAGCTGGTGATGCTTCATACAGTCCTAGTTCCTAACCTTCAGATGGGCCATTGATGGTACTCTGCTGTATTGTCCAGCAACCTTTGATAGCACAATCTTTTTTATTTTTAATAAGTATACAGGCACCCAGAAGATGATGATTTGTTTCTTTATATTTCTTAGATTTATAAAAAATAAATAAATAAATGTAAGTCTTACTATTACTTAGCTTCATCACAACATTTTAAATGATTGTTTTTTTTCCCCTTGATTCACATATGGAAAAGAAACATCTGAGGAAAAGCTGCAGTTTTTTGGTGTGAGGGTGGACACACATTTAATTGTACATGCCAGTGTACCTTACCTTTTTCAAGACCTATATTTTTCTTAAGCATCTTCTCTCCATTGTTTATATTACCAAGCTGTCTGAGTCCAGTCTTATTTGAGAACAGTTACTGATGATGGAAGGGACAGCCTCTATATTATGTTGATGTGTTAATGCTAGCAAACTACTGCTACATCTCTTCCTGGATTAACCTCCATAACCTCTAAATAATATGTCTTCATTAGGGAATTAAATTTTACTGAGAGTGTAATTATTATCGGTCATTGTATACCTCATCCTACAGCATGTATAGGCTTGTGGAAGCTTAGAAATGTTTATTTTTCCCTGCCTAATATAATTTTTAAAGGCTGCAAACAGGTGAGTCATATATGTGCCTAGTCCTCTTCCCACTGCAGTCAGTGGCATAGTATAGAATCATATGCCAAATTTGAATGAAAAAGGCAGTAACGGACCCAGGCCATGCTACAAGTTGCTGCTCTCCCAGTAGAAACGAAAGATATAAAGAAGTTCAGTTTTTTTTCTCTCAGAGCAAGAATAACTGCTTTGGGACACCCCCTCCTCCCCTCCCCTCCCCCCCAGAAATAACCCAGTTAAATTGCTCCTGGGAAAATTTCTGTATCCATTCTCATCTGAGAGAAGTCACAGCACAGTCCTCCAGCATACCAGTGTGTTTTGATCCCACCCCCAACACCATCAAGAAAGTATGTTGCTCACTAGATTCTGCTGTTTCAGGAGAATGTAGAACATGCTTCCTTCACAATCCCCACCTTGTCCTGCAGGGAGATACAGGCTGACCCTGAGCCATGTGGGTCAACCAATCAGGGATGCCCTGTACATTACTGTCATCTGTCTCCAGGCAGACTGAAGGAGCCTGCAGATCATGCTGAGATGTGTGCACAGGAACCCCCTTGTTGCATGGCATCAGTACTCCATTGGTCAGTATTTTTTTCTGCTAGAAAAACAAAGCTGGGAGAATTATCCCGGTCATTTGGACATGTTTATGCATCCACAGACTCCCTACTGTCTCCTCTCCCCTGTATCCGAGAACTCATGGAAGTGAGACAGCACTTTTTTTGTGGGGATGGTCTGCACTACAGATTTTTGTTTATAACATCATTAAACAAAATAATTATTTACAGACACCTGCCATCAAAAATGTGTTATGGCAGTAACAGTATATGCTATATAATAGAAGGTGGGATCAAACTCACCTCTTCAAAACCCACGGATATTTTTCTGCAATAGCCAGAGAAGGAAATAAGTATGTTCATCTATACTATGTATGTGGGTTAGAAACTGAGAATGCTGATTCTATGAAGATGAATACTTTCCCTTTTCTATAAAAGCCTCTCATCCCCAGGTACAACCCTGGTGACTCTCAAAGCTGCAGTTTCTTTTTATTCTAGTTGATTATCTCCTGGTTGGATCTCAGAAGAGCCTTAGTGAACCACAAGCTTTGCAGACAAAGGGAATTGCAATGGAAACCACAACAACAGCTACCAAAAAAAAAAAAAAAGTTCAATGAAGTCTTTTAATGTGAGAGCTGTTTACATGTAAATATTTGTTAGGAAAAGAGCCTGTGTAATCCTCTGCTGATCTGCCTGAATTCAACCCTTCCACTGGGTGTACTTTTAATTCTGCAGCCAGAGTATTAGCAATATTCAACTGAAAATGTCACAGAATGTCAAGTCTGAAAATGTCACTGAGAAGAGGAAGAAAAAAAAGATGGGTGACCCTGCACCATAGGCAGATGAAATAAATATGCCTCACTGGTATACTATAGTGGTTTCTTGGTGGGTATAATTTTATACATTTTGCATCCTATTAATTTTCATGGCATCGATGGAGAAATATTAGAACAGCGAGAGTGCTGAAGACAAATTAACTCATCAATTACATGTATGGGACAGTGGAGACTCAGTTTATTTCACCATTTCCAATTGCAATAAAACTGTAATTACTAACTCGTGGAATCTTCATGGAAATCTGCATTCATTACCACTTAATTTGAAGTCAGTGGCTGCTGTATGTTTAACTTTTCTAATATCTGATGCTGAGGGCTAGGAGCAAGGTTTAGAATAAAGCAGCTGTCCCCACCAGTCCCCACAGCAGCATTTTTTACCTCTTGTTCAAACTGAATTTTGCCCATGACACCATCAAAATTGGTTTGGATTTAAATAGCACAGAAAGAAAGAAAAATTAGTATATTTGCTCAAGGTCATTGATAGCCATCTCTCTCCCTGTCTTCCTGGATGTGTATGTGTCTCTCCCTGTCCCCCTCCAAACACCCACGAAGGCTGCAGTCTCTAAGGGAGGGATTTCAAGTATATCCTGTAGTCTGGATCCAGCCCCTGTGGCCTATCTGAATACTGATGGCCACTGGAAGTTGGGAAAATGGCTATGAGGGGGTGGGGCCTGTTGCAGAATCTGGGGCTCCTGGACCTAGTCAACACAACCATTGGTGGCAGGAAGGCAAGATGGGCTGTGCTTATACAGCCTGCTTCCCACGTAGTCACCTACCTTACTGCTGCCACTGCCAAAGTTGCTGCCATCACCAGCCTCTCTTGTCCTGCCAGAGCAACCAACAACCCTTCCAGCCTCTTCGGCCCCGCTGCCAACCCCTTTGTTCCTGTTACAGCTGCCACAACAGTCACCCCATGCCCTGGGCCTACACAGTTCAGAGGCATGAGATGAATTTGACACCACTGCTCTAAGGGATAGATTCTGCCACATCTACATTGAATAGTACTTTACTTTGAGAATAAACTCCTTGGGCACTCCTACACATGCTATTACCATACATGAATAAACTGTGGAGCTTATTGCTGGTATTTTGCTCCCAAATGCACAGTAAATATCTTGTCTAGACATGCCCATTGAGATCAATAGATAGTCTCCAGAGAATATTGCCCATTGTGAATTAGGCTGTCAGGCTGTCAACACTAATTAATAATAAGGAACACCAGTTGTTGTTGTTTCCCAGGTTGTTGTTTCTCAGACTTGTTTCTACACAGAAGGTATTTCCTGTCAGAGTACTGTTTTTGGAGATGGTGAAGGAATAAACAAGAGACTTATGCTTGATTAAAGGCAATCAGTTTTTTGGGCTCTGAGCCACAAGGAAGCACTGGTTTGAAGCTTGTCATTCTTGTACACTGTCTTTCAACAACAAGAATCTGATGACTAATCTTTATCACTTTCTACCAGACTTATTAGACACAGGCCAAATAACTTCTTTAGAGTCCTGGAGTTACAGTTGTATCTTTCCCTATAATCATCATGACTATGCAGGGAAACTACTCTTCATATTACTAGTCCAATAATCTATTCAGGTTCTCAGTACCATACTCACTTTAAAAAGGGATTGTCTGGTGCCATATGAAATGTAATCTTGTGGTGGGAATATAGCCATGTGGTAAATTGAGTAGGAGATAACAAAGCTATAGCTATTAATGTGTCATTTCTGCCTTTCCCTTTAAGCTGATGAAATAGAAACCCATCTGTTCCAGAAGATTCTGGAAAGTTATGGAGCATTTTAAGAGGTAAGACTTTGTCCTCACAGCTGTCTAACAGCATGGGTGAGAGAGCCAGAGGAAAAAACAAACAAACAACTGTGCTTGAAGCAATCCTAGAGAAGGATTTTGTTACAGGAATTAGTTTCCTACCAATTCCTACAAATTTTCAAATTGGAATTTGGCGGGTGTTAGGTGGTTGCATACTACCCAATGAATCCACTTATAATAGCTGATGTTGTTTGCATAATTTTCTACAGCGCTTAGTCTCTTAATTTCTCTTACTGTAGAAGAGTGGTACCTTTAATTTTTAAAGCTAACTTTTAAGTTTTTGTTTGTCTGATTTTTGGTGTCAAATAGAAAACTTTTAAAGGAGCCTGATATTTAGAGGGTGCATGCTGAGCACTTTCCAAAAATCAGGCCACTTTTCACATTACTTACATTGGGCACAGAGAAAGTGAGACATCCAGATCTATGAAGAGACTCCCGGTGATACATCTTTTTGTTTTTGCTACCAGTCCTCACTGGTCTTGAATGCCTGCTTTCCTCATCTTGGTATTTTGCAGTGTTGCCTTAGAGCTCTTCAGGAGCCAGCAGGAGCAAAAGAATAAATGTAAAAGCAACCTTACTTCTTTGTAAAATTACTTCAGTTGATGATATATTTGGCTTAAAGGTAAGATCCATTATTGTTAATGCCTTTATTGTTTTGTGACGTGATTATCCCTTTTTTTCACTTTAGGCTGGAGCCCTAAATAAACATTGTCCTTCTGAATGTATGCTGGGCATATGAGATGTCACTAACATATAAAGTACAAAAAAAATTGCACTGGAAATCTTTGCTTAATATCTTTTGATGTAGTGAAGCAATCCATTACCAAATGTGTCCAGACAAATCATTAGAGTTGAAGGAATAGAGAAGGGAAGAGAGAGTGAGTTTGAGGGGGTAGTGGGGAGAGGCGTGAACAGAGGGCTAGGAGATGATAGGGAAAAAGGTGAAAAACCTTTGGCTGAATTTTTACAATTGTGTTAAAAAAATTTCAGTATCAAGTAGAATTACTTTTAGGGCCCTGATTTTTTCAGCCTGGCCTTACCTGAACCTCTTTTTTTCCTTCTGACTTCTTAAGGGTGTAATTTATGTGTCTGATTCAATCAAATCAATATAAAGTTTTCTGTTGACTTCTGTAGGATTGGAAAGGGAGAGAGGGTCATTTGGAAGTCTAAGTTGCTGTCTTGTAGATGTAAATCTGTAAGTGGAAATGAGATGCAGCATGACCCCAGTTATTTCAAACTCCCCGCCCCATGTACCCTCCACCTGCACCCCCCCATCATGTGCTGCCACTACAGTGGCAAGAGGGTGGTTGCGTTGGTTTTTGAAGACCGCACCCACCTCAATGTGGTGGGGATGCTGTGCTTGGCAGGTTTTTATGGAGTCATGGCATTACTGGAAAGAGTTTAAAAGAGTTGCAGAGTGGACTGTTATTGGAGGGAGGGAGGTCAAATGCTTGTTAAGTGCTAGCTAGGATGCAGTGCAGCCAGCATGTCTTGTAAAAAAAAAAAAAAAAAAAAAAAAAAAAAAAAAAAAAAAAGACTAAACAACCCCACCCATACCCAGCTGCAAGCAGGCAATCTGCAAAACATCTCTATGCATGGACCTCCCAGGGCCTTTAGACTTTAGCAAGTCTTTAAAGACTTTAATGCATTATAATGTATTCATGGTCTCTGAGGTGGGTGAGGGGTTGGGGTTAATTCCTGCTGCCGCAGATCCAAAACAGCTTCTTTTTTTCTGAGTTTTTTCTTTGCATGCTGTACTGTTATGGGAGGTACAATGCAAAAATGATTTTTTTTCAATGTGTTGCCCTGAGGGGTCAGGCCAACACTCAGGATCTCAATATTGCACTGTTAGACAGGAGGGCAGCCAGAGAAGCTGCAGGGAGCGGCAGTAGGTGCTGGGAGCTAGAGAACAGCTTGAGCTGCTGGAGAAAACTGAAGGACAGTCATGAGGAGCTGAGAAGCTGCAGTGGGGGGAGGACTACAGGAGGTGTGGGGGAAACCTGAAAACAGAGAGACAGACAGCAGAAAATCACAGGAAAAGCAGCAGGAGAGACTGAAAGGTGGCAGGGCAGCAGAAAAGCAGGAAGAGGCAGCAGAAAGTCACAGTGAAAAGGAAGTAGGAGCATGGGGAGCAGGGGGACAGCAGAAAATCACAAGAAAAGGCAGTAGATGGCATGGGAGGCTGAAAGGCAGCAGGGACAGCAGGAAAGCAAGGAGAGGCTGAGAGGTGGCAGAAAAGGGGAGATGGAATTGGGAGAAGATCGGGAAACTAGCGGAGGGTGGGGGCTGGAGCTGAGAGAGAGAGAGAGAGAATGCAGCTGGAATTTAAGATAGGGAAGAGCTGGGATGCAGTAAAACATGACCCAACTTGGGGTTGCAAATGACAGTGGTTTTATTGAACAGGGGAGATGGTGACACAATGTCTTATTGGTTCCCTTGCACCCACACACACACACCCACACAATGGCATCAGGGGTTAGAGAGGCTTGGTGCAGGGGCTGAAGTCTACTAAAGTCCAGGAGGAGAGAGAGAGACAAAGAGAGAGAGAGAGTCCAAATTGTAGGAGGAGGTGTGCAGGTAATATCTACCTATCCCAGGCTGAAAGTTGATCCTTGATGGCCAGTCAGGGTCTCCTTCAGCTCGATGTTGTCCAGGGGGGTCACCGGCAGGGTCTCTGGGGTGGATAGGTGAAGCTGGTCTGGTCTGGATGGAAATGGTGTTCCCACTGGGTCTGTCTTCACTGCCCCTTTTTATAGGGGTAGACCTTGTGTGACCCTAGTGACAGGAGGCATGCCCAGACAAGAGTCAGCCCCTGATGTATTGAGCATGTGTGCTCCATGCAGGGATATGCAGTTTTGGGTGTCTGTAATGGTGGGGTACAATGGTAGAGTTGCTGGTTCTGCAGGGTCTTTTGTCTTTCAAATGCTGAGTTCTTGTCTCTGTTCCTGGGTGAGGTCTGTGGTTCCTGGATGAATCATGTGAGGTGATGGCCTGGTCATTACAGGCCATTCAGTAGAGGCCTGTTACCACTGTATTTCAATCATTCCCAATCACTCTCATTCATCATTCAGCATTGGGACATGATACCTGCAAGTTGTGAACTCTCCATCCCTGGAAAGTTTCAAGAGCATGTTGGACACACTTAGCTGGGATAGTTTAGTCAGGGACGATCCTGCCTTGAGCAGGGTGCTGGACTAAATGACCTTGTGAGAGCCCTTGCAGCCTTACCTTCCTACAATCCTCTTCACTAGGGAGTACTGCGTGCAATTCTGGGCGCCACACTTCAAGAAGGATGCGGATAACCTGGAGAGGGTCTAGAGAAGGGCCACTCGTATGGTTAAGGGCCTGCAGACCAAGCCCTACAAGGAGAGACTAGAGAAACTGGACCTTTTCAGCCTCCGCAAGAGAAGGTTGAGAGGCGATCTTGTGGCTG
Organism: Alligator mississippiensis; assembly: GCF_030867095.1. NCBI lineage: Eukaryota > Metazoa > Chordata > Crocodylia > Alligatoridae > Alligator > Alligator mississippiensis. Next base: position 173,309,000 of record NC_081826.1, on the reverse strand, counting down.
CCTATAAGTTCATCACAGGGGCACAGAAGGGAATTGGTGAGTATTTATTCACCAAGGCGCCCTCGGGGATTACAAGAAACAATGGCCACAAGCTAGCAGAGAGCAGATTTAGATTGGACATTAGGAAGAACTTCTTCACAGTTCGAGTGGCCAAGGTCTGGAACGGGCTCCCAAGGGAGGTGGTGCTTTCCCCTACCCTGGGGGTCTTCAAGAGGAGGTTAGACGAGTATCTAGCTGGGGTCATCTAGACCCAGAACTCTTTCCTGCTTATGCAGGGGGTCGGACTCGATGATCTATTGAGGTCCCTTCCGACCCTAACATCTATGAATCTATGAATCCGGGTGTGCGGGCCGGGCCCCGAGCCCGCCCTCGTCGCCATGCGCGGCGGTGATTCCGATCCCATTCTGGCCACCATGGGCAAACTGGGGGCAAACCGGGGTCATACCGGACCCGTCTCCAGTGCACACGGGCTGTGGACGTCAGCCTGGACACGTGGGGTGGGAGAAACCGCGGGATGGTTTTGTGCACGCGAGTTAGAATTAGTCACGGAGGCGTAACGGTTGATTGAAAAGATTGTTTACTTACACCCAAAGATGGTATCAGTGTAGGCTGGATAAGTTTCCAGGCACAGCTCCCGCTTGAACCCTCGTTGGAGGACTCTGACAAAACGATTGCTCCCACAGAGTTTGCTAGGCTCCGCGGGTCCGGTTAAGTTGTGTTCGAAAAGTTTCCCCGGAGTTATTCAGGCTCCGCGGGTCCGATACGTTTTCCCCGGAGTTTGCTAGGCTCCGCTGGATCCGAAATTATGGGAAAGGGATACATCTAGGATTGCGCTCGGCGACGGGGAGAGGCGAGAAGCGAAAGCTCCGTAGGCTCGGTTCTATTGCCTCTCTCTGCCTGCTTAGGGGAGGCGCGCCAGGTCCGCGAGGGTCCACAGCGCTTGGAGATCTTCACACAGAATATCTCTCTCTCCTCCCTCCTCCAGCTTGGGCGGAAACTACCCAAGCCTTATTTACGGCTAGCAAGCCAATCGCTAACCGCCACGTGTGCCTAAATTAGGAGTCGGCCAATAACATGGTGTGGACCCTAATACAAATGGTGGGAACTTCTTTACAGCGTGTATCACTACGATGCAAAAGAGATGCACACTGCAAGGAAGCTGTGATTTGGCGGGAAATCCCCCATTGCACCAGAGCTGTCTCTAACAGCAGAGAACTCTACCATGAAAAGAAAGCGACAAAATGGCGGGAAATAATTTAGCAGTGCCGAAGCACACACACAAACAAAAAATCACAACTTTGGGTTGTGACACCGGGAACCAATTTACATGGGAGAGGTACGTGAATCATACAGTTGCAACACAGGGGATGCCCAGGCAGAGGACACAAGATGGGTGCTTGGCGTACAAAATGGAAATTTGACATGACTTTGGTTCACTTACAAACACAGGCCTAAACTGTACAATATCCATATGAAACAATTAAAATCAATATGAAAATGATAATAATACAATATACAACAGTAAAAATCAATACAAACCTAATAATAATACAATATAAAACAGTGGATATCCAAAACCAAAAACTTGCTACCAAAATAAAAATGTTTAAAGCTTATCCTAAGTCTGAGCTCGCTTATGCTTGTCTATAAGGAACAGAGGGAGAGAAACAAAAGCCAGAAATAATTGGGGAAGGGAAGGGAATGCATATCTATCGTGTGTGTGTGTGTGTATTAAAAAAGAAAAACTGGGGGGTTTGCTACAAATTCTTTCTTTGCAATGCAATGTTTTCTTTACAAAATCCTGCATGCAGCACGTTTCAGACCTGGGCTTGAAGACCGCACCCCCCTCTCCCCTCCCACACCCCTGGTGAGCTGCAGCCCACTCCCCACCTCCCCCTGGAGAGAGCTCATTGGATTTTGTTCAGGATTGCTTCGTTCTCCCTTGCCATATCTCTCCTCTCAGCCTTCTCAAAGAACAGGGAGAAGGTGAGAGGGAAATGAGGAGCAGCACTCCCTAGGCAGCCCAGGGTAGTCTCTCTAACTACCTTTAGGCCTCTGCAGAATCAAGTGTATTCAAAGAAATCATAATTGTGGGAGAACTTATTTTTATCCAAATTCAAGACATTTGTAATACACTAGGTATTGGCATGTACTTATCAGATGGGTCTCAGGTAAGCAGGGAGCTGCTAATTAGCCAAGGCCTGAGTTTCAAAAAGCACTCTGCTCCCTATGGAGATACCAGAGTTGTTATGCAGATGATGGCAATCCCCAGACATATTATTGAGGTGCCTGGAGGGGAGGCCAACCAATCTGAAATATGGGCCCTGACCAGCTTTGTGTGCAGCCTGTGAAGCTACTGCACTCCCTACCCTGGCTAGCTGCAAACTGCTCCCCTGCTCCCAGGTCCATGCCCTGAAATCAAGCAGGAGCAAGTACAAATCACAATTTTTTGTTCCTCATCTTTATTTTTCTCACAATAAATTGAATTGCAATATACTATTTAACATCTTCATCAATGATGTGGACATTGGTGTCAGAAGCGGGCTGGCCAAGTTTGCTGATGACACCAAACTCTGGGGTAAAGCATCCACACCTGAGGACAGGAGGGTGATCTAGGCAGATCTTGACAGGCTCATGAAATGGGTGATGAGAACCTGATGGTGTTCAACACCGAAAAATGCAAGGTTCTCCACCTTGGGAGAAAAAAAAGGCAGCATGCTTATAGGCTCAGTAGTGCTACGCTGGTTAGCACTACAAATGAAAGGGACTTGTGGGTCATGATTGACCACAAGATGAACATGAGCCTTCAGTGTGATGCTGCAGCTAGTAAAGCGAACAAAATGCTGGCTTGCATCCATAGATGCTTCTCAAGCAAATCCCGGGACGACATTCTCCTGTTGTACTTGGCCTTGGTGAGGCCGCAGCTGGAGTACTGCATCCAGTTTTGGGCTCCACAATTCAAAAAGGATGTGGAGAAGCTTGAGAGAGTGCAGAGGAGATCCATGCCATGATCAGAGGTCAGGAAAACAGACCTTATGATGAGAAGCTGAGAGCCATGGGACTCTTCAGCCTGGAAAAGCTCAGGCTCAGGGGTGATCTGGTGGCCACCTATAAGTTTATCGGGGTGCTCATCAGGATCTGGGGGAACGTTCACCAGAGTGCCCCAAGGGATGACAAGATTGAATGGTCACAAACTCTGCCGTGACTGATTCAGGCTAGACATAAGAAAGAACTTTATTACTGTCTGAGCCCCCAAGGTTTGGAATAGACTGCTGCCGGATGTGGTTCAAGCATCCACTTTGAATGCCTTCAAGACACATTTGGCTGCTTATCTTGCTGGGATCCTATGATCCCTGCTGACTTCCTGCCCCTGGGGCAGGGGCTGGACTCGATGATCCTCCAGGGTCCCTTCCAGCCCAAATGTCTATAAAATCTACGAAATCAATTCAATTGAGAAATCACAATAAAGCTAAAATAGTATAGACATTTTCTTTTTACTCGACAATGCCATTGATAGCCAACTGATGAATACATATTTTTACAGTACAGCCATTGCCAGCAAACTCAATACAATAGGATAAAACACCAATTCACAATATACTCCCAAGGTCCCTTGAGTAATCCCTTGATATGTTATGCATGGATGGAGGGCTGCATGGTGGGAGGGTGAGAGGGAGGCAGGCAGGCAGCCAGCCTGCTTACTGGACCTTCTTGGTTACGGATGACTGCACAACTTTTTTCCAGCCATGCCATTAGTGGAAAGTTGCGGGATGGACTGTTATCAGATGAAGGATGGTCAAATGCTTGGCCAGTGCTAGTGTGCAGCCAGCATTTTTTTCCAAGAAAGAAGACTAAACAAACCCACCTACAAAGCTTAGTTAGGGAGGGAGGGGTCTTCTCAGGTGGGGGACCCCAGGCACAGTCCCCAAGGGGCCTCCTCAGGGGGAGATGTATGGCCCAACTCAACTGGCTGGCTGAGTCAGGCCTTGGGTAGGTGTGGTGGGATAGAGGGAGGGAGGCATCCTGCACCCCCTTCCTGCTTACTGAACATGTCCTAGCAGGAAGATGGCTGGGTCAAGGGCGGGGGGGCAGGCATGGTCCCAAAGGCCCCCCTCCCTGTGATCCCCTAGTGGCCCCCTCAGGTGGAGATGAATGGCCCGACTCAGCTGGCTGGGGCCCCAGAGGTCTTGGCCAGCAACCAAGAAGAAGACCTCCACAATTCAGAAAAGAAACTCAAGCCTCTGCCACTGCACTGGTCATAGCTGCCGATCACAGCTTGCTTTGTGGCCAGCAATGATTCCAAAGCTCCAAGGGTGCAATGGAGAGGTGTAAGGCGGAGGGCAAGTGGAGCGAAGAGCCTATTAGCTGGACCCTGGAGGTCTTGGCCAGCAACCAAGAAGGCCTCTGCAATTCAGAAAAGAAACTCAAGCCTCAGCTTCCTTAATGGAAGGCCAGACATGTGCCCTGAGCCCTCTGCAACAATGAATGAAATGTGCTTGCAGAACTTCTCCAGCTCTTGCTGATGCAGGACATGGCCAGTAACCAGGAGAAGGGTGAGAAAACTATATGAAGTGGGCCTGCAGAACTTGTGCAAATTGAGCTGATGCTTGGGCCAAAGCCAATGAAGAAGCCTCTGCTTTTGCCATTGCAGTGATCATAGCCCAGGAGTACAGCTTCCTTTGTGGCCAGCAATGATTCAAAAGTTACAAGGGTGCAATGGAGAGGTGTAGAGGTGGGCAAGTGGGGTGAAGAGCCCAGAGGCCTGCGCCTACTACTTGGACCCCGGGAGGGAATTTGCCAGAGGTCTTAGCCAGTCACCAAGAAGAAAGCCTCTGCATTTGTGGCCAGCAACAATCCTCTAATTACAATTCCATAATATGCTCATTAGTAAACAGGGCCAGAAACAAGGAGGAGGGCTAGAATAATTTGAAATAGATCTGCAGAACCTGTGCAACTCTTACCATACTTGAGCTGATGTTTGGGCCAAAGCCTGTGAAAAAAGCCTCCATTATACAAATAGTACCCAGAAGAAAAGGCTCAGCAGTACTTGTGGCCAGAAAACAGAAGGAGAAAGCAACAGAAGTTCAGTAAGGGTAGTATGTAAAGCAGAAGGGTATATATCTCTTCTCCATGGGAATAGAGGGACCTATGGAGGACCTTGAACCAGGAGGTGGGCATTTCCTTCTCCTGCCCCATGGAGAAAGAGGCAGGGAGGCTGCATAATCACCTGCCTTACGCTCAGTATCTGCTCTCTTATAGTAAGGAATCAAACTGTAATTATAAGTCTATATAACATAAATCTATATAGCATAAGTCTATATGATACATTAGCTATATATATATGGTGGAGGCACAGGGTGCGTGTGATGTGCTAAGGGTGATAAAGCAGATCTACCTGCTTTGAAATGCTGTGATAAGGAATTGAACCTTTCAGTTGAGAGAATCCTGAAGGAAGTTTTGTCATCCTCTTCATCTTCTTTTTCTTCCTTTCTCTTTCTGCCTCTTGTCACAGCAACAGGAATTGATCAGCCTGAAGCTAGCAGTGGAAGGGGATCTAAAAACTGGAGGGAGGATAGAAAGAGCATTGGAATTTGTATTGGTGCCTCTTGTGTACCTCGCGTACCTTCCTTCATGCCCATAAAATTCCACCAGCCCTGTTTACAATAAATTTGAACTAAATGATGCATCTGCCCAATGAGGGTGCAGGGCAGTGGCATACTGATGGTGGCGGGCGGTGTGGCCACCCCCACACAGACACAAAGGAGTTGCCATTGGCAGGTGTGAAGGGGTGCCACCACTCTGTGCTGCTTGTCCTCCTGTCTTCCCTGGCTGGCTGTTGACACCACCACAGAAGACAGCTTGTCCAGGTCAAACATGGGATCGAGGGCAGTGGCACCCAGGCTTTTCCCAGGGCCCCAGAGACCCATGGTACACCACTGGTGCAGGGCCTTGGGCAAATTAGCACTGCCCCCCTGTCACAGAGCCAATCTCATGTGACATGGTGGCAGCAGCGAGGGAGGGGAATTAGTGAGCGTCCTGATGCAAGGCCAGCAGTGGTGCTGAGGAGTTGCCCCATCTGCTCTGCCCATCTGTGCAGGGCCCCCAAAGTGCTGTGCCCAGGGCGGTTACTTGTATTCGAGGCCCTAGGGATGACCCTGCCACCCTCAGGGCACAGGCAAGTGTCAGGTGTCACTTACAAAAGGAGGTGTGTAGCACATAGACATATCCTCTTTTGAGTCACATGTTGCAGAGATGCAGGCATCAAATAGCACTCAAAGTTTCACTGCACCACACTTGATCAGCCTATAGTCTTACCGAACCCTGGATTCAAATTGGTGTGCTCCCCAGGGGCAAGTCTCATGAAAGGGATGAGTCCTTCTCTGCCCCTGCTGTGCTGTCATCCCTCACCCTGCTCAAACCTCCCTTGTCAATACAGCAAACACACACCCCAATCTATAGTGCTTGAGCGGGGAATCCCCCTCCCCCCCAGCAGCCTCATTTTGGTGTGGAAAAAAACCCAGAAATTCTGGCACCAGGCTGGAAAATGTCTTTTTACTGGAGCATCCCAAGGAAAGACAAGCTCAAATGATCACAAACTGCTGAAAGACTGGGCATAAGAAAAAAATTATTTACTGTCTGACTCTCCAGAGTCTGGAATAGACTCCCCCCAGAAGTGGTGCATGCACCTACTCTGGACACATTCAAGAACTATTTGGATGATTATCTTGCTGGGATCATCTCACCCCATCTGACTTCCTGCTTTTTGGGCTGGGGGCTGGACCCAATGATCTTGTGAGGTCCCTTCCAGCCCTAATGTCTATGAAATCTATGAAACACGACTTGCAGATGCTGGTTCTATCCAAGAGGCCAATTATACCGTCTTTTGGCAAGGTAGAAGCACTGAAGAAAATTGTCTGCACAGCATCAGTTTCACTATAATAAGTTGGCAAAGCTTATAGAAACACCCATTGGGAAGTCAGAATGCATCCTTCACTTTGACTTCTGACTACTATCAGTTCTGTGAACATCATCAGTACTTATGCAACAATACTCAACTCCAGCTCTGAGGAGAAGGATAAATTTTAAGACACTCTGCACCCAGTCATCAAAGGAATACCATCAACTGAGCAACTGTTCCTCCTTAGAAACTTCAATGCAAGAGTCAGTGCAGACAACAACGCATGGTCAGATTGCCTAGAACATTTTGGCTTTAGCAAGATGTATGAAAATGGCCAATGACTTCTTGAATTCTGAGCCCAAAACCAACTGTTCATTACCAAGTCATATTTTGCTGGAAAAGATCACCACAAAGTGTCATTGAAATATCCATGATTAGGCCATTGGCACCAACTAGATCATGTTATTGTTAGAAGGAAAGACCTACCTTCAGTGCAGAAGACCCGCACATTCCAGTGTCAGTTGTGACACTGAGCACTCCCTGTTCATTAGCAAAGTGAAGATTACAGCCAAGAAACTACATAGAGAAAAACCTAGGAGCAAGCCCAGAATCAATACTACTAACACCAAGAACCAGAGGAAGTACCAAGAGTTTGTGAAGGCTTTCAAACTCAGCATGTTTGGGAAGTCACTACCAGAGAAGGCAGAGGAAATTTGGGAAGGTTTAAGAACTGCAATCTATGAAACAGCTAAAGGTACATTTGAAGAAAAGAGACTATCCAGTAAGGACTGGTTCAAAGAAAATGTAGAAGAACTATTGCCTCTGATCAACATCAAGAACACAGCCTATTTGGAAATCAACAAGAAGCCAACAGTGAGCACCAAAGCAAGACTTCAACGTGCAAAAAATGTACAGAGAGCAACCAGATGCTGTGTAAAACACTACTGGACTAAGCTCTGTGAAGAGATGCAGGCAGCCTCAGACACAGGAAACCTAAAAGTCATGTACGATGGTCTGAAGAAAGCTCTAGGCCCTAGTGTCAACAAGGTTACCCTCTCAAATCATGCAGCAAAAAAGCCATTACAGACAGAAGCAAAAAGATGTCTCATTGGGTTGAACACTACTCAGAGCTATACTCACAAGAAAGAAACATCACAAGTGAATCACTGGACCAAATACCAACTATACAGGTCATGCCAAAGTTAGATATGGAGCCCACTGTAGAAGAATGGCTAAGCAAAGCTATTGATTCATTATCAAGTGGTAAGGCTGCTGGAAAAGATGGCATCCCAGCAGAAATTCTCAAATTCAGGAACCAAAGTTGTGAAGGAGCAAGCGCAGATGTGGTGGAAAGACTCGGAGAATGCCGCTTCCAGAGCCGTGCCCGTATTAGGATAGAAGCTCTGAGATTGGAGTGCAGTGGCAAGATGGGAGCTTCAGTGAGGGAGAAAGCGGATAAAAGAAGAGAAAAAGAGGAAGAAAGTGGATCCCCAAGGGATCAGCAGCTTACCTGAAGACTTCTCACAGCATCGGGGAAGAACAGAGCTCTGAGAGTAAGAGGTGGATCCCGGAAGAGACAAAACCCACGGGACACATATTACACTGCTGACCTGGAAAGAAAGCAAAGAAAAGAAGAGAGTGAATTTGACGCATTACTATCCCAGGCTTGGAGAACCATCTGATTGCCCATCGAGAGGATTCAAGGCATCGGACACACATAAGATAAGAGGTTGACTCATATGCCAACAAACCAAGGAGAGTATATGTAGCGGGGTTTGAAGATAAAAGCCAACAATGAAAATAGAAATGCAGGCGGACAAGAAAGAAAGAGTCTTTGTTTATTGATACTAAGTTCTGTTCAGTCAAGTTAATAGTAATAGCATAAGAGCATTATATAAGTAGAATTACCAAGTTGATGTTATAGATTAGGTTAAGAACAACAAAAAAGAGACCGTTTCTGCCTGAAAATAAAGGAAAGTTGTACAGTGTGATAAAAGACAAAAATAAAGACAAGTTTTGATCTGAGTCAGACTGCGATTATCTATAACGTTGAGTGTGTGTGAATATTCGAAGTGAGTGAGTTAATTTACCCATAGTTCCTGTGAACCCCTAATAGAGACCTAATAAGAATGAATGACAAAAAATATGTATATATATTTTTAGGACAACCCTCCTGACCAGTGACATCAAAAATTCAAATGTAGAATAATAACATGCAAGACATGGCAGTCGGGAAAGTCGGGGTACCAACAGTTCATTGGGTGACTATAGAATGGTAAGAGGAGGCATCCTAAGCACAACCACTGCAGTAGTGTGTTGGCTGGGAAGTTCGACGATGGCCTGATTAAAGGACAACATGGAGAGGCAACTGAACCTCATTGGGAATCCAGAAACTCTACAACAAACCCTACATTTGGTAGGTCAATTACTATAACAACAACAACAAGCTGCTCAACAAATCGCACTTGAAGAAAAATGGATACAGCAACAGGCATGCGCTCAATGGCACCAAGCTGAATTAAGAGTCCCTAAGATGACCACACAAGATGACCTGGAAGCCTTCCTAGAAAGCTTTGAAAGAGTGGTGTTAGCATTTGGGTTAGAGTGAAGCCATTGGGCTAGCCAATTAGGTGTGCTCTTGATAGGAAGAGCACAAGCCACCTACTGGGCTATGGCACGGGGTAAAGTGATGGACTACAACAAGGTCAAGAAAGAAATTCTGTGCCATTTCAACATCAACCCAGAAAAATACTGACAAGCTGTGCGGATGAAAAAGAAAAGGGAAGAGAAATCCCCATGGATATTGCTCCAGCAATTGGCTGATTTGTTAGAAAAGTGGTTAAAGCCACAAGAAGTATCCAAGGTAGAGTTATGCAACCAGATCCTATTAGAGCAGTTCTGAATAGATTTGGATGAAAATACTCAATGTTGGGTGCGGTGTCATCACCCAAAGTCATCAGCAGCAGCTCTATGCTTGGCCAAAGATTTTGATAGTGCGCAAATGGATAGCAACCAAGAGAGGGCCTCAACGTCCAGACCTGCTCAAATAGTCCAAGAGAATGAACAAGGGGAAATATGAGAAGGGAGAAGAGTGACTATCGTATGCTTCAGATGTGGAAGAATCGGACACATCACAAGGGAATGTACAAGCCATTCTTGCCTATGTCTGTGACCAAGGGAAACCCCATTCAACATCTGGGTACAAAAAAGTGAGCGGGCAGACAACGGGCAGGTGGAAATGATGGACTGTAGCATTGGGAAAACACATTGGGAGGCAACAAAGGAAAAACTCATAGTTTGGGCCTGGGTTGGAGGAAATAAGATAAGAGCCATACTTGATACTCGCTGTGCCCAAACATTGATTAGAACTGACCTAGCTCCCTGAGGTTGGGCTCTGAGTGCAAATACCATAAGGATGATTTGTATGTATGCACAGCCATCGGTATACCCGCCCAGGAAATATCTGGTGGAAATCTTAGACACCACCCAGGAGATGCCAGTGGGTCTATCCAATGACCTATCTAACCTGATGATATTGGGCAGAGATTGGGAAGAGATTTATAAAGTCCTAGACATTGTCAGGAAGCCAGGAGGCAAGACAGAAAGCTTAGCCGGGGAAGACAGTGAAGCTTACACAGAACCCAACACATTGGATCTGGAGAGTTTAGCCATCAACTCATGCTTTTGAGAGGCTCACCAAGGTGAGGACCTGTTTCAATTGATAATGCAAACAGAGCTGTCCAAGCAAGATAATAGGGTAATCTGCCCATAGCGATGTCACACACTCCCCTGGTATGAGCTAAGAAAAGCCTGCTATATAGGGTAAAGGTGGGACAAATAGAAGGGACAGAGGTACCACAACTGTTAATACCTCAAACCTACTGGAAGCCCCTCCTGAAACTAACTCATATGAACCCATTAGGAGGGCACATGGGAAGAGCTAAAATGGAGGCCAGGTTAACTAAGTGGTGTTTCTGGCCAAGGCTATATGAACAAGTTGAACACTACTGCAGGGCCTGCCCAATTTGCTAGAGGGTCAGCATTCAAAAGCCACTGTGAGTGCCATTACAATCCATGCCAGTGATAGAAGAGCCTTTCTCCCATATAGCTCTAGACGTTATTGGACCGCTCCCAAAAAGTGCAACTGGTTTCCAATTTGCACTCGTCATGATAGACTATACCACTAGGTTCCAGGAAGCCATCCTGTTGAAAACAGTCACTGGGACTTGAATAGCAGAAGAATGCTTAAATGGGTATCCCGTTTTGGTATTCCTAGGGAAATCATTAGAGACCAAGGGACAAATTTTATGTCCCATGTTATGCAGAATCTTTGTCAGGCATTAAAAATAAGACACTTGCAAACTGTGGTATACCATCCCCAAACCAACGGGTTATCAGAGAGATTCAATGAAACCATCAAAAACATGATGCACAGATGCATGCAGGAAAAGCTGCGGAAGTGAGATTTAGTCATACCACCTCTGTTGTTCGCTGTGTGGGAAGCCCCACAACCATCCTTTGGGTTTTCCCCATTCAAGATGGTTTATGGGCATCAACCCTGGAGCACAATGGATGTGGTCTGAGAGGGACTGGAAAAAGGAGAAACTCCAGGGCTGAGGCCCTCCGAGTATGTCAGAGAATTGAAGGAACGGCTATGAAAGGCAGAAAATTTAGCCCAAGATAACCTATGATGAGCCCAAGAAAAACAAAAAACAAGTTATGACAGAAATATGAGTGAGAGCAACCTACAACCAGGGCAAATGGTGTTGGTTCTCCTCCCAGATACTACAACTTAGTTTTTAACTTGTTGGCAAGGTCCATTCACGATATCCAGGTGTGTTGAACCAGTCAACTTTGAGATTCTTCGCCCTGGACAAAAAAAAGGTAGAAGAAATCTTTCATGTCAATTTACTAAAACTGTGGAAGGAATGAGAAGGTTTAGTAGCTTCCACTATGGGAGGACAGGCCAAGTACATATCCACACTAGATTTGACAAAGGGTTATTGGCAAATACCTGTACGTAAAGAAGACCAAGTCAAAACTGCTTTTGGCACGTCGTGGGGTTTGTACGAATTTAAGCAAATGCCATTTGGCCTACATGGAGCTGCAGCCACTTTCCAAAGACTCATTGATTGGGTCCTAGCACTGCACCAACAATATGCTGCCTACATAGATGACATTATAATATATACCAATGAATGGGAACAACATTTGAAAGTTCTGCTTCAAATTACACCATGGGCACCATGTTGACACAGGAAGTGGAAGGGATAGAACATCCGATTGCCTATGCTAGCCAGAAACTTAATCCACCAGAACAAAGGTATGCCACCATCGAATGGGAGTGTCTGGTGATAAAATGGAGAGTAGAATATTTTTGGTATTATCTCCTGGGCAGTAGATTAACTTTGATTACCGATCATGTGCCCTTGAAGTGGTTGAAGACCACCCAGATGGATAATACCCAAATCACACGGTGGGCTCTGGCCTTACAACCTTTTCACTTTGATATCAAATACAGGCCTGGGCTCGCAAATATGGTGGCAAACTTCCTATCTCGAAGTCTTCTGGATATACAATCACTAGAGGCCTTAAATACCCAGGACAGTGCAACCCCTGTTCACCCTGAAAGCCCAGATAAACAACAAAAGGCATCCAGTGGCATCTTAAGGGGAAAGGTGTGTGAAGGAGCAAGTGTGGCCATGGCAGAAAGACCCGGAATGCCACTTCCACAGCCATTACCATATTAGGGTAGAAGCTCTGAGATCAGAGCACGGCGGCAACATGGGAGCTTCAGCGGGGGAGACAGTGGATAAAAGAAGAGAAAAAGAGGAAGAAAGTGGATCCCCAAGGGATCAGCAGCTTACCTGAAGACTTCTCGCAGTGTCGGGGGAAGAATGGAGCTCTGAGAGTGAGGGGTGGGTCCCTGAAGAGACAAACCTCGTGGGATGCATATTACACTGCCTACCTGGAAAGAAAGCAAAGAAAAGAAGAGAGTGAATTTGATGCATTGTTATCCCAGGCTTGGAGATAGCATCTGATTGCCCATTGAGAGGATTCAAGGCATCGGACACACACAGAATAAGAGGTAGACTCATATGCCAGCAAAGTAAAGAGAGTGTATATAGCAGGGTTTGAAGATAAAACACAACAAAAATAGAAACACATGTGGACAAGAAAGAAAGAGACTTTGTTTGTTGATACTAAGTTCTGTTCAGTCAAGTTAATAGTAATAGCATAAGATCATTGTATAAGTAGACTTAACAAGTTGATATTATAGATAAGGTTAACAACAACAAAAAAGAGACCGTTTCTGCGTGAAAATAAAGGAAAGTTGTACACTGCGATAAAAGATAAAAATAAAGACAAGTTTTGATCTGAATCAGACTGCAATTATCTATGTGACTGAGTGCGTGTGGATATCCAGAGAAGTGAGAGAGATAATTTACTCATAGTGCCCATGAACTCCTAATAGAGACCTAATAAGAACGAACAACAACAACAACAACAAAAATATATATATATTTTTAGGAGAACCCTCCCGACTAGTGACATCAAAAATTCAAATATAGAATAATAACATCCAAGACATGGCAGGCAGGGAAGTCGGGGTACCGATGGCTCCTTGGGTGACTATAGAATGGTAAGAGGAGGCATCCTAAGCGCAACCACCACAAAAGTCTACTACCATATCTTCATCAGCTGCTATTCAAATGCTGGAAAGAGGGTAAGGTACCACAAGACATGCATGACACAAATGTCATCACTTTTATAAAAATAAAGGAGATAAGGGTGACTAAAACAACTACAGAGGTATCTTGCTACTAAGTATAACAGAAAAAGCTTTTGCAAGGGTCATCTTGGTGTGCCTACAACAGCTGGTGAGTTGTGCCAGAGTTAGACATCTACCTTGAATCTCAGTGTGGATTCGGGACTGGAAGATCAATTATAGACATGATATTTTCCCTGCATAAACTTCAAGAAAAGTGCAGAGAGCAAAACTGACCATTGTACATCACCTTTGTGGATCTAACCAAAGCATTTGACACCATCAGCAGAGCAGGCCTATTTGTAGTCTTAGAAAAGACAGGATGCCCACTAATCCTGTTAAGTCTTATATTTTCCTCCCACGACAACATGAAAGCAACTGTTCAGTTTGATGGGTCCACTTCGGACACCTTTGAGATGAAAAGCACAGTGAAGCAAGGATGTGTTCTTGCTCCTACACTCTTTGGAATCTTCCTCTTGCTACTCCTGAACTGCACATTTAAGGAGATGAAAGGTGGAGTGTGCCTTCACACAAGATACGATGGGAAACTCTTCAATCTATTATGACTCATGGCATAGACTAAAATTAGAAAGGTGCTTATCAGGGAGGTTCTATTTGCTGATGATACTGCCCTTACAGTCCATGACAAAGACCCATTACAAGAACTTTTGGATCACCTTTCAAGAGCTTGTCAGGCATTTGCTTTCACTATCAGGATAAAGAAAATAGTTGTACTAGGAAAGGGAGTTCCATGATATCAATCAATCATCCTTAATGAGAACCAGCTAGGAGTAGTCCAAAAGTTCAGCTACCTAGGTTCTACAGTGACCACTAACCTCTCACTAGATGAAGAACATAACGTTTGCATCAGAAAGACTGCTACCACCTTCAGCAAACTAACTAAAAGAGCATGGAACAACTCAAAGCTTACCATCAGGATCCAAATGCTAGTGTACAAAGTCTGTGTACTCAAAACTATCATGTATGGTGGGGAAACATGGATAACTTACGCACAGCAAGAGAAAAGGTTAAATAGCTTCCACCTGTGCTGTTTACACCACATATTCAACATCAAATGGCAAGATAAAGATACCAACTCAGGGGTTCTTCAGATGGCAAATTTACAAAGTGTGACTACCCTGCTCAGACAGATATGACTGAGTTGGCTAGGCCATCTGAGCAAATTGGAAGATGGATGTATACCCAAGGACATGCTACACATGGAACTATCAGAGGGAGCAAGAACAACAGCATGCCCCAAACTTCACTATAAAGACACATGCAAGTGAGCTATGACAACATTTGGAATTGATCCTGGCCAATGGGAAACTTTGGCAAATGATCAGCACAAGTGGCGTCATGGTCTCCACCAGTGCATTAAAGTTCATGACAGGAATTGGCTCCAACAGCTTGAAGAGAAAAGAGTCTGTAGGAAGCAAGCAGCTCCCGAACCATCCAACCATGACACATACATTTGTAACCACTGCCACAGTTCATACAAATCTTGGATTAGACTGTTCAGTCACATGAGACACTGAGAGGCGTCTATATCATAGGTTGCAACGTTTGTCTCTCACAGCTGAAAGTTTGTCAGTAATAGTCCATAGAAGGTGACAAGGTTCCTTGGGTGAATTTGATATCTTTTATTAGACCAACCCAAATGTTTGGAGAATAGTTATTAAGCAAGCTTTCGGGTTCAAAAACCCTTCGTCAGGCTAAGGAAGCTTCAGCAGGAAAAGCACACAGCAACTGCTGAAGCTTCCTTAGCCTGACAAAGGGTTTTTGAACCCGAAAGCTTGCTTAATAACTATTCTCCAACCATTTGGGTTGGTCTAATAAAAGATATCAAATTCACCCAAGGAACCTTGTCTGCCTATATCCTTAGACCAACACGGCTACAACCCAAACCCTTGCAACATAGAAGGTGATGCACTTTGTGTCTCGTCTCCCCAGTAGAAAAGATGCATGCTTCTGTATGCTGTCAGAGGTATTTCTGAAAGCATTGGTACATGAGGTGCTATGGAGCTATTATGATGTCAAACGTTGTGATGCTGGCAAAAGAACATGGGCTTTACCAGAAGTCAGATTAGTTTAAAATCAATCATGGTCACAGTCCAAAAACTTCATTAAAGACATAGTGCTTCTTTTCTTGGCAGAACCTTTTGTTCCTGTCTGGAGTGAAACAGTGGAAATACAATGCAATACAGAGAAACAAAATGGAAAAGAACAATTAAATACATAAAGCTTGACTTCTACTTAAGCAAAAATTATATGTGGTATAGGAGAAAACTTTGCTATAGCAACAGAAATCACATTAAAATCAGAAGAGCTGGGTTATTGTGAACTATCAATATGGAAAGTACCAGAAGTTGGAAGTTCCATTTGAATAATAACCTGAGGTATCTTCAGTTTAGAAATCAGACTGGAGAGCTTATAGGCAGGCAGCAGGCCTGATTTTCTACAGGGCAAGCCTAATGCCATAGAACAACTTTAAGGCAGAAGTTTGGCACTACTATTTTTGCCAAAGCAAAGATTGTTGGTGCTTATGGAAGGGAGGCGGGGGGTTGTTTTATTTTTTATGTTTTAACTGCACGTGGCAGCCTCCCTTTGATATAAGGGAGGTAGCCCCAGGGCTTCCCAAGTTGCTCTTGAATGATTACCAGGTGCTTGTGGTCAGAGCCTTATGGCCTAATTGCATGCCTCCTTTCCTTCCCTACACCATGCCCTATGCCTTGCAAATGGCATCCTCATTCTGTGGGTTCCTGGTACCTCTCTGGTCCCACACTCTGAACCCATTTATCTGGGCTCCAGACCCTTCCCTGGCTCCCTAGAAACCTCCTCCTCCCTTTAGTTCCTCCTCAAACCTCCAGACCACTTCTTGCTGTACTCCTCAAGCTGGCCTTCTGGAGTTGCAGTCCTCCTGCTGAGCTGGTCTTTTCTCAGAAGGCTCCAAGACATTACTGCTGGCATTTCTCAGGGCCTAAGATTATACCTACTTTAAGCTCATCTTTTCTTCTGAGTCATATGATTCTCTCCTGAGTCAGGTGACACCCCTTATCAGGCTCAGTCTCACCTGCTCGGTTCCTGGGCCATCTGACTCCCAATTATCTCTGGCTCACCCCTGCCAGAGGTTTTGCAGGCTGTCTGACCTCTTAAAGTGGCAGACACCCCAAGTGCCCTGCCACACTGCATTATGTTGCTTGTGAAAAGTGATAGGCTGATGACCCTGAAGGAAGACTGAAGTCTTTAGGGTTTGAAAAAGCAAGGTAGAATTTTCTATACTGTCCAGCCAATGTGTCTCCAGAATATTATGGCAGAAGTTCATCTTCATCTGAATGAGATGATTCAGTCTATTTGTCCACTGAATTATTGTCCTTTCTTCTGAGGTTATTAACAAGACATGAAAGATGGTTCCAGTGATGTTTCTGTTGTTCTGTTATGTAGATAAGTACCCAAAAACTCATTGCACATATGTAACCGCAGCTATATGGTCAGTTTTTCTGATCACTTGAAACAGAAGTGACTTTGACCACGTGATATGGAAATGAAAATATCTCTTCATTTATACCAGTGAGAAATGGCAAAATGTTGAAAGGTTTGGATAAGTAAAGAAAATACTTGGATGGTATTGCTAACCTTATCCAAATGATATCTGAGTCTCTCTGGCCTTCAGATTTGGGTCAGGAAATTCTCAAGAGCCTTTCTCACAGAGGAGTCTATTTGGAAAGACTTCCTTTGATTTAAATGGGTTTTGAAACATACTCAGGAATTCTCATATTTCTCAATTTATAGACAGAACCATAAGAACAATAGCCAGAACCATGAGAACAAATATAAGTGGTCTGTCCACAAAGAAATGTTGTAATGTATTGCCTATTTGTATTGCAACATTTGATTATACAAATTTCCTGGTCACCTGCCTTTCTGACCTGTCTCATGGGCTTTTGTTCTGGTTATGACCATAAGCTGTATCCAACTGAAGATCTTGTGGCAATGTGATGGGGCTATTCATGGCAGGGTAGCTCCTATAAAATACCATGATGTTGCAAATTCCAGAGTGAGGTGAGTATACAGTGTCTTAAAACCCTAGCCCCCACTGCCTTGTGGGCACTCCTTGGTTGGAGAAAGGCCAAGGGACATCACCCTGATACAGATGTGCCCTCACTGAGGTGTTAGGAAGTGAACAGCAGATTTAATCTGTTTAATCTTGCAGTCTGGCCTTTGGACTCTGTCTCAATCATCTAAAGGGAGGATGGTAGATCTAGGGCAGCCTCCACTCCTCCATACTCTTACCTAGGTGTATGCACTAAAGGTCTTGGTGTGATTGTTGCATATACCTTTTGTGTGTACACCATGATCCAGAGGATCAATGGTTGCCAAGCACCTTCTACTGATTCTGATCAATGATTCTGTGTCTTTTCCTCACACTGCTCTGGCTCTGCTCAAGTTCTCTTCTCCCTTGTCCCTCTTATGCTGGCATCATCCATTCAATGTCTTTACCACAAACATAAAGAACTTCCAAAAAACCCAGTGATGAAGGGATTAAGGGCACAACATTACAGTGAGATGATGTAATTTTGCACTAACACAGGTTCGTTGCGTGAAGTGTATTTTTAACTTTCTTTTTTCAATTTGTTTTGTAAAACTAGGGCTGGGGAAGATCAAAAGAAAGGGAAAATCCAGAGGTTAAAAAAAAATGGAAAAGAAGGGGTGGGGGGTGATGGTGGTGGGGGGGAGGAGGGGGACAAAAAAAGACCAGGGATTTCACACAGAATCCTCCCCTGCTTCCAGCTTTAATATCAAACAGTGCTATCCTCTGGTATCCAAACATGAAGAAGTAGAGTCATAAGTATGTAAATATTAGGTCTGTGTGAAAAGGCACCATTCCATTTCACCTTGAGTTTTGACGGTTTGATGGAACAGTGTTTCATATTGAATTTCATTTTGAGTCAAAACAGCTGTTCTGTTCCATTCCATCAAAACAGAAAGGCTGTTTCAACACTGGTTCCACATTTTGCTGGGGATGGGAAGTCAGCTCAGCTGGGCTGCTTTCCCATCCCCCATGCTAGATTGCACTGGGGGTGGAAGGAAGCCCAGCTGGGCTGCTATCTGGTCCCCCATGCTAGATAATACCAGAGGCAGGAGGCAGCCCAGCTAGACTGCTTCCCTGTCCCCTGCAGTAGATCGCGCTGGGGGTGGAAGGCAGCCAGCTGGGGAGGCAGCCTGGTGCGATCTAACATGGAGGATGGGAAAGCAGCCCAGCTGAGCTGCCCCCCACCTCTGGTGTGATCTAGCATGGGGGACGGGGAAGCAGCCCAGCTTGGCTGCCTCCCGCCCCTGGCATGATCTAGCATGGGGGATGGAGAAGCAGCCCAGCTGGGCCACCCCCTACCAGATCGTGCACTGGGGATGGACTGACTTCCCATCCCCAGCCTATGATTGAAAAGCTTTGACTTTTGAAACATTTTGACCAGTCTTGTTTTGTTTCAAGGCTATTTCAACAGCCTTTGTTTCATTCCGATTTTGCTGTTTCCACCTCAAAATTGGTTGAAACAGTGTCTAAACAAAATGGCCAGTGAAATTGCACACAGCCCTACTAAATATGAACAAATATATTGAATATTTAGTAAACAAACTGGAGAAGAATTTACCATGCAGCTGGAAGGTCAAGAACAAATGTAGACTGCATAGCCTTGACAATGAGAAACTCAGCAAACGCAGATTTCTCAGTACACAAAGAAACTACCTATTGGAGACACATGCATATTGATGTATTAAACACATTTGGTAAATATTTATCAGCCTCAAGTAAGCTTCAAGGGAGAGGGGGAGAACCTGTTCATCAAAATTCCCTTTCAAAATTGTTCTCATGATGTCTCATCTTAACAGTCACAGGCTCATAGGAAAGTAGGGCTGGAATGGACTCATGAGGTCATTTAGTCCATCCCCCTGCTCAGCACAGGATGCTCCCATTTTACAACAGCTTTTCATTGTTTGGATAACCATATAATAATTATATTGTTCCACAGAAATTATTGAGTATAAAAGTGTACAGTACTAGGTAACACTTGTCTAGCAGCAATGAGTGGCATAGAAATGAACAATATTAGGAGAAGTAACAGAGGTATTCCCTGGGTCTCCTAAGGCAAATCCAGACAAATGAGAATGTATGTTTCCCTAGGCCTGGCTGGAGTTGGCTCTGGCTGGCCAGGTTACAGTTTTTGGTGGCACATGCCTCACTTTTTTTTGGCATGGGATTTTTTTTTTACCCTGGGATCTCCCAGGGTCAAAAAATGCCCCTGCACTACAAAATAGCAGTTTGGGGAACACTTGCATATGCAGTATGTGGCACTGCAGATGGGTCTGCAGCACCACATCCCACATATCTGCACTCATCTGGACACACCCTTGGAGGTTTCTGGTGCACAAGCAAGACCTAAACTTCTATAATTCTTTAAGGGTACAAAATTATTCCCCCTTCTGTACACCTAACTTAGAGAACTTGCTGGCAAGTTAAAGGAACAGCTCTGTGGTTCTGTTTACTCCCTGCCTCTCCTACCTTCTTTGGGCACGGTGCTTGTTCATCAGTTACAGGCCCCCAAACCAAGATGTGCTATTCTGTGACTGCTCCAGTGGGACAGACCCCATAGTCCTTTATCTTACATTGTGCAGCCACATAAGGAATGGGGCATGGTAAGGAACCTCACATGACACATAAAAATAGTACCTTGAGACCTTGCATGACAGATGGTGGTCAAAAATGTTGTTTTGATTTTTCAGTTACTATTTTGTCAATAGTTTGAATTTCAACAACTGCCACTTATACCCCCTAAAATAATAACCAAAAAAAAAAAATCAATGCTTTTTCACAAGCAGTAAAAATTGTTTAAGACTATATTGTTTAAGACTACATTTTTTTAAGACTAATTGTTTGAGGTCAAATCCAGACCACCTTCATCATATAACAGCTCAAATGCAACCCACCTCGCCCCCAAATATAGCTGTAGGCCACATCAGTGTAACCCAGGACTTTAAGTTGTAGAGCTTATCTTGGTTTGGGATAATGTAGAAGCTTCAAGTAGCATAGTGAATGGCTGATAACCATTGTGAAAGAAGAAAATAAACTTCTGAGTGTACCTGAAAACCTCAAGGTCCATTTATTGTTAATATAGCCCAGTGTCATGAATTTTGCTCTTATCTGATGACAAGAAAACATTTTATTTTATATAGTTTTATTTTCATGGTTTCAAAGATTTGCATTCCCAACCTGTTCTGTTTTTCCTTCATGTAACCTGAGAGCAGGGGTTGGTGACATTTTTCTGGCAGAAGGCTGGAATGTCCCTTCTTGGGTCTGAGGAAGGCTGGTGCTAGGACCCAGATGTGGCTGTTTCTCACCCAGCCACTTGACCGTGTTGCAGTGTAGGTGAAGCTTCCAACTGCTCAGCCACCTGGCCACAGCATGGTGCACATGAAGCCCCCCACTGCTGAATGTCACCAAAACTTCCAAATACTGAACATTTCTCTCTGGTTCTTGGCTGTATCTAATGGCTCTGAGAGCTGACCGGGCCCATGAGCTGTAAATTGCTGACACATGCCCTATCAACACAAGTTAGTGGTGGTCAACCATTTCAGCAGACATGGCACAAGTTAAGACCTGCTTAACTTGTGCCATGCACCCCTGGGTGCTGCTCTGATCCCTCCCCTCCCCAAAGGCATACTTGCTAGAGCTTGTATCCTGAGTAGCAGGGGCTCAAGCCTTTGGCTATGGATGTACTGAGTGGAGAGGAGGCAGGACACTGCTGCATGAGGAGTTGTCACTGATAGCCAGGTGAACCCTCCCCTGGCTCTGTAATTACCACCGTTGATATGGTGAGCAAGGAACCGAAGCATTTTATTTGGCAGTGACTGCAGGATCAGGAAAGGGTAACTTGACCCTTGGTGCTTAAACTGATTCTCTTACAGCAGTATCCTACCCCTGCTCTGCCATCTAGAACACTCCATCCCTGGCTCAATTCCCATGCTTCCTTTAACTGAGTTGCTGAGGCCCATGTGCCACACACACAGCAGCTGCCCATGCTACTTTGTGTAGGGTGAAGGCTTGTTCAAATAAGGGTTCAAACATATGTATAACTTTTATTAAGAGTTGCCTTCTTTGACAAGTAGTGAATTGACTGGACACATTGCATTAATAAAGATTCAAGTATCATTTTTAAATTGCTGATATTTCATTCTTCAGAGTTGTGGTAAATGAAACCTTCCTTTTGTGTTATATCAAGAGACATTTAATTACTAACACATTACTAGGTATTTAGCAGGTAATTACAGAATAGTATTGTGGTTATCTGTGCTTTGTCTAGTACACAAATTTTCATTCTTTTGCTTTTTGTTGGACTAAAACAACCATTTGAAGCTCTGTGGGTACAGTTTGCTGGATGCCTAGAAAGATGCTGCAGGTATGCTTATGTGAATGGGAATCCTCTCCAAACAGCTGTCTAAGAAGAATCATGTTTCTAAATTGATAAATGAACTTATGCTTCTTCAGCTTCAGTTCCTTCAAAAAGACTTTTCATTTAGGTCAGAGACCCACAATCCATAGTTTAGAGTGTGGTCCAAAGTCTTTTAAAGTCAATGAGAGGGGTTTTTTTTTTCATTGACTTGAGCAGACTTTAAACCCTTAGGGGTCTTATACAGGAATGTATAGAGCCCTCTTGTACAGGGATCCTGCTCCAACATGCTGGAAATCTAGCAGAGTGCAGAAATTAATGCACTCCAGCAGCCTCTAGCATCATGTGCATCAGCATCCCCATGCTGAAAAATGGTGGCAAGGTGCTTTGAACTAAAGTTTGTCAAAAAAGTTTTAGTTCAAAGCACCCCACTAACATTTTCTCAGTGAAGGGATGCCGATACACATGATGATCAGGTGCTTTTAATTAGCACAAATTGCTAATTAAAGTACCCCCTCCTCCCTGCTTGCCAGAGCGCACATAAAAATGCCCTTAGTGAATTGTTGATGGATTCAGTTACTTGGTGACTCCTTTCATTCAGGCAAAGCTTTTCCTGTTAAAAAAATCTTAGAAGTGCCTTACCAATCTACATAACAATTGGACTGTGTTCTATTGATTTTGTTTCCCTGTTGATTATAACCTTTTAGGAGAGTCTTCCTTTAATTTCTACAGCACTGTTGGGTAAAGATCACATTGTATCTTCCTCTCCTCTGTAGTCTAGTCCTCTGTAGAGGGCCACTCATATGGTTAGAGATCTGCAGTGAAGGCATTATGAGGAAAGGCTGAGGGACCTGGACCTTTTCAGCCTCCACAAGAGAAAGCTGAGGGGGAATCTTGTAGCAGTATACAAATTCACTAAGGGGGCAGCAGGGAATAAGGGATGCTCTGTTTACCAGAACACCCCTTGGAATAACCAGAAACAATGGCCACAAGCTGATAGCGTAGATTTAGGTTGGACATCAGAAAGAACTTTGTTATGGTTAGGGTTGCCAGAATCTGGAATGGGCTTCTAAGGGAGCTCTCCCCTACCTTGGGAGTCTTCAAGAGGAGACTGGACAAGAACCTGGCTGGGTTTACATGACCCCAGCACTTTTTCTTGCCACTGGCAGGGGGTGAGACTCGATGATCCATTGAGGTCCCTTCTGACCCTAGCATCTATGAATCTTCCCTCCTGTTACCTCTTTTTGGCCTTCTATATGCCTATGTGCCTTAGTGGCCTTCCTACATGTCCTTTCCAAATGCTGATATCAAGATTTAATAGGTACATTCAGAAATGTCCACAGTTTCTAATCTTCCATTATTTGTTCAGTGCAGGTATAATTAGTATATCTTACTACTAGGGCTGTACGAAGCTTGGCTGGCTGTTTCATTTTGATGCTGTTTTGACTTGTTTTGAGATTGAAACAGTGAAATCAAAATGAAACAAAGGGCTTTGAAACATCATTGAAACAAAATGAGGCCAGTTGAAACGTTTCAAAAGTTTCAAAACATTTTGAGTTTCAAAGCAGCAGTCAGGTGGTGGGAGGTAGGGGAGAGCCAGGGTTGCACTCTGAGCGGCTCTGCAGCCCCATGTGGCTCAGCCTGGGGGGAGTGCAGCCCTGGCTCTCCCCACCTCCTGCAGCTGGGCTGTACTCAGTGGGGCTGGTGGAGCTGAGGGAAGTGCAGCGCCAGCTCTGCCTGCTTCCCACCACCATGCTGCCTCTGATTGGCTCCATCAGCCCCATGGAGCTCAGCCCAGTGGTGAGAGGCAAGCAGAGCCAGTGCTGTGCTCTGCCTCATGCCACTGGGCTGAGTTCCATGGGCTGCGAGCCATTGGGTGTTGAGCCTGGTGGAGGAAGCGGGAGCACAGCCCCGGCATTTATGCCACTCCCCCCACCAGGCAGCAAGCCACTGGGTGCTGAGCCCAGTGGAAGGAGAAGGAGCACAGGGCTTGCTGTCCAGTGGAGGGAGGTGGCACGCAGTACCGTGGCTGTGCACAACCTACCTGTTTAACGACTGCGCGGACTTACGACCAGCTCTCTGAGCAGTCGGTACTCCAAGCAGGTAGGTCATTAAGTGAGGAGTACAGTACACCTGTATTGTGTTCAGCACAGCGGGACGGACAGCTCCCGCGCTCGCGGCCCGGGTGGGACGGGGCGCACGGAGCGGGCTTTCCTCGCCGGGGCCGGGGCCGGGGCCGGGGCCGGGGCCGGGGCCGGGGCCGGGGCCGGGGCCGGGGCCGGGGCCGGGGCCGGGGCAGCTCCGCCGGCTCCCACCTGCCTGCAGGCACAATGCCCCTGGCCCCACGCGACAACGGTCCTGCGGGGAGCACTTTGCTGCTTAGAGCGGCTCCTCGCTTATCGACCAATTCACTTAACGACCGAGTCGCAGGAATGGAACTTGGTCGTTAAGTGAGTAGTACTTGCATACCATTATGGGAAGGATTGAAAAAGGATTCTCACTACAGTAAACTCTCTGGTAACTGGCACCTTACAAGGCGGCATCCTCTGTTAAGCGGCATGCCGGCTTGTAAGGAAAAGTGAAACTGGAAGTGCCTACTGTGGCACTTCTGGTTTCTCTGAGCCCCTATGGCTTGGGGCAAAGCAGCCTGCGCTGCTGAACCCCCAAGGCCCGGGGTCATAACAGGCTGCGCAGGGCTGTGCAGTGCCCGCCTTCCTGTCCCACGGGGCCCACAGGGCCCACGGGGGGGGCAGAGGGATGCCCCAGACATGGCAGGAGAAGCAGCAGCCGGGGCCGCTCAATTAACTGGCATATGTTGTTATCCAGCATCCCCCATTCCCGGGGGATGCTGGATAACAGAGCTTTTACTGTACTTAGTAACTTAGTAGCTAACTATTATATGATTTCTGTAGTACATGTAAATGTGGCTACTATTTAAGATCCAGTATTCCAAAAGTAGCCCTTCTTGACTCTAGACAAACAGAAACTTCATAGTATACAAGCTGGGTAGAGTATATCCTACTAGTAGGCCATTTCAGGCTTTCCTTTGGTATTTTGAACAAGTATTTTAGGAAGTCCATTTTTGTTCTCAGGTTTTCAACAAAGAAGTTTGCAACCTTTTTGAACATCCTAATCAACATTCAACCAAACAAGAACCAAATGATACAATCAATGGAACCTTTGTGGTATCAGCCTAAAGCAGGCAAAAGTCAATGGAAATATTGATGCTTATTCAAATAAGTTTGTTCAAATAAGTGACACACAAGTAATAGAATCATTGGGTCTAAAAGTGCTGCTCAATTTTGCATCCTACATATCTTAAAAGAAAATAGCTTCAGTAGAAGTCCATTTGAGTCTGCTTATGAAAAGGTTCAATGATTTTGGTTTTAAAAAAAATTGGAATAGCCTTCAAAAGATGATTGTTTTTCTACCTCTGCCTATTTGGATTTCATTAACAACTTGTCATGCACTTCAGGTGATTCTTTGGCATATTTGTTGGCTTAGCAATCTATAGTAAAACATTTGTAAAGGCCATTTGTTCCATGTACAACACATATTTTCTTTACAAGATCAAAAAAAGTAATTTTCATTGTTCAATCAAAATAATACATTAATATTCAGGTTTTGCTGTTGAGAATAAGCTAACTAAAATTAAAACCTATAGAACAGACCATTTAAAAACTCTCTGCAGCTCTTCTGTAAAAAAACAAAAACAAAAACGAAAGCCACAAGAAAAGAAAAGAATCTCAAGTGCATGAACTATTAGATAAAACCTTGTTTCTATTATAGATTTCATAGATTTCATAAATTTCTAGGGTCAGAAGGGACCTTAGTTGATCATCAAGTCTGATCCCCTGCCCTTCACAGGAAAGAGTGCTGGGGTCAGATGACCCCAGATAGGTTCTTGTCTAGTCTCCTCTTAAAGACCTCCAAGGTAGGGGAGAGCACCACTTCCCTTGGAAGCACATTCCAGATTTTGGCAACCCTCATCATAAAGAAATTTTTCCTAATGTCTAATGTATACCTGCTCTCTGTCAGTTTATGGCCATTGTTCAAAGTAATCCCAAGGGGCATCATGGTAAACAGAATGTCCCTTATTCCTTGCTGTGCCCCTCAGCCTCCTTTTGCTGAGGCTGAACAGATTCAGGTCCCTCAATCTTTCCTCATAGGATCTTACCTGCAGGGCCTTAACCATATGAGTAGCCCTCCGGACCCTCTCGAGGTTATCCCCATCCCTGTTGAAGTGTGCTGCCCAGAATTGGACGCAGTACTCCCGCTGCGGTCTTACCAATGCCGCATATCATGTCCTTAGACCTGTTCATGATTCATCTTCTAATGCATGATAAGAGTGAGGCTGGCTTTACTTATCACTTTGTTACATTGATGACTCATGTTCATTTTGGAGTCAACTATGACTCCAAGATCCTTTCTGTTGCTGTGCTGCTTAGAAAGTTATCTCCCAGTCTGTAGGTGTCTTGGTGATTCTTTCTCCCTAGATGCAGCACTTTGTACTTATCTTTCTTAACTGCATCCTATTCTGATCTGCCCACTTTCCCAATCTGTCCAAATCCACCTGAATTCACTCACTGCCCTCCAATGTGTTTACTTTGCTCCATAATTTGGTGTCATCATGAATTTGGACAGAATGCTTTCCACACCCTCATCCAAGTCACTGATGAAGATATTGAACAGCACTGGTCCAAGGACCGAACCTAGGGGAACTCCATTGCCTCATTTTTCCAGCTTTAAAATGACCCATGCACCACCACCCTCTAGGTGCATCCCATAAACCAACTCTCCAGCCACTTGACCGTTTAATAATTTATGTCACAACCACTTAATTTATTTGTAAAAATGGGATGAGACACTGTATCAAAGGCCTTTTAAAAATCCAAGTATATGACATCTACCTCAACTCCTGCATCTAAGCAATTTATTACCTGGTTGTAAAAAGAAACAAGGTTAGTTAGACAGGATCTATCTGCTATGAAGCCATGCTGGTTTCCTTTTAGCATTATTTTTCTTACTGGACTCCCACAAATGTGATCCTTAATAATTTTTTCAAAGGCTTTCCCAAGGATAAGGGTGAGGCTAACCGGCCTATCATCCTGTCTCCCCTTCTTGAAAATAGGGATACCATTGACCATTTTCCAGTCCTGTAGGACCCATCTTGAGTGGCATGAGTGCTCAAACAACCATGCCAGTGGTGCTGCTATGACACTGGCCAATTCCTTCAGCATCTTTGGATGAAGATCATCAGGCCCTGCTGGCTTAAACACATGCAGCCGCTCCAAATGCCCCTTTGCTAGGTCAGCAGTATCTGTTTGAAAGCAGGAGTGTGTTTTCATCCTGCTTGTTTTCCATGCTTCTGGCATTAGTATAGAGACAGCTAAGCCCCCCCATGGGTGCCATTTGTCCTGATGCCTAATGGGCCCCTTAATACTTATGTGGACTGTTCTATTTTGTGGGTTGTGGTTCATTGATCCTAGATTCACCCTGTCTTCAGCATCTCCATCCACTGATTAACCTAGTTTAAAGCCCTGCATAGGAGATCAGCCAACCTGTAAGAGAGCGGATGCTTACCTTCTGAAGAGAGATGTTGACCAGCATGTCCCAGCAGTCCCCTTTCATGGAAGTATGGATCATGGTCAAATAAGCCAAAACCTGTATACTGGCCCCAACTCTGGAGCCGCAAGTTGATCTTACCAATGAAGCTGCTGTGATGCTGGCCGCAACCTCTGAGCAGGAGGATAGACGGGGAGACCACCTTTGCCCTCAAACTCCTAAGTCTGGCCCCCAGAGCAATGTGATTATACCACTTGCACAGTGACTACAGAGCCATGTAGTCACTCATGACCTGGCCCAGACTACTCCGGGCCGCACAATTTGTGCCCGCATGGATGAGGACCATGGGATAGTAGATGGAGGGCCAGATGAGGTCCAGAATCCTCACAGTGATGTTCTGAATACAGGATTGGGGCAAGTAACATACCTCCCGGACCATGGGATTTGGTCAACAGATGACTCCCTCCATTCCTCTCAGGAGGGAGTCGCCCACCACAATGACTCTGCATCTCTTCCTCCAGCTGTCCAGCTGACCCTTATTGACTCCGGTTGAGAATACAGAAGTTCAGAGAGGTTCAGATAGCTGTATGTAGGACAATCTGAAACCATCAAGAAAACCAAAACCCACCAACAAAGACACTGATATTGCAAAAACTTTCACACATGTTGACGTTTATGTACTATGAGTTGGCTCATAATGCTTAAAGTTAAGCACATTGTCATACTTTCCAGAATTATGGCCCATATAAATATGTTGATAGAGACAGGCTTGCTAGTGTTGAAGCCAACAATAAATAATCTACAGTGCTCATGCCTAGTAATTACTGGGAGCTGAGCATCATTTCCTATTGTAATCATGCTACCATAGAGCCACTTCCTAACTTTTCATCCTCTTTTACAGACTTTTTAAAAGAGCTCTGAGGGTGTATTGGTTCAAGAGTAGGTTCAATAAATACCATTACTTCAGCAATAATCTATAGTTGTTCAAATAGATGGTTGATGTTCACCCTCAGTAACTGTGTGCAAATGGTGTTTCATCCGAAGTGTGAAATCACTTGAAAGGAAAAGGAGGGCTTTTGATTATCTTTAATGAGTTTGGATCAGATGTAGGGAGAGTTAAATACAATTTGGATGGTGAAGAAAAGTGATTTCCTGACTGCGCAGTTGCTTGTTTACAGGTGCATGTTTACAGGTGAATTGTTTTTTTGGAAAATTCTCCCAATATTATGGCAAAAGTTCTATATAAGTACTGGGAGCATAGCTAAAGGGTGAAAATATTCTCTTCTTACTTGGCACTTCTGGAAGTCTTGTTTTAAAAAGCAGCTATAAGGTTAAAGTGTCAGGCAGATTTTGTTAACCAAACATATTTTTTCATAACTTGAGTATAGATTGCACAGGTAAAGAATTGAGGTTCTGGTGTATCTCCATCTAATAATTATATTTACTTTGTTGTAATTCCATTAGCAATATATCTATAAACATACACACTATGCTGGAAAAGAACGTCAAAATGGAAAAACAGAGTTAAGATTGAGAGTACCCATGAGTGATACAGGGTAAATGCATTCAGTTCATGTTTTTTTTCAACATATCCAAAAACAACACCAGAAATGGAAGGAACTTATAGTTAAAGTTCAATTTTAAACCCAGTTGAATAATATAAAGATATGGAAAGGCATCAAAACCACCATCTCACTGCCTTAGAGTGATATCTTGCAATAAATGTCTTATATCTGATTAAAGCAGATAAGGTTGGGTAGATGTAGTATCTTTTATTAGTCCAATTAAATAGTTGGAAAAAATGTTCTTTGCAAGTTTGGGGACACAAGCACCTTTCTTCAGGCATATGCAGAGTCTGCTGGTGAATTGTGTACTCTCCTGGGTAGAATACAAGCCAAGTGCAAAATGCAGGCCTGTGAAAATGCAAATACATGACAGTAAGGATCAGAGGGGTGGAAGACAATAGGTGTGAGACAGGTGAGGTTGTGGGGAGGGGGTAGCGGGGAAGGGAAAATGCTGAACTGATGATAGAAGAATGTATCTGGTAAAGTGCAGACAGGTTACCTGAGGTTATCAGATGGTAGGTAGGTTATAATCCAATGTCTGTATTTAGTCCATGATTTCTTGTATCCAGTAGATTAATGAAGAACAGTTCATAGGGTCATCTACTAACGGTGTTTTGTAAATTCCCTTTGAGGATTAGAACTGATAGATTGGAGAGACGGTGGTTTTCTCATGAGAAGTGTGCACCCACAGGTAATTGCGTATTTTTGTCTTTGACATAGATTTTGGTGTGTGTTCATTTTGGTATGCAGTTGTATTATGGTTTCCCATACATATTTTCCATCAGAGCATTTTGTGCAGTGGCTAAGATATATTACATTTCTGGAGGTGCAGGTGTAAGATTCTGGAATGATGATGGTTCTGTTGTAGGATGTAGTTATTGTGGGAATGGTGGAGATGTGTTGGCAGGTTTTACATTTTTGTCCTGGTATGGTCTGGACCCATTCGGTGTGCTAAACTTCAAGGATTCCCCCTTTCCCTGACTCTTTCTTTTATCTTGTGTCTTCAGCTATTTCAAATTGTCTTTGAATGTGAGAATGGAATACGTTTTTGTATTATTTGCTTTTCCTTAAGTAATTTTAAGCCACTGATAGTGTTGCTGTGATGCCTAGAAAACCAATAGAGATAGCGATATTTACCTTTAGCAGAGGATATTTAGAAAGTCCTCTTATTAATGTTAACAAATGAGGCAAAGTCCTGTGGAACAATTCATGTGCAATCAGGTAATTAATGATTGTATCATAATGCACATGCACAAAGGGGAAAAATTAAAGTGGAAAAAAAATAGGAATTAAAAACCTATCATGTTAGCAGGATATTTTAGGACTGTTGCCCCACCAACTGTCAAAGGTATGTTACAAACTATGTTGGTGATAGAGCAGAAAAATGTTTGCAGTAGAAAGTAATGTTAGTGACAGCAGTTATACCTGCTCCACCATAATAGATAAAATAAACTAGGAAATACCTATACGTTTTCAGCTATCTCCATGCAAATATTGTGTACAAATATTGACTTTTTAATAATTATCTTAAGTATCTTATTAATTATTCCTATTTGCTCTTCTTCATTTATTTAGTACCAACAGGCTGTTTGGGGTGCAGATTTCAAATTAAATAAATAAAATGTCTGTTTTAGTACAAGCGCATAGGAAGAAACAAACTGATGTTGTTTTGGCTAAAGGACAAAACAGGCATGAGATGATTTTAATGTTAAGCTTCCTTAGAAAAAAATGTGACCAGTTGGCAAAGGAGGGGGTAAAAACAAATGGAGTGTCTCTTAAAATGTAACAGTAAAATGCTATTTTATTTTAAAGCTATTTCTTTCTTGCCAATATTTTGGGTAGGAGATGAGAAGCGGGTATTTTGCATGTAGAGCATATCTTCCCTGCTGAAAGACTCAAGCTTGTTGATGGGAAAGGAAATGAGCAAGTTTAAGTGTTTGGTTCAGTTTCTTTCTGCTGGCTGTTTGTGATGTGTGGGCCAGAGACATATGTACCATCTTTGCAGCTATTTGCGTTCCCAGAGAAGAAAAGACATTACATGTCTTCATTTTAAGTCAGTTCCTTAACTGGTGTATATCAGCATAGTTCCACTGAAGTCACTAGAGTTATCCCTGTTTTGCCCACCTGATGTTTAGTGGTTTTTACAGTACAGTTGTCTGTGCTGAAAGGTCCCCTTTGTGGGAGGGCAAGGCATTTCGGAGCTACTCCCCACTGCTTTCAGATTACTGAACCAATTTGGTTCTAGTTAATAACTCTATTAACTGGAAAATGGTTACTGTCCTTTTATCAGCACAGCAACACTACAAACCCATTATGAACAACCCACCAGTAACATAAATCTCTTTATATAGTAATACACAAAACGCTTTGTCTCTTAAAAGCAGCCTCATAGAAACAACACCTCACTCTCACTTTTTTCATTGATGAAGGCTGACTCTGGCCCCTGCAGTCCTTAAACTGGGCTACATCATCTAAATCTCAGGAGTTGATCAGTTGGCAGCTTTCACATTGGAAGCTCAGTTAAACGCAGTATTTCAGATAATAAAAAAACAACATCAGATGCGACTGAGAAGTCTGTTGCTCTGCAGGATTCAGACTAGTGGAAACCCACAGGAGTTCAGCATGTGTGCAGAGATCTAAGCCCCTAAATGCACTCTATATACACAGTACCACAGTCTGTCTTGTTGAGCTACAGAGCAGGATCATTTTTCATGTGTAAATAAGAAGGCCTTTCATTTTTCAAGCTAGGGTACAACATCCCCTTCTCTTGAAAGGCAAGCACAAGAAATCAGCCAACACTGAGTTAATTACAGAAGAGCCACACAGCTCCTTTTCTAGTGATACAAAGCACTATCACTGCTTCAATGAATCCCTCCCCCCACCCTTGCACTTTGGTGCCCCAAGTTCAAGTCCCAGCTGGGGATTCAGTTTCTTGGTGAGATTGTTTTCTGGAACTCTGTGTTCTTGGTGCTGGGAGCAATTATTACCAAAGGGGAGAATGCAGCAGGAAAACAAAAAATACAAGGCAAAGCACTGTGTAGTGCCTGCTTACTGATTCATAACTAAGGATAGAAATTACATGGTAGGTTGTTTTAGACACTGCATTTCCCAGCAGCTTGCCTCTAAGACAGCTGTTTTGGAGTCTTGTGTGATGAATTAAAGGCGGGGAGGAAATGTGACAATAAAAATAATAAGAACAAAATATGTCATTCTCTTTTAAGAAAATGAGATTTGTTTCTCTCCAATTGCATATGTTCTTCTGGTTTTGTTTAATGGTAAAAGTAGCTGAGCTTTTCTATATCCTAATAACCACATTCTTATATTTTAAATTCAGCTTTAAAAGATTAATCTCAGATGGACTAGGGCAAAATATTTTCCACACTAGTAATTCTTTTATAAAACATTTAACCTGTTTCTTACAATCTAATGGAAGGTAAGGCCTTGATCCTGCAAATACCTGTGCGCTTAACTTTGTGCATATAAATAAAGTTATTTAGAAGCAGAAGTGTTTGTATGATTGGGGTCCAACTTCTTTTCCCAGCAGAGTGTTATGAAAGGGTTGTTTGTCAGTGGCAATTAATTAATTAACATGAAATATATGTATACAATATTATTTTATCTATTATTGAATTGTTTTTGTTCTGCTTGTACAGTGCATAAAGCAGTGGGAACCTGATTCATCACTGTGGATCCTGTATGCTACCACAGTGGTTGTGTGTGTATAAATGACTATGAAACACAAGAGGCAATTGTTCATGAAATCACAACACTTGTTACCAATTATGCAGGCCTTGCATTGTAGTTGATTTTTTTTTAATTCAAAAGTTCAAATTTGGGACGTACTGTGTCTATTAAAAAACAGCACCAGCTATCTAGATCATATACAGACAACACGCATAATGTTTTCTGAAGGAATAAGCTCTGCTTCCCCAGTCGGTCCTGAGAACTATTAGAAAACCGAGTACAGGAAACTATCAGAGAGCTATAGATCAGGCTATTCTGTGTCTGTCAAAAGCCAATGTTCTGTTCTCATTCTCATTGATTAGCCCAGACCAAGAAAACAACAACAAAAAGAAAGAGTATCACTCATGCTGAGTGGGAATGATTTAGGCACAATCCCCACATCTATTTGACGAGCCAACGCTATAGAGTCTATTCTCTCATTGATACACAAGGGATTTACGCAGGCAACCCCCATTAACGCTAATAGGAGTGCCCGTGTTAATCTTTGATACATTGACAGCAGAAAAGAAAACAGATTCCAGGCTACATTTTTTTTTTATGAAGGAATCAAGACAGTTCCAATGAGTTAAAAAAATTAATCAAAGCAACAACTGTTGACCAGGGAACATATATTTACCAGAACCAGGGATAACATTCATCATAATAGGCCATCCTGGGAACTTTGCCTACTTTCATGTTTCATTACAAACTCCAGATCAGGCTCATTTAGGGGCTACCTCAGGGTTATGGACCTTTTTTTTTTTTTTTTTGGGGGGGGGGGGGGTTAAGCCAAGACTTATTTTTCATTGTTTTGTCTCAAAAAGTCACTGAAACGTAGATATTCCCACTGGCATTGGCTTAGCTATTTTGAGTACATTACAGCCTAAAACTCAGGCAGAAAATTAAGATGGGAGAACTCCAGTGTTACCTACTCTTACAATGTTACTGTAAGTATCTCAATCTTCTGGTTTTTTTTCCATCAAGTCTCTACTTCCTGGGTTCAAGTGATGATGTGAAAATCTCATCTTTATTTTTTCTTTACTGTACTTGCAGAGAAAAACATATTAATATGACCTAACATACCCAGAAGGCTTAAAGAGTAGTAGGTAAAAAAATTATCCCACATTTATCTTTTTTGTATTCACTTTTACTTCTAGTTTTTTGTTTCTTAAGCCAATGCCATGACTTTTGAAAATTTTGGGTTGGTCATAATAAAAGCCATATGAATCAAAACATTTCCAGGGTCCCTTAAAGAAACAAAAACTACCACTTGCCTCTGGCTGGGATGTTAACCTTTTTTGCTTTGTTTTTAACCTTCTCAGAAGAATTAACATGGACTGAAGCCCAGGGTAGGGGGTTTGACTGGAGTGTACTGATACCTCTTCTGTAACTTTAAAAACACAGATGTTGCTGGCTAAAAAGGTCTTGCTCCTTTCTTCAGGGTCAGACCAATTGCCACATTTGGGATCAGGAGGGAATTTTACCCGATGTCCAGTTTGGCATGGACTATGGGGCTTCTTGCCTTCCTTCCAATGTAGTGTGTGTTGGGGTGGGGCGATGTGGACATGGTTCTCCTCCTTGGATCTCTTGACTGTATTCTAACAAACTACTCTTTGTTGACATTGGGAATGCCCTTGTTCTTCTTCTGTATCTGTAGGAAGTTAAGGTGTTTTTGATGTTTTAGGCAGTTGTGTGAAACAGATGTTCACAAGGTGTTTAAGAACGGCTTAGACCAGGGGTACTAAACTCATTTGGCCCAGCGGGTCAGATGAGTGGTGCAGGGCTGGTCCATGGGCCGTATAAGTGGCATGGGGTTGGTGCACAGGATCAGGCCCACAGACCAGACCTGCACACTGGATCCAGCACACAGGGCCTATCTGATGCAGGCATTGTGGGTGCCCCAAAGCACATCTAGTCCCACATGCTGTGTGCAGCACTCTCTGTGCATCATGTGCAGTGCCTCGGTCCAGTTCAGCATGCACCAAATATAGCATGTGGGTCCAGCCCAAGAACCATGGGTGACAAGTTACACCCCTGGGTTAGACAGACACTTGCCTAGGATGGTTTAGATACCAATGATCCAGCCTTGAGTGGAGAGCTGGACTGTGCATAAGTCATTATTTACAAGCTGGGGGCCTTGTTGGATGATGGGCAATTTTGCCACCCAAGGAAACATTTTAAACTTTTCAGATGCTTTATTTCCCACAAAACAAAACAAAGTAACTGAAAAACACTGGCTGATAATTTCCACTGTTTTTCTTGATTTAGCCAGACAGCAAGAGGGGAGAAAACATATACTTAAACAAATCCATGATTCACAGATACATAGATGCTAGGGTTAGAAGGGACCTCAACAGATCAGAGTCATACCCGCTGCCTAGGCAGGAAAGAGTGCTGGGGTCAGATGACCCCAGCCAGATGCCTATCCAGCCTTCTCTTAAAGGCCCCCAAGGTAGAGGAGAGCACCACCTCCCTTGGTAGCCCATTCCAAATTTTAGCCACCCTCACCATGAAGAAGTTTTTCCTGATATCTAGCCTAAATCGGCTCTCTGTCAGTTTGTGACCATTGTTCCTTGTTACCCCAAGAGGCACCCTGGTGAACAGAGCATCTCTGATCCCTTGCTGTGTTCCCCTAATGAATTTGTAGGCAGCTACAATATCACCTCTCAGCCTTCTCTTGTAGAGGCTGAAGAGGTCCAGGTCCCTCAGTCTCTCCTCATAGGGCTTATCCTGTAAGCCTCACACCATATGAGTGGCCCTCCTCTGGACCCTCTCAAGTCTATCAACATCCTTCTTAAAGTATGGCACCCAAAACAGGACGCAGTACTCCAACTGTGGTCTGACCAAAGCCGCATAGAGGGGAAGTATCACCTCCTTGGTTCTATTTGTCATGCATCTGCTGATGCATGATAAAGTGAGGTTAGCTTTGCTGATGATTTCATCACACTGACAACTCACGTTCATCTTGGAGTCCACTATGACTCCAAGATCTCTTTCTGCTTCTGTGCTATGGAGAGGATCACTTCCCAGACAGCAGGTGTGCTGGATATTTTTGCGCCCTCAGTGAAGCACTCTGCACTTGTCCTTGTACTCCATCCTATTGTGTACTGCCCACTTTTCTAACCTGTCCATGTCTGCCTGCAATCATTCCCTACACTCTGGAGTGTGTACTTCACCCCACAATTTATTATCATCTGCAAACTTGGACAGAGTACACTTCATACCCACATCCAAATAACTGACGTCCTTTTCTTGACTTGGCTTTCCCTTCTTTTTATACTCTACATAGAAATACCTTATGACCATCTATAACAGGAGGGCGGTCAGGGTCACCGTGCTCTCCCCTGCCGCCTCCTTTACCGTGCCAAGCTGCCGATTAGCACCCTCCAATTCTCACCCGCCACAACTTTGATTTTATATATATTTTATAGGGAGGCTGCCTTCCATCTGCGTGGCCACGGCTCTTCGGTCTCGGGTGTTCCATACACCCCAGCCCTATGGGCTATGCATGGCTCCTACCAGCCCTGTACCATGCCCCCAGCCTCGCAGATGTAAAGGACATTGTTCTGTCTCTGTCTCTCCATCTCCACTCCCTCTCTGGCACTCGGGCTCTCGGCAGCCCTGTCTCTCTCTCGGTGCCCTCTCTCTCGGGGCCTTCTGAGTAATGCCGCCCACTTTCCTGGGGCTCACCACAATGCTGCCCCCTTCTCCGGGGCTCACCACGCCCGAACTAGGGCTTCTCAGCAACACCCCCTTCTCTGGGGCTTCTCAGCTGCCCCTCTCTGGGATTGGGGTCTGTGCACCCCGAATGCTGCGCCCCCACCACTGGCACTGAGGTCCCCACACTAGTGTGGGTCCCCTATGAGACCTCCTCCATCCCCTGATAGCATCACCCAAACCACCAGTGTAACAAATAGCAAACACAAACAGAAACCCCTAGGCTATAAAACTCAAGCAAAAGCCACCCGGCTATAACTTCGCTCAAGCCTACTGGGGTTTCTTCATCTTGCAGCAGAGTAACATTGTTCCCGCATCAGGCTTCTCCTCTGTAACATGGCTGAGAGCTCCCTCCTCCTGAGCTGCTGGTAGGGAATCACCTCTGGCCTCCTGCCTGTGATTTATATAGGAGCCAGGCCCTGCCCCTTCTCGTCAGCTGGCTAGGCAGGTGCAGATCATTAGCTCCCTCTAGTTACCTCAGCAACCAGCACCTTAGGAGTCTTCCCCGCTCTCTCAGTAGCAGGCACCTTAGTGCCCTGCTACACACCTCCCCACTTAAGATTTCAACTCACCAAGCCGTCTTGGTTCTTCTCTGCTGCACCTCTTCTGTCTTTTTTTCTCATGCTCTTATGCTGGCCCACCGACATTTCTGATGCGTGGAGGCGGAGGTTTTCAGGTGCCTCCTACTCGCTTTTTACCCAAGGCACAACATGTGGGATTTTACGGGAGTTGCCCCACCACGGGCAGTCCCCCCACACTAGCCGACCTTGGTAGGTGGCAGTCCCTATCAGTCGGGCTCCCTCCTCCCTTTTGGGGTTTCTTCTCTCTTCTGATTCTGGCCTGTCTACCTTCCACCCCTTCATACCCTAGTCTCTTTCTCCATGTAGGTTGTGTGGTCTCTTGTTTTCCTATGGCTCTCGGGAGCCCCTGAAGCCTTTCCCAGATCTCCCACTGTCTCTCCAATGCCTTCTAGACATATTCTTCCCTCCAAAACTCTATCTTCCCTCAGCCAGTAGGTCTTCCTTTAGGTCCTTTATAAATTTTTACATATGTCACACCTCCGACATTTGCTTCGAGGAGTTTCCTTAACGTCCACCACTGGACCTGTCTTGGGATGTTATTTACATATACTTGTGGTCTTCTCTCAAGCTTTGGTCCCACTTCGGGTGGTCATTCCCTCCTCTGTATCCCTGGCTTCTGGGCCTGGCTTTCTTTTCTGTGTCTCATTGACCCCTTTTCTCTGGGACTCATCTCTGACTCCTTTTTTCTCAGGCCTTGGGTCACCTGTATACCTCCGTGGCTAACCTGCTGACACATCTCGCTCCTGGGACTAGCCTGCACACTTTTCCCTGCCGTCCCTGCAGCTATCGTGTCTCCTTCCACTACCTGCCTCTGCCTTGGTACTGTCATTCCTCCCTTGGCTTGAGGTTTACAGAGCTCACCCAATTGATGAATTAGACGGCTTATCTCCCCTGCATGAAGCTTCACCCATTGGTCCCATCTCCTATTCCATCACTCCAAGAGGGCTGTTAGGACCTCTTCTTGTAGGGCTGTAGGCTTCACCCCTACAGATCCCTTCTTTGGGTTGCTTTTCTCTGATTGCCCTAACTCGGTCTCCTCTTTTGGATTCTCTTGTCCGCCTTCAGTCTGGGTTACTGTACTTGTTACCTCTGGCCCCTCCGACTCCCCAGGATCTTGGTCTTTTGTAGCTGTCTGACTGCTGGCTGCCCATAGCATTTCATTTTCTGCCTCTAAGGCCTGAATCTGCTGCCTTAGGATTTGCATTTGCTGCTGTAACTGCTCCTTCTCTGCGTTAGTCACTGCCTTTCTAGCCGCGTTATCTTCTATGAGGGTTTTAAGACACTATACCTGTTCTCCCATGTGGTCTTTTTCTGCCCCCACACTCTGCAACTAGGACCGTAACCTCTCATTCTCTTTTGTCCCAGCCTCTAACTCTCTTTCAAGGGACAAGCTTCGATTGTACAGGTCCTTGTAACTTTCCAGGTTAGCTTTTATTTTCTCCATCTCCTGTGTGAAAACCTCGCCTGTTTCTTTTGCTTGGGCATGACTTTTAAGCAGCTCGTCCCGCAGCTGATGTGCTTGGTGTTCTGCACGAAAGCACTTCTGCTGCCACTCATCCACCTCATCATGCAGCTCTTGTATGCAAGCTTCCTGGCTGCGGACTTCTTTCTGCAGGACATTAATTAGACTTTTTGATACCTCCAACCTCTGTAGCATCTCTTCCTGTTCCTCTGCCTGGGTTGTGCAGGTTGCAGTAGACTTTTCTCTCCAAGCTCCCATTTCCCTCTCCATCCTTATTTTAGCCCTAAGGTTCGTCTCCGTGCATGTCCTTACCTTTCCCGGCCAATGCACCACTGTAACCGGAGGGTGGTCAGGGTTGCCATGCTCTCCCCTGCCACCTCCTTTACCGTGCCAAGCTGCTGATTAGCACCCTCCAATTCTCACCCGCCACAACTTTGATTTTATATATATTTTATAGGGAGGTTGCCTTCTGTCTGCTTGGCCACAGTTCTCCAGTCTCGGGTGTTCCATACACCCCAGCCCTATGGGCTATGCGTGGCTCCTACCGCCCCTGTACCACACCCCAAGCCTCGCAGATGTAACGGACGTCATTCTGTCTCTCTCTGTCTCCATTCCTTCTCTGGCACTCAGGCTCTCAGCAGCCATCTCTTTTGGTGCCCTCTCTCTGGGGCCTTCTCAGTAATGCCACCCTCTCTCTCAGGGCCTTCTCAAGTGCTGCCCCCTTTCCTGAGGCTCACCACAACACTGCTCCCTTCTCCAGGGCTCACCACACCCGCACTGGGGCTTCTCAGCAACACCCCCTTCTCTGGGGCTTCTCAGCTGCCCCTCTCTGGGACTGGGGTCTGTGCACCCCGAATGCTGCACACCCACTGGCGCTGGGGTCCCCACACTAGTGTGAGTCCCCTATGAGGCCTCCTCCATCCCC
Organism: Alligator mississippiensis; assembly: GCF_030867095.1. Classification (NCBI taxonomy): domain Eukaryota; kingdom Metazoa; phylum Chordata; order Crocodylia; family Alligatoridae; genus Alligator; species Alligator mississippiensis. The sequence continues at coordinate 173,269,351 of NC_081826.1, read as the reverse complement.
TGATAGCCTCACCCAAACCACCAGTGTAACAAATAGCAAACACAAACATAAGCCCCTGGGCTATAACTCAAACAAAAGCCACCTGGCTATAACCTCGCTCAAGCCTACCAGGGTTTCTTCATCTTGCAGCAGAGTAACATTGTTCCTGCATCAGGCTTCTCTTCTATAACATGGCTGAGAGCTCCCTCCTCCTTGGCTGCTGGCAGGGAACCACCTCTGGTCTCCTGCCTGAGATTTATATAGGAGCCAGGCCCTGCCCCTTCTCGTCAGCTGGCTAGGCAGGTGCGGATCATTAGCTCCCTCTAGTTGCCTCAGCAACTGGCACCTGAGGAGTCTTCCCAGCTCTCTCAGTAGCAGGCACCTTAGTGCCCTGCTACACCATCCAGGTTGTTAACCCAGTTTTTTTGGCCTCACCATACCCCTGGGAAGAAGCCATACCACCTCTCATCCTTCCTTTGTCTAGACTGAAGGAGCTAAGATCTTTTATCTTCTCTTGTAAGTTAGGTTGTTCATTTCCCTAATCATCCTCATAACCAATGTTACATTTCTTCCAGTTTTAAACATAGCTGACCACAATTGTACATACCTGAGATGAGCTTTCATCAGCATATTGTACTAATGATACATCCTAGGATTCATTTGCCTTTTTTACGGCTGCATCAACTCAGTGGCTCATAGTTGCTCTAGGACTGAAATCACACAACCAGGTCATTCCCAGCTAATGACCAATTTAAAGCAGAATTTTGTTATAATTAGTCTATTTGATACTATTGTATTTCATTCCATTTCTTTCATACACATCCTCTAGGTAATTCCATTCTTCCTGTATCATATTCCAGTTCTTTTCGATGTTGATGATGCCTCCCATGTTTGTGTCATCAATGAATTTCATTAGCATGCTCCACTTTTTTTCTGTCATGTAACGAAGGAAAGTATTAAATAATATCAATCTTAACACTGATCCCTGAGGAACTTCACTAGTAACCTTCAAACCCAATAGTTTTCCTTTCAGCACAACTTACTGTCAGCTCCTTGCATGCAGTTCCTTACCAACCAAGCTTAAAAATCTTCTAACCTTCATCTTTTCTATCTTAACTAAACATTTCCTAAATGGCAACATATGAAATGCTTTGCTGAAGTCCAGATTGATTAGATCTACTGCATTTCCTTCATCTAGAAAGTTATTTTATCAAAATATATATCAGGTTATTCTCACACAATCTATTTTGGTAAACCCATGTTACATTTTATTCCATTTTCCCATTAACCTCCATATCCTTAATTATTCTTCCCTTCAAAATTTGTTCAAAAGCATTTCATGTTATTGGGGTCCAACTAACAGGACAGTAGTTGCCTGTATCACTTTTTCCCTTTTTCCTTACTAGATTTGTAATTTCCAGTCATAGAGCTTCACTTCCAACTGCTAGATTTATTAAAAGTCCAATAACTTTGATGCAGAAAAGTTTACAAACAAAGGGCAACTTTATAAAGTCAACAAAGGTCAACTGTTTCTGCACAAATAGCTCTCTTCAGCAGAATACAAGCAGAAAAAAATCATATACTATTGGTTAATATTAATGCTCTAGAAGAACTCATACATAGAAAACAAAAGTAGCTTATATAGTTAATGTGGTAATAGCTAAGGCAGACTAGGATTCAGGAGACCTGGCTTCTATTCTTAGTTCTGTTAGGTGATCATGGTCATAATCATTGCTTTTCCATGCCACTGTTATATCATCTCTACAGTGGGGATAGGGGTATTTACCACAGAGTAAAGCACTTTAAAATCTATTTTTAAAGATGCTTTGGGGACCACAAAAGCTAAAAGCTCTTCACTAGCTTCAATAGCTTCTTTAAAAATATTCATTATTATTAAAAATTATCATTATGTGTTACTATTTTTCTCATGCATTGTCCTTGAGGCTACTTTTCTAAAGAGGTTCATTTTCTATAAATAAATAAGTTGTGCTATAATCTGGAATGCAAAAGCTCCTGCCTGTGCAGAGAGAGGGAAAAGATTTTGAATGCCTTCCCCTTAAAAAAAGTTGGATGTAAATCAAAGATAGAGAAGTGCTTTTTAATTTTTTTTTAAGATTTAAAACTGACCTCAGTGCTAATCTGACTGGCATCTTTGTAACAAAGGCAGCTGACAGATTCAGGTAGTAACAGGTTTTTTTAGTCAACAGCTGCTACTGTCACCTGAGGATACTTTCCATTACTATGTAGCTGCTATAAGTCATTTAACAGAGAACGGTTTTATCTTTGTTTTTGAATCAGTGAACCTCTTTTATTAGCCCACTTGAAACCTTGAATGAAAGTCCTACTAAAGGGAATTGACACCATCTTTAACAGCCCACAGGTTGCTAATGATAGGGATGGAGTCCAGTAAGCTTTCATTGCCAGTAGAATCAACGATTGTTTTAAAATGACAGGAATAGTATTTCTGCTACTGCTAATCAGTCTAAAGCTCATCAGAAGAAAATATCCTGGACCATGGTTGCAATAAATTGTAAAATTTATTTAGAGTTGGTTTATTGTGTAAAAAATATACATGAAAGACAGATACACACACATATGCAGAAACACGCATGCTCCTCCATGATTCCCCTTTTGTTTACTCGTGCTGAAGATTAACGTGTAGGTTCCATTAGCTGATCATACTAGCATTTCCATCTAATTGTTTGGTGTCACAAAGCACTGAGATAACAAATCTACTGAATAGGAGAAAAAAAAACATAGTTACAGGTTTATAAAATCCTGCCTGCTGTAAGAATTTGACTAAGTTAGGCATCTTATATGTCATGCTGTTTTTAAGCTTTGAAGCCTGTGGAGCATTTGTTTATACCATATACAGTGTATACAAAGCTGCGCCATTCGGGGTTGGCTGTTCAGCTGGAATTCAGACTTGCAGTATACAGAAGGTCTCAAAATTGAATCTGTTTTTTGGCCTTTTGAAATGTACAGAATGTGCCAAAATGCTAGGAAGCCAGAAGCCTCAGCATCAGCATGCCTGTCTGCAGCTGGCTTCAGCCTTTTGTGTTTGTTCTGCCTTTCTGCTATGCAATTCAAGAATTAGTTCATGAAAGTGGAGTATAATTTGTTAGTACAAGCAGTGTAATATTTCCACACTTGGGAAATTATTAGCAGCTAGTATCAAAATCCATTTAAGCTACTGCAAGCATATCTGCCCCTTCACCCTGCTGAGATCACTTAAATCACTTTAAAGCTTATTCTGCCTTGCACAGAGTCAGTTATCTTTTCCCATTAGCATGCTATTGATTTTCCCTTATTATATATCTATTTGAGTGTGTGTGTAAGCTTTTTTTTAAGTAATATTTTATGTGGACTTTTCTGTATTTTTAGATGTATGGGGCAATCAGAATTAACCTCAAGTGAAAGTTCGCAATGCAAAGCAAACATATTTAGCCAATATGTACCTCTAGAAAAAAGAATGTCTTTAGGGCGAATGGGAGATGTGCCACAGAGGCAGGGTTCATATCTAAGTCTGAACTTCCACCAAAGTTTGGAGACTCCAGACCTAGAGTTCTCTTTCAGATTATCAAAACTGTAGGACTAAGCATAAAGCGTGGGGCTTCTGTGACAGTCTATGAGGAACTGGGTAGGATATTGATGACTAGGAGCCATAATAGTGTGTTGTTTTTGGCACAGCCTTTACAATCGCATCTCCCCAAATTGTCAAGCGCTGATCATGTGGATATATATATTATATGTTTAATATCTGTTGATGACCTCTTTCTCAATACTTTCATTCTTAGGCATTTTCATTTTTCACTTTATTTATTTATTAATATTGTTGTAGCACCCAGAAGACCTAATCATGAACCATGTCCTCATGGTGTTGTGTGCCATATAAAACATAAATAAAGGTGATGTTTTCTGTCTCCTCAAGCTGACAATCTATGTAAAATAAGGTTGTGTCTCTTATTTATATGATCTACAAAGAACTGGTGTGCGTTCTTTCTCTCTGTAAAGTATCTATGACAACAGAAATTCTCTGTCAATTTTTTTTAGAATGTTCGTCAAAAAACCAAAACTCTCAAAAACAAAAGCCTAAAAGCGTTGCCATTTTCAACAATACAAAAAATGGGGATTTGGCAGAGTTTTGCTGAAAAAAGATCAGGTTTAGCTTGCCAAAACCAAAACAAGATTTCATTTTTATGCAAACCTGACTTCTTTTTATGAAAATTGATTTTTTTTCCCATTAAAATCTTCCCTCTTGTTGAAATGTCATTTTTCACTGAATAAAGAGCTGGTGCAAAAAAACCCAACAAACCTACCCTGAACTTGACTCCCAATGAAGACTTTAAGACATTTTATTTAAGAGAAACATTGGTCTGGCCATTGTTAAATAGTAAAAATATTTAAAAATTAAAATACAGGTTGACCAAGTAAAGACATTTGTTTTGAAGAATAGACCTGTTGGTTAATATATTCTGATAAGTTACTTTGTCTTTTATCTCATTTCCTGGCTCTTCTTGGTCTTGACCTTCTGATCCCACAAGAACTGGTAGAGGAAGAACTACATGGTGTACTGTACTGATGAAATTTTGATTTTACAGGAAAAGCTTGGCCAGAAGGAGGGATACATCCAGGAGCTGGAAGGCTGATAAAGGCTATTGTCTCACTGCAACTGTAGTGTAAGGTCTCTGGGCTGTAGATTTATTTTTAGGTCTGGGTAGGAAAGACGGATGGAGACCAGTTATTTATGTTAAAAACTTAAAATTTAAGCCCTTTACACTACTGTCATAATCTGAAGGTGCTTTAATGAGCAAAACCAATATAAAAATAGTATACGTGACAAAGACCAGTTTGTTTTAACTAAGAATAGGATAAAAAACCAAACATGTACTCCAATAATTAGCACCCTTTCTGCTTAAAAACTTCAGTCCTTACAGAATTTAGTCCCAAGTCTAAAGAGAATGGAGCACTGCTTAGCTTGTGCATACATGCTTTTTAGGGTTGGGGTCTGTGAATTGAAATACTTTGCTAGTTTGGAGACTAGTTTTATGAAATTCAGGATACCACAAGTGCTTTAATGTTTAGACTTACTACAAATATGTAGCAGCTATAGTGACAGTGAAGGCCTCACAAATGCAGGCTTCATCTAACATCAAAGTCATGTCATGTCACACGGTACTCGCTGCCAGGAAAAGAATGTGCAGTATAGAGCTCAGGGCCTACATGTTCAAAATGAGGACTTTTTTCCCCTCTCATTTTAAAGTAAGATGTAATACATTGACAGAGAAGCAGGGAAATTTTCAGTCTAAATTTAACCCATCAGTCGTAATCCCCCCTCCCTCCCCTCCCACACCACACGCTTCTGCAAACCCCTCCAAAACTTTATCCAGTTACCAGTCCTGGCCACAATCAACAGATTAAAAGAAATCTGTAGTTAGTTAGTTTTGGAATTATAACAGACCAAGAACACTTAGGATAATATTCAAATAGTGAGTAGGGCTTCTATCTTTGTTTAGTTTGTGAACCATTTTTCTCATGATTTCCAGGAGAGTTATAACTTGGCACAAAATCACTATGCTGGAAGGCCAATTTCAACCTTTACCTATGAATAGAATTGTACCTTTCCATGGTCAAAATACATGGAATTTGATGCATGTCAATTGCTATTTTCATTATTTTTATATGACTGTGAACCATATTTGGGATAATTTGTCACTCTGTGGTACTATCACTGTGACACAGCTGCCCTTGACAGTTAAGGCTGCTCAAATTAGATTCTACCAATCCCATGTCAGGGTTGGAAGAAGTCTCACTCTTGTAACTTTTTCAGATTATGTATTGCAAACTCAAACTTCATCCAAGGTTTCCTATCATGGTGCAAAGGGTAAAAATGTTTTTAAAATCTGCCTTCTGTCCTTCAACAAACATGCAAGTACACATACATCCATTTTCACAAGGTAACAAACAGCAACATTATGGCAACGTGATTTTCCAGTAAAAATATCAGTTCAGATTTGAACATATCAAATTTAGGGATGTATAGTTCTTGAAAGGAAAATGCAGAATTTAAGCTATTCAGGTGTTTTCAAGACTTGTGGGAAATGTACACATGACTACTGAAAATGTCACTGTACTATTGTAGTCCAGAACAACATAGGCACCTTTCAGTATAGCTCTGTTAATTTTTTAGCTGTGAACATGAAAAATGAATTAAGATACAATTTAGTCATGGCAGAGAGATTTCTATCTAGGTTAGAGCTTTAGTTGCATCATAAAGCTAGCAGAGCCTTAAAGAAAGAGAAGGTGGGGAAAAAAGAGGAAAGATTGTATTTTCAAATAGTAATATTTCTCCCTAGATTGGAAATGCAATAAAATATTCTGTTTCTTCAAGAAAGATTTAATTCTAGGCCTTTCCCTCCGTCTTTCTGCCAGTGCCACCATTTTCTTGCCCATCCTGAAATTAACATAGGGAGGGCTATCATATTAGGCATTGCATATTTTTATCATTTACTCATAGAGACATGGGCAGATCTAGGATTTTGAAAAGGGGGCTGCAGATTGTGTGGAGCATCATCAAATATAGAACAATACATATTTCTCTCCAGGTAAACAAAAACTGGAAACATTACTAATATGCTAGGAGCCTAGGGCTATATTGTTCAGTTTAAGACCAAAATAAAAACAAATATAACTCCATTGGCATGTGCATTAATTTGCTATATTATGCATTATATATTAAAACAGAACAAACTAGGTAAAAATAATCAAAATATGTTTCTTTAGTCATGTAGTCATCAGAATTACATGTACTTCTTTCAGATCCATACAAACAAAATCAAGGCTTCTTGAGCATCTTGATAGTGCACCCAGTGCTTCACTGAAATTTATTTCCACACCTGTATTAATGCTAACCTGAGTTAATGTTTTCACACCTGCATTTCTTTTCTTAGAGTTAAAAACAGTCAGTTGGGCTGTGAAATAGGAGCTACGTTACCAGAAGCAGATGACAGGGGAATTGTACAAGAAAGAATAGCTTGATTATTGGAACATTAACACCATTTGAAAAAGAGAGAGGGTCATTAACCCGTCGAATGAAGAGTTTTGAAGAAATGAGGTAGATTATAATGAACCATGGAGTCAAGCAACTCTTAATAGAAATGCTGCTGCCACTGTCAATCTGTTTTAAACTTTGGGTGGGCCAGGAGTCAAGGAGGGGTGGGGTAAGAATCAAGGCACCACTGCATCGCACCTTGAAATTATATTTATTTGAAGTTTTCCAACAAACCATTGTAGTGTTGCAAATGGAGGTGTCTTACCACTTTATCTGAATGGCAGAGAATATCAAATAGATCATAAGAGAGAGAAAGATTTTCTTTTGTGTTCAATAATATATTCCTAATCATTAATTCAGGAAATGAGCACAGATATTTTTTAAATATGAGTCATACTGCAGGGACACAGAAAATAATAGCTGATAGACACATGTTAGTGAAACTACAGCCCATGACATGGAGAAATCTTTTACTTTTCTTGATACAAGAGTCACTGGTGATTCCTTAAGTGTGCATGTTTTAAGATGTACTGGCTGTCCAATAAAATGGAGTGACATTAATAATCTCATAGATTCATAGATTCATAGATGTTAGGGTTGGAAGGGACCTCAATAGATCATCGAGTCCAACCCCCTGCATAAGCAGGAAAGAGTGCTGGGTCTAGATGACCCCAGCTAGATGCTTATCTAACCTCCTCTTGAAGACCCCCAGGGTAGGGGAGAGCACCACCTCCCTTGGGAGCCCGTTTCAGACCTTGGCCACTCTAACTGTGAAGAAGTCCTTCCTAATGTCCAGTCTAAATCTGCTGTCTGCTAGCTTGTGGCCATTGTTTCTTGTAACCCCCGGGGGCGCCTTGGTGAATAAAACCTCACCAATTCCCTTCTGTGCCCCCGTGATGAACTTATAGTTCTAACACACCAGACACCACATTTTGATATACTTTTTCATAATAGGGCCTTATTCCATGATGGGTAGCCAGGACTATGGCACTGGGACTAATCCTAGAGTAAGTTTCAGTTTGAATGGGCAGGTGACATTCTCTGGCTCAGTAGTATGTGTGTGACAATTAGCAATACACGCAAAGACTAGTTCCCTGCCTTACAGATGTTATCATTCTAAATACCCAACCTTTGCACATTTACTTGTGAGCATGAGAATTGATTTTCAGACATTTTAAGCACCCTAAACTCTACCTGTAACTGACTGACTAAGTGAATGATGAGAACTTCTGAAAGAGAGAAACATCAATGGAAAACCTCCCATTGACTTTAAGGGTACACGATCAGAAACAAAATTCAGACTATAAAATGTATTGCCTTGGTCATTTCATAGACATCAGTGTAACTTTGAAGGTCTTTGCAGGAACTTCTCTAAGAGGAAGTATGGTCAGTGTTTAGTGTGCTAACCTAGAACAGGGGTACAAAGTTCAATTGCTCAGCCATCCTATGCAGTCAAATTACTAAATAAAGAAAAGCAGGTACACAAAGTCTTTATAAAAAGACCATGTACTGAATCGTAGTTGAAGGAGGAATATCCTCTTGTCCAAATGAGGGCCACATCTGCTCTCAGATTTGTCCAAAGCAATAAGACAAGAATGATTTGACTGCAAATGGGGGTTCCAATACAGAAAGAATAGGGAAGGAGAGGCCTAGGGACAAGGCCACAGAAAATTATTACTGTTGCTACCTCCCTTGTGGCCATAAAGTATTTCTATGGCAATGACAACATTTTCTTATGAACAAGAATCTTGGAATATTAGTAAAGCATCTCTGCCACCATAGTTATCTTCCACCCTGCAAGGGCTTTGTTGATTTTAACAGTTAATTGCCATATTTCTATTTTATCTTCTTTTCTCTACCATGTTCCATCTCTTATGTTCCTCTCTGTAACCAAGCTCTCCTATGCATATTGGTCCCCCCTCCTTGTATATGCATTCTGATTCCCTTTTCCTTTAACTGTCCTCTTTTACTGACAGCTCCAGTCACTTTGGTAATTCTTTCCAGAACCCATTGCTGGTTGGCCACTCTAGTCTCTAAGGGCAGGTCCTAATCCCTCTCCCCTTTTTATATATCAGTGGCCTCTGGTGTAGGCAACCAGGATTACTGCTCCTTATTTTTACAAGCAATAGGTCCCTGGCTCTCTACAGAAACAAACAGATGCCAAGAAGAGCATCCTTGTGACTTCCATGTCCTCTATAGACTTTTGCCTGACCACTGTTCCTGTATGTGAATTTTGCATATTATAAGATTCGGCATCATAGATTTGTTTTCTTCCTGTGAGGCCAGTATTTTAGGGTAGTTTCATGCTGTCCATAAGTTCCTGTGGTCAATTGTAAAAGAACATGAACAGCTTTTAAAGTGAATCCTATCCAACAGTCCTTGGTAAATGTTTTAGGTGGAAGTTCCTGAACAAAATAAAGAACCTCCGTCATCCCACCCACCCCTCCTTTCCCCCCATCTTGACTTACTTGCTCAGCTCCTGGCATTGGCAAATGCCGGTAACACCAGCACTGGGAGCAGCTTGCAGGCTGGAGCGTTTGGCAGGCTGGGAAGGCAGGGCCTGGTTCGTCCACATGGGGAATTATTCTCCACTGGGGGGGTGGGGGGTGGAGAGTGGGCTAAAAGAAGCCTGGAGTCAGGGAGGGGATAGGAAAAGCACAACCTTGGGACTGGGGCCAGTGGCTGGGCTTTTGTAGCCCGGGGCTGCACTGGGAACTGTACAGAAGTTCATGACAGCTAGATCAGTCTAAAAATGGCCAACCCGATGTAAAGTGAGTGTTCTTCAGAGGCACAGTTAACTTAGATTGGGTTGGCTATTTTTAGACTGATCTAACTGCCCTGAACTTCTGTGTAGTTCACACTTAGATAAGCCTAACCGATGTAAGGTACACACCTGGGTGAACTAAGTTAGCTTGGGTGGCCATTTTTAACCTGATGTAATGTTCCCCTAACCTTCCTGAATGTCTGTATGCAGCCACAGTTTCTGTAGCACGGGTCTCGGCTAAGAGGTGGGGGTGGGGGAAGAAAGTGTCCACAGGTAGCAGATAGGCAGCCCTACATTCAGCACTGAAGCATTACTTTTGTTTTCTCCTGGCAGAGGCAGAAACTGCTATTTCTGTATTTTCACATTTGTAATATGAAAACCAATTTCCAGAATGTGAATTGTGGGGAAAAGATGCATGTTTATGTGAGAAAGTATGGTATTATAGGCCAATATTTTCAAACTTTGGGGTTGAAGTTAGACTTCGGTATGCATATATATGAAATGCATATAGGAGTGTAAAGACAATAACTATATAAGCTAATAGGAACTAGTTGGAGGTGGAGGGGGGTATTATCGTTGAAAATTAGGCTATTTATTTATGTGTCTAAATATGGATTAAGATGCCCAACTGTATGCATTCTAATTAGAAAGCATATGTCTTGTGGCACATATATTAACTCTGAACTGATTTCATTATTTATTTATTTGATTTGTATTCTGTAGTTTGAGGCAAAAAACAACCATTATTTTAAGTGCATTAAACTAAATATTTTTCTCCCTAGTTTGGAAACAATAATCCCAACTGAGGCAAAGGCCATTCAGGGAAACTAAATAAATAACTCTTTTCTTTCTTTGTTTTTATATACCAAGCCAGTTATTCAGTTCTTCAAAATTGATTTAGGGTATACACACATTAATAAATTAAACTAACAAAGGTTTGTTACTTTAAAAATACAATTTAATACTTAATTTTCATTATTTTAACTGTCACCATCTGCAATAGGTAAAATGAATTTTCTATATTTCCAAAGTGACCTCTCAGTGCTATGCAGTAGACAAGTATATTAGCAATGCACCCACTCTCTAATGTCCATTGATTAAAATAGAGAAGGATATTTAGATGACCAATTTGCTCACAAGGGTTTGTCACCTTGGATGTGCTTTTCCTAATCCTCTGGGGAAAGTTTAAATGAAATTGCCCAAGGGATAGCTACAAGAAATACTCTTTTATTCTTCTTTGAATTCAGAAAATGAAACTTGAAATGGGAATGAAAATCAGTCTTAGCCCAAATGGCTGGTACAAATCTGTGTTTGATTTTACTGATGTATCAGATCAGTCATACAAGGGACTTTTGACTTAGCTCTGTTCTTTTTGTTTAATTATTCATTTGACAGTGACTGCTTTCTGCAGTAGGTAGAACAGATAAAGAAATGGATTTTTTTTTCTAGCATGGAAAGTAAAGAGTCAGGACCAAAGCTTCAAGTTGCTACACTGTATTATTCAGCTGTTTGATTTGACTCTGATAGGCAGATATATTTCTCAGTATTGAATAGCATGCTAGAGGAACACTAAGAAAAAGAGCTCTGGTAAATGTATACTCTGCTAGCTTATTGAAAGCCTAGACATATTAAATATATATTGAGTTGGTGGGGAGGTTAGGAGCTCAGGGACAGGTGGCAGAGGTCATCAGAGCAACTCATCAGAGAAACCCACATTGTTTTATAGTCTATGTATAGCTGAGCACATTCTAGGAAGTATATGATGGGACTACAAGAAAGGAAAGATAGGGCAGAGGGAAAGAAGTAGTATCTTTAAAACAAAAATGAAGTTTGGATTTTTATTTTAGTATTCATACATTTTATTTTCAAAAGCAGCAGTGAGCCAAGCAATTTTTATCTGAAGCATTAGCCTGGCCCAGTAGGTGTCAGATTAGATATACATTACTCCATTATCTCTGTATACTACTCTCCATCAAAGGGACTGTGGAGATGGGGCTCGCAAGGGAGAGAGAATAAATAAAGGATATCTCTTTTCGGTTTTGGAGTAGCGCTTTTACCATTAAGAAAAATCAATAACTGGATTGACTGCATTCAGTAGGGAGTATTATTGTTTCCCATAATGTATCTAATGCATATCATTACCAAAGTAATCACATTATTATCTGCCTCTGCCTTCCTACTTGCTTGGCTAGATATAAACCCAGAGCTATTTGTAAAGTTGTTTTTTTTTTCCCTCCTTCAAAATTGCTGCAAATTGTATTTCTTCCCAGTTTCTTTATTAGCTGCTTGAACTGCTCAGAACCTCTGAATTCAAATTAAGTGTTTTTTCACCCCACACTTCAGCATTGCTACTTCTGTTTTACTCACATTTATCTAAACCAAAACTATCATTAACTTGAAATCCAGTTCTTGCTCTTATGTTCTAAGATGATGCTATTTTATCCTGGAAAGAAAGCCATGTGAAAGTCATATGAAATATCTTAAAGAGAGACTGTTCCATATACATTCTGCCTTGAAACAAATTGTGTATCTTAAGTGGGAAAGAGGTTGACAACAAAGTAATTTTACAGTGTCCAAAGGACTCAGAGGAGCAGAAGAAGCTCCTAAATGTGTCTGATGATGACTAGACAAAAAGAAGAGCATTAGGATGGTCACATCAGTAATTTGACAACTGGGATTTTACAAATTATGAGCCATTGAAAGTACAGGAAGCAATTAGCACTTGTCAGACACTGAGTGAGGCAATCAAGCCAGGACCATTTACATTAGATGGGAAATGAGGATGTACTACTGGTACTAATTCATAGGCTAGGCCCAAGGGTTTCAGCCAATTTGAAGCCATATTTGGCACCAGGTTTGTTCCTGATATCAGGAAGTAGTGTGATTTTTTTCTCCTGAATATGTCATTAATAATAGCAGACTGAAAGCATGCAATCAGAAACCTGAATCACAGCTAATAGTTTTCTGTGAACTGTAAAAATGGCCCCAGTGATTCGCTTTGTAGGGGCTGCAGCGCTGTTGCTTGACAGAGATCAGAACTTTGGCAAACAAACCCCTTTAGGCTCAATTGGAAATGTTCTTGCAATCACTATCATTTGCCCATTATGCTTGGGGAGGAGAATCAAGCTTGAAAGCTGCCAATAAATTTCTATATTCGATTCATTTGTTTTAAAGGTGAACTGCAAAACTGAAATGAAAATTGAGTTAAGAACAGCAGTGTGTGCAGAAAGCCCTGCCTAGCCGGGCTCTGGGAGATGTTCAGCACACAGCTAAGGTTTAAATGACCTTTTGAAACTTTTTTACCCCCTATTTCTCTGAAGTGGCAATTGCTGGTCCATGAGAATGAATCTCTGACATCACAGACAACATTAATCCTAGAGGTTGCATGAGACTGGTATGTGATTCTCCAGCCCAATTTTCATTTGATATAAACTGACACAACTCCATTGACTTCAGTGGTGCTCCACTGGTTTCACTACTTGATAATCTAGCTCTGTGAAAGTCTTTGCATTAATGTAAATCATTGAAGCCATGATGTAGTATCTAAATACACGCATATCTCACTAGCAGTTTGGTACGTAGTCTGATTGTTTTGACAAATAGAACTGAAAAGATTTTACCGACATTCATGCACCTATTTCATTAAGATCTTTTCAAACTAAGACTGTGAGAGCATTTATGTGGGAATAGCTTACTTTTTTCTAGAATCAAAATACAGTAAAAGATCTGTTATCCGGCATCTTACAAGCCGGCATGCTCGATAAAGTGAAACTGGAAGTGCCTACTGTGGCACTTCCAGTTTCTCCGAGCCCCCATGGCTCGGGGCAAAGCAGCCTGCACTGCCGAGCCCCCACAGCCCAGGGGCATAACAGGCTGTGCGGGGCTGTTCAGGACCTGCCTCCCTGTCCCACGGGACCCGCGATGCCGCGGGAGGGGCGGAGGGACACCCCAGATGCGGTGTGACAAGGGGCAGCTGGTGCCACTCAATTAACCGGTATATTTTGCTATCTGGCATTCCCTGGAAATGGGGGATGCCAGATAACAGAGCTTTTACTGTATAATACGACTTGGGCACTTTGCAGGATTAGCTTCCTTGCTCCATCCCAGTTCCTACCCTGGGGCTTGCAAAGTAATTTGGGGGTATGCAGAGCCTCACCAATAGTAGCAGGGAACTGCAGAGGTATTCCAGCTGTTTCTGCAGCTTTTCTTCCAGAGGGGCCATTTTTCTGATCAGCTGTGTGGGACCACTGATAAGCTCCAGCTGATAGAAGAAGCAATAGCTTTTGAAGTAGAAGTCACAGCAAACAGCTGCATGCCTTGTTCTTAATACGACAGTCTGCTTTGAATTAATGCAGTTTGCGAGCCACACAGATACAAATGATCTAGATTGTGCTGTATAGGACAGATCAGGAAGTTATTCACATACAATTGTGGACATGGGGCTCTTAAGGCTTTCAAAGATATTTGAATAGCCTCACTGCAGTTTGCATACTGTGGTTTAATGTGAAACAGCTAATGTTTGGCAATGCAAGCCTCTGGAACAGGATTTGGGAGATTGCCCTGCTCCTACACATGGAGAGGTGTATTTTGGTTTGCATATGTATATATGTAAGGGAGATAGAACAAGATAATTATACCTTCTATTAATGTTGAGCAGCACAGTACTCCAGAAGCATCCCCATAGAAATAAACGGGGCTACTTTCAAAGTAATCTAGCTCTAAGTGAATATGGAATCTAGCCCTAAGTGAATACAATAACATATGATGTACTTCATGAGTACAGACAGGATGGTAAGATTTCATAAAAATGAACAGTAGCAACAGATAGTCCTATCTGCATTTCTGTATTGCTACACAAAGAAAATCCTACAGACATATGTAAAACAAACACTGAAAAGCCTTTCATTAAATGCTATACCTAATACTGTTTATTTATATGACAGCTGCATGCATTGTTTGTAGTTGTTCAGTAAGACAAACATTTGATCCTCACACATATACTTCATCATTATTGATGCCTTAAGGAAGTTTTGATATATCTGTACCTGAACAAATCTACAATGTTGCATATAAAGACCAACAGTACTTGTTGGTAGATACAAAACCTACTATTTCAAATGTGAACATCATTATGTAGGATGGGTTTCAGCTAGGGCTGTGCAAAATGGCACATTCCATTTCAACTTGAGTTTTGAGGTTTTGACGGAACAGTGTTTGGTTTCAAATTTCATTTCGATTCGAAACCACTGTTCCACTTTGCGTCATTGAAACTGTGATGCTGTTTCAATGCTATTTTGACTTTTTGTCCATACTCTATAATGGGGAAGCTCGAAACAGCTTCTCTCATCCGGCAGGCAGATGGGGGCCCGCAACCCCAGGAGGGTTGTGGGGACTGTGCCAGTTCTCCCGGGGCTGCGGGCCCGCAATCTGCCTGCCAGATGAAGAAGGGAAGCCAGGTGCTGCCTCCTGGGACTGGGGAGCTGGGGAAGGGAACTCAGCAATACGCTCAGTTCCCCTCCCCAGTGCTAGACTCGGCTGGGGAAAGAGACTGAGCCCAGCTGGGCTGAGTTCCCATCCCCAGCACTATGATCAGCTTCCAGCAGCCTGACCATGGCAGGTGGGGAGAGCCAGGGCTGCACTCTTGGCTGAGCCACATGGGGCTGCAGAGCCACTGGGATTGCAGCCCTGGTTCTCCCCTGTCTCCCACCACCTGGCTGTTGGCTATTCAGAGAATGAAGTACTGAGGAAGAAAGTGTGATATGAAAAGAATGAAGAAATCTGGGATGAACCCTGGCCCTTTGAAATTATTGAGGGTTTTCTGTTGACCTCAATCATGTCAGGCTTTAACCACTGGTCTGGAGCTCACACCTGAAGCCAGTATTCATCATGGGATCATAGTAAAGTAGAGCTGAAGGGGACCATATGAGGTCATTTAGCCCAGTCCAGTCCAGTCCAATCCAGGAACATCCCTGACTAAACCAACCCAGCCAGGTGTCTGTATGATTTGCTTTTGAGAATTTCCAGGAATAGAGATTCAACAACTTCTGTAGCTATCCTGTTTCAATAATTTTAACCACCCTTATAGTCAGAAAGTTCTTCCTAATCCCCAACATAAATTTCTTTTGCTCCAGTTTGTGGCCATTGCTCCTAGTCCTGCCCCCTACAGCCACATAGAAAAGGTTATCTCCACCTCATATACTCAAAAGCAGGGATCCTGGTTTTCCGTGATAAAAAAAAAATCACAAATTCTTTGATAAAAAATTGCAAATTCTCTTATAAACCCCCTCAAATGCATGGTTAAAATCAAATGCTTCCCACAGCCCCTCCCCCACAGCCCTGCTGGTGTCCCTCACACACCCCCCAGCCCTGCTTGTGCCCCTTGCCCCCTACCCACAGCCGCTGACCCCAGCCCTGCTGGAGGGGCCCCCAGCTGCCAGGGCTATGGGGCCAGGGACCTAAGTCCATAGCACCATGCCCCCAAAGGAAGGCAGTGGCTGCTACAGCAGGAGCATGAGCCAGCTCCCCTCCTGCTGCCTGCCTGCTGCAGGCTCAGGCAGGGCTGGCTTCCAGTGGCACTGTGCACTCCCAGGGGGCAGGGGGGACCACAGCATTTGCAAGCCAGGGTTTGCAGCTGGCCAGGCTCCCCATTCCCTCAGTCAGCTTGGGTACTCCCTGGCCAGGCACTCTGGCTGGTAGTGGCAGGGGTTTGCAGCCAGCTGAGCACTCTGGCTGGGAGCGGGGAAGAAGAAAAACCCCTTCCCTGCTCCCTCAGCCCCTAGCCAGCATCCCCCCTGCCAAGCCCTGCCCTGCAACTCCCAAGCCTCATTTACCTCCAGCAAGAAGAGTGAGCCTGAAGCAGCCTCCAGTAAGTGCGAGTATTGGGCCCTGCCCTTTCCCCTCTCCATTCCCCTCCAGGCAGGGTTGAGGGTTTCCTCACCCCTTTTCCAAACAGCTCTTGGAGGATGGAACTCAGCTAGTCTGCAGAGCTCTTTGCAAAAGTGGGAAATCCGTGGGTTTCTCTTCTAAAAGGGGAAATCTGCATTTTCTCTGATAAAAATGGGAAATCCATGGTTTCTGTTTTTCCATGGGAAATGGAAAACCTGGATCCCTGCTCACAAGTCATGCTTTCCAGGCCTCTAATCAATTTTGTTGCTCTTCACTGAATTCATTCCAGTCTGCCCATATCTTTCTTGAAGTATGTTACCTCAAAATGGGCACAGAACTCTAGGTGTGAGCCTCACCAGAATATTCATGGTTAGCGGTCTGTCTGGATCTCTGTGGTTTCATGTCATAGGTTTGAGTGATCTGTGCTTGCCAGTTTTACTTTATGTGAATTTACAGTTTTAGGCTCTCATTTGAATTTTGGGGAAAAAAATCATTCAACTTTTAGCTCAATCAATTGCCGGGGTTGTGTCAGTTTCTGTATGTTTTCTACATAAAAGCACAAGTCTTATTTTGAATGTGGGATGGTCCAGTGGGAATGATGGATTTTCTGTTTAGGTCCAAGCTCAATCCTACACCCCACTTCTCTTCCCCCTGCCTCTCCCCAGAGCAAACTTCAAAACATCACTTAGCATTTGATGTACCTCAGTGCCTGTATTTGTATAATTGGGGGGGGAAGAATGTCCATTGAACTACAGTTCTAGGAAGTTTCCTGTTTTCGTTTTTCTACTGGAATAGGAATTAAAAACAATAGGGAAAAGTAAATATGGAAAAACATAAAGCACATGGAAAGAATACCTCAGACCATATTAAAAGGAGAAATCTAGGACTGATTAAAATGGGATATATTCCATTAATCACACAATCCATTTAATAAAAAATTGTGGGTGTTAGCTTGATATGCACCACTGAGCATGCAGAAAAATATTGTATAGGTAGACAAGTGCACAAATGTATAACATTGTAATAGCTTCTGGATGTATTCACTTTGTAAACAAGTATGTAGCATATTTAGTGTCTCACTAAACTGTATTTTAGAATGAGATGATTCCTTAAACCACACAGATTAATGCTTGAGATTTCTCTATGCCACAAAAAAGAGGCAGGGAGAAAAGAAAGATAGAAAAAGCCTCTATACATTAGAATAAAGCAGGAAATGGTCTAGAAATTAATGTTTTTCACTTTGAAACTGTGTCAAAATAATATTTGTTTAGTTTTTTGAAGGAGTTTGCAAGATGTTAGATGAAAACCATGTTAAAAAGATAAATCAGTGTCACATTTTACTGACAGGCAATTATGCAAAAGCCATATAATTTCAAGGAACAGGTTAAAATATGTTCAAGGATATTCAAGTGTCTATATAGAAAAAGGTGGTCTGACCTTGTAAATTTGCTGACAACACCAAGGTAAAATACC
Source organism: Alligator mississippiensis (assembly GCF_030867095.1). Classification (NCBI taxonomy): domain Eukaryota; kingdom Metazoa; phylum Chordata; order Crocodylia; family Alligatoridae; genus Alligator; species Alligator mississippiensis. The sequence goes on along the minus strand of NC_081826.1, from coordinate 173,251,199 downwards.
TGCTTACATCAAATATATTACAGAAAATGTAATATTTCTTACCAGAAAACTTAGTGGATTATTTCACCTATTTTGAGTTACTCCATCTGCAGTTGGACTAAATATAGCATAATATTCAGACTGTTTTAAATTTCATAAGTACAGTGTATTTGTATATGCTTGGTTTTTTTTCCTTCTAGTAGATTTCTTAATTCCTCTAAGCTTATTCAGCACTGGCTATATGCAAACAGTGTAAAGCAGTAGATAGTGTATGTATCCTTTATGCATTTAGCAGTTCCACCAAATGAAATAGATTGGAACAGATGCAAAATAACACAGTGTTTTACAAGGCATATCCTCATCCTGTGCTATACAGTAAATTACAGTGAAAGTCCTGTATAAGAAGGTAAACACTGGTTTGAGTTAAGAGTACTAAAACAACACATCTAAATGCACATTAACAGCAAAAGCCATCTGCTCAAGAGCCTTCCTTTTTTCTTTTTTCTTGAATAAAAAAAATCTTTTTGTGTGCGTTGCAAAAAAAATTTTTTTTCAGCCAATAAATAGGAAAAGAGCATGAAAGGGGATAAACAGACTGCAGACATGCACTCAGAAAGATGATGCTGCAAAAGCTAAAAGGCAAAACAGCAATTTTTAGTATAAGTCCCTTCATCTGAAGGACACAGGATAGCTCATATAATGTCAGGTCATGAACATCTGTGTCAAGAACATGGAGAATGATATTTGCAGAATAAATAATATTTAATAGATTTTCTAGACTTCGGGTGAAATATCCCTGGATTTTTTCCCCCTGAGATATGGGGTTTTTCCCCCTTCTTTTGAGGATTTGAAATACTAAACTCAATTGTAGTGTAGTTCTGAGAGAAAACCTGCTCTTGTTGCAGAAAACGACATATTTGTTCTCTGTTTTAAAAGGTACATTTTTGTCCTCAAGGGATTAATTAACTTGTCGCTTATATAACACAAAAGGGGAAAAATCCTGTTACCTGTTCCAGCACCCTCCAACTGGAACAGCACCTTCCAGTGCAGTCCCTATGAAATAAACACAGGAGATAGACTCTCGTTATTTAACACTTCAGGCTTTAGTGCTTCTTGGATTTTTGAAACACATATCTCAGAGCTATTTGGATAGCTAAGATCCTGTTGGCATTAACAGTGTGGCTAAGAGCTGTAAGATCAGATCCATTGTTATTAGTATGAAATATTCATTTGGGGTCCAATTCAGCCACCTTCCTTCAAGTTGACTAATATGTGGCTCAGGCTATAAGGTATTGCTCAGTATATGGAAAACAGGAATATACATTTAGTTTGTTAAAATATTCACTGCCTTTATAGAGGAGCTTTGATGGATTTGTGTTCAACTATGATTGGTGCTGAGGTTTGCAATATACCAGCATTATTCTTTTTCAACAGATTCACATGAAATGTTTATTGATGGATCCAATTGCCTACTCTAGTTCTATTTCTCCATGAAGCTATTGTTGGAAATTAGATGGATTAAAAAAAGAAAAGAAAGCTTTTGGCCCATTGATGCAAACCAGAGTGTTTGCATGCCGTATCATATGAGGTTCTTTAATCAGGTGGTGACGTATTAGACCCTGTTGTCTTAAGCCAGGAGAAAAGAATTGCACTGAGCTGGGATTGAAGGAAGGGAAATATAGTATGCATGTTGTTTCCCCCTAGTCTGTGACTACTGTAGCAAAAGGTGACTGCAGTTTGTGAAGAAAATAGTCATTCTTATGACTATCTATCATAGAGAGGCAATTAGGAATTTGACACCGTAAGGCTTGCCAGGATACAGTCAAATGAGTCACGGAGCACTCTGTATTACGGGGAAGGTATGTAACTTCCCAAGAGGAAAGGAGAATTTACATTTCCTCAATAAACTTATAGCTGTAGTTTACTTGCTCATTTCTACTGACTGTACTTGTGGTTTTGAGAAGCTCACTAAGGGCTCAGTCTTCTGAAGTGATGTAAATACCACGGTGGAATTTAAGGTTGTTAAGTTAGAATCCCTTGCATTCAGAACCCCTAACTCTCATTCACTTCATGAAATGGAGTAAGTCAGGATTTTTCAGGTCCTATCTCAGTTAGGGACTATGTACCAATAGAAACCCTTCATATAAACACACTGAACTAGCAGTGTATGGGATGCAGTGACTTAGATTCCCTCATGATCAGTGAGACTTATTGGAACAAATTCAAAGGCAGTGGCATAAGTGTGTGTGTGTGTGTGTGTGTGTGTGTGTGTGTGTGTGTTTTGCAGAAATGTGAGAAGGTAAGATACAGTACATAGCAGCAAGTGGGTCTAAGTCTAGAGGGGAGTCTATAATAGTTGGAGACATGTGTTAGGGTTCTAGAAGGAAAGCAGGTTGGGACATTTTTCTTGGAAAGCTTTTATGGCAAAAAAAGACTTTTTCACAAATTCTAAATTATCTTCAGCAAAAATTACAGTTCCTCAGATAATAAAACATTTTTCCATTGGGAAAATGAAAGGTCTTCTCTTTGGCTTTTCATGAAATTGACAAAATGTTTCTAGAAGGGAAAATAAAAACCTGACAAATTCCATTTGGTTCCCCAGAAATGTAAATCTCTGGAAATTCCTTCTCCTTAATCTCCCCACAAAATGCTTAGTTTTGTGATGAAAAAAAAATTAGTGTGTCCAGAAATGGGCCATTTTGGCTTGTTCTAGCTAGAGGATGATGATTACAACTTACATTCCCTCTTGATTCACCCACCTTTGAATTTGCCCTCCAAGTTTTGTTCCTAGCTATGTCACCAATGTTCGTGTGACTTTAGGCAAGATACTTAACCTTGCTGTCCTCCAGTTTCCCCATCAGTGAAATGGGGAATTAAAATCCTTCTTTATCTCACAGGGTTGTTGTGATACTAATTGATTAAAGTTCATAAAATGCTCTAAGGTCCTTGGAGAGAAGATGCTACTTGGGTGCAAAATCTATGTATTGAAAAAGATCTCATTAGTTACCTACCTGTGTCTCTAGTTACTGCATCCAGTAGAAGAATGAAATGTACTGTACAAAAGATATTTTAAGCAGTAGTGTATCTGGGGGGCAGGTGGGATGAAGGGGAACACGCAGGCACTGAGCTGGTGGGAGGCACAAAAATAGCAGCTGCCCCACTGCTGACCCACCCACTGCTGCTGCCCCATACATCACTGCTGCCCCAGGTGCAGAACCGATCAGTTATACCTCTAATTTTGATTTTTTTTTCCCCTAACTGGCTTAATTAAATTGCCTATTATTCTCAACCACTGAAAGAAACTGCAGCTTACAGAAAAATTGCACCTGATGCTTGTGGTCAGTTTGGGATCCAAATGTTTGATCAATGTTCATTGCTGTTCTTCATTTTCAAATAAGCCTAAGTGATAGATTCCAGAATTTCTGAAAGAATGACCAAAATTAGCATTGCTCTTGTGGTGGACTTACCGATACAGCCCGGCATGCCCATGCTCGGAGGAGCTTCATTGTGATTGGTGGAACACATCTGCCAATCAGGTAATTGCTGGGAGGGGTGGCCCCGCCCCTGCCCAGGGGGGTGGGGGAAGAAGAGCCCCAGACCTGATTGCAGCCTGCACCTTGCAGGTCTGACAGCACTCTGGGGGTGGAGCCTCTGGAGAGAACAAAAGGAGCAGCATGCCCAGCATGCAGCACATGTGTTGAGGGACAGAGAAGAGAGCGGGGCTAAGAAGAGCTGGGGAAGAGCAACCCAGTGGGCAGATGCTGTTGCCCTGAAGAGTCCCTGAAGATGCCTCTCGCCAGACAGGAGCGGCAGACGGCTTCAGCCCTAGTCGGTGAGTGGGGCAGCAAACAGGGTGAGACCCTGGGATCTGTGTGAGGCAGCTTGGGTCTCCATCCACTCAGTGCACACAGCAGTGCATGGAGCTTCAGGTCCTGGCAGCTGCACAAGAGAGCTTGGGTCTGCAACCCCCGGTATGCAGCCAGGACCTCAGTGCATGCAATGGTGCATGGAGCCCCAGACCCTAGGAGCTGCATGATGCAGCTTAGGTCTGCAACTCCCAGCATGAGGCCAGGACCCAGAGCCAGCAGTGTGGTGCAATGCAGTCTGGCGGGACCCCGACCTTGGGAACCACTCAAGGTGGCTCGTGTCCACCAGTTCCTGGAACGTGTATATGCTTGGTGTGTGGCTGGTCCCAGGAGGGGACCTTTGCCTTGGAGCCAAAAAAGGCGGCCTGATCCCTGAACCATGAGTAGCACGCAGAGCCCTCGGTGCCTGAAGAGGGGCACAGGGCTGTGAGGGAATCGGAGGCCCCACAGAAGCCAGAGGCCTGCGCCTGTTTTAGCTGAAAGAAATCCTGGCTGGGGTGACAAGGACCCCACATCATGCACTGGAGCTGTGAGCTCGCATCTTGCACGACCCCACCCTGGTTGGGCAAATGGTGGCAGTGCCCGCCCCCCCCGTGCCAGCTGGGCAAGAGGCAGCAGGGCATAGCTCCCACTCCTAGTGCTGATGTGGGCCCAGCAGTGCTGGGAGTGGAGCTATGCCCTGTTGCCTCTTGCCAGCTGGTGCACTACAGGGGGCTACGGGATAGAGGCAGAGCAACACTGGGAACGGGGGCTATGCCCTGCTGCTGCTTGCCCCCTTCTGCCTGGAGCGAGCCGCACCCACGTCCCCACCCCTCCAGCTGGGCAAGTGGCAGCAGGGCATAGCCCCTGCTCCCAGTGCTACAGCACCCAAGTCCCGCACCCCCTGCCCCGGCTGGGCAGCTTGTCCTAGCCCCAGCCCCAATCCCTCCCTCCCCCACATGCCTTCCCTCCCCCCTCCCCCAACCCCAAGAAATTTAGCAGCTGGAGGCAGCTGTGTCCAGCGTGGTGAGGGCTGCTGCCTGTTTAGTCTATGGATGAATCTCCAAAGCGGTACCGAATCTTCAGATCTGATTTGGCCAAATTGAAACGGACAGTGATTCCAATCTCCGAATTATATATATATATAATTCAGAATACATATATATATGAATGGGCCTGTATTGCAGGAGATACAATTTCTGCCCCAGAGTTTTATTACCTAAATTAGCGACCTAGACCAATGCCCTTTTGACCTACCATGTGCCAGACACAGAGACTGCCTGTGTTACCTGTAGTGTCCATCCCACAGGTTGGCCACCTCTGAATTAAACAAAGGGTGAGATGGAAAACTGAGGCACAGAGAAGTGAAGAGATTTTGGCATGACAGTGGTAGATCACGGATTAAAGCTATGGCTTTACTTACTCACAGTGTTTATCCACTAGACCCTGTTAATTTTATATCCTATGGTGCCTCGGCCAGCATATGTATTGACAGTGCATGTGTGCATCTATTTGCTTTGATTTTTTCCCCTCTGATCCTTCAGTCCGTTATTAATGCATTAATCATTTTAATAGCACTTTGTATTTTCTTCTTAGTGGAAGTCATAGTATTCATCCTTAATTGATTATTAATATTTCATGATGTAAAAGCTGGGTAGGATATACCAACTAAATCTGGATGTTTATACTGACTGTCCCCAGCAATGTGGTTAGTGCATGCGTAAAGCCTGCATGGTATATTGCCAATATAAATTAATTTAAGCAGACTTTTTAAAAGTATTTGGCTTCATATTCCATGTTAGTTCAAGTTTCAATAAGGATGATAAGCAGTTAATTTTACATAATGTTTATAGTTGCAAACCATGGAATTACCATAGGACCTTGTAGATCAACCCACAATTTAATTGGATCAAAACAGTCTCCCTGGATTTTGCTTTCTAAATGCTTTGTAAACAAGAAGAACAGAGAAAAACAGTGTGTTTAATATTGTATGTGCAGTAATTTGCACTTGTAAGTACAACTTGTTACTTCTCCATTAAAGATTTTGTGATAGCAAACGGGAGCATCTACGTGAGACACTTTACTGTGCACTAGACCTAATTACTGCTCTGTGAGCATCACTATCTACACCCTTGCTGATGATGCTGACCCTTACTGTGCAGTAATTTCCTGTCATCATAAATTGAATACCGGTAGATACAAGTAGCAAATTTACAAATTTACTCACGAGTAATTACTGCTCAGTATGGCATGTGTAGATGGCAAATTTTTGCTTCTGGTCCACTGGGCAGCAGAGGGTTGGGAGATTGCTCCCTGTCCCCAGGTGCTGCCTGCAGGATCACAATTGCAAGTGGGGGCTAGGAGCTCCTTTTATCCCCACATCAGGGAGCTCCTAGCCCCTACTTGCGATTGTGATTGTGGAGCAGAGGCAAGGAGATGAGTGTTCTCTGCCCCAGTTTCAGAATCATGGAGCTGGGGCTGGGAAAAGTCTGGGAGTTTTTTTCCCAGCTCCTGCTTTGCAATCATGCCAGGAGTGGTGGCAGTGGCTAGTGGGAATTGTAGACTGCCTGCAGATGCTGCTGGCAGCGTCAGCGGTGCCTTTTGGTAGAGGGTGCACCACCATGCTTGGGGGGTGCACATGCACCTGTATGAACCCCCTACACGTTGCCCCTGCCTCTGCCCCATCTGTCAGTGAGGCAGTGAGCAGCGAGCCTCTGGCTTGGATGGGGAATCCCCACCCAGTAGGGGGCTCGCTGGTAACTGCCCTAACAGAGGATTGGGGCAGGAGGCTGGCAACTGCCCTTCCTCTGCAGCTCTTTCCAAGCCCCCTACCCATGATCAAAGAGACAAAGCTGGGAGCTCCCTGCTGTTGGAGCAGGCAGATCCCTGGGGCAGACAGCAATGTCCCAACCACCCCCAGGGGACAGCTGTCCCCTGGGCCTGTGCTCCCTGACATTAATTTACTCTAGAGTAAGCTTACCCCGCAGCACTTGCATGTGTAGACATGACATACCAATCATGTATAAAAGCAGCTGCCCATGAAAGATTCTGCTTCAGCAACTCCTTCTCTTGGGGGTTTAAAAAAGATCTGAATGGAAATGAAAAGAAGCAGTAACATAATTCCAGTATCCAGAGTCTTAAAAATTATATTACTTAGTCTTGGTCTTTGGTGATATTTCCAAATTTTGAATCTATGTGTTTCAGGATTTTTCCAGTTATATTAAATCTTCTAGTTTCTCTTTGCTTTTGCTTAATTTCATCCTTTTAGAATTTTGGTATTAAAATAAGTTAGGTACTCACATAAATGGCCTGTCAGCAATATTGAATACCTGCCATTAGGATCAGCCTGAATCCTATATTCACTGTACACAATTGAATACTACTGTATTTATGATATCAAATATCTGCCTAAAAATTTTTATTTGGGTCTTCTTCTCTTATTGTGCTGTGCTTTTCATCTGTACATTAACCAAGTTAGGCATTTGATTACTCTTAATGTGTACACAGAGGCTGTGCCTATACAAGTAGCAGACTGCGCAGTCATTTAGTACTTGTATAACCAAGTACTAAATGACTGTGCAGTAACCGGCGTTAATGCACAGTGCCATCCCCACACAGTTTTTTGTTCAGATGCTACTTCACAGTAGCATCTCGTGTATTTGTGCCCAGTTTTAACCAGATTAAGAACTAAATCCCAAACTATTTTAAGTTATCATAAATATATGCCACTATTCCAATACAGACAGCAAATCACACACACACACTCCTACAACACGGGTTCATGTTAATTTCTTCTGGACAAGGTGTTTAGCTCATGTGCTTTGTCTTCCCACACATGCTTAAACCTTGTTAAACCTATATTTCCCTAAGCCACAGAATAAACTTCTGAAAATACTGTTGGTCCCTTCCCAGCTCTCAGCAAAGATTAAATAGTTGATCCTTGGTGAAAGCTGTTATTAGGAAGGCAATGGCCACAAAAGCAAAATTACTCAGAGGCAGGGAAAGTCGAGGCAAAAGTCTCAGATACCTGCCTTGGGACCAGTGAGTGCAAATGAACACCTATCCCAGGAACAAGCTACCCAAAAACCAGGAATAGGTTACTTGGGATTGGACTGGGATAAAATTTGGTGAGTTAGGAGAGATGTTCCTTGATCAAAGGGTTGCATCCTCTGGCCACCATTTATTTTAATTCAGAGCAGCTGAAGTTTCCTGAGGATATTTCCTATTCCTTTGTTCCTGAACTAAAGTGTTATTGGTTTCATTGAATGCATACTGTGTTATATCCAACAGCATATTATAAAATAAATGCACAGCCAACACAATGAGAGAGAACATTATAGTGGTTATGTGTAAAAGCTAACCCATTTTTCTGTATCATTTACTCACAAATTCAGTAATTCATCCCTGTCTCTTAGATAAGGTGCCATAGGCACCTTAGATACCACTACAGCCTTGGGATTCATTTAATCCTAAACACTCTACCTTGAGCAATACAGCCCCCTTAGCATCTTGTTAACTCATTCATCCGGGATACACTCAGGGAAAGAAAGTTCCCTCTGAACTGAATCATTTCTGTTCAAATTCAGTTGTTGAAGAATGACGAAAACAGGGGGGATTTATTTCAATTTTTCCCCTATGCTATAATGGAGCATAAAGTTGAAGTCTTAAAACAATAATATGAGGGTTGGAGGTAGGGGGAAAAGGGTAAGGTCCCTGAAAAAATAATTGTAAGAATTTTTAAATGTTTCATTTTGATTTCATTTTGAACCTTTTAATTTTAATCATTATTTCCTATAAACTAAAGTTTTGAAAAATAATTTCAATAAAAATGCACTTATGAACATGTCAAAATGAGACATCTCAATGATTTCATAACTTTTTTTTCAAACCATTCATATATATTTAAATTACCCTTTCCTGCAACTAGTTTTAGTTTTTAACAGATCAACATTTTTCCAGGGAAAAACATTAAATTCCAGGCCTATTACACAGTACCTCAAGTACTGCATTAAACATGACTTTTTGTGATAGATCTACTTTCAGTAATTTCCATGCTAGTATTCCTACAGTGGGATAGTTTTAAATGCTGCCTATACTCATCTATTTTGGCATAATTCTGGGTTTGCTGTCAAATGGAGTTTGAAGTAGGAAGGCGATGTAGTTGCAGAAGTTTGAGCTGAAGTTCCCTGCATGATTCCTGGTTTACAGAGTGGATCCAGGCAAAATGGCTTAACATCCAAATGCTTACAGCTAAAAAAACCCAAAAGATCTTAGGTTGAAGCCTTCATCACTGGAGCTGATGCTCCTCATCTTTTTTCTTAGCCCTGCCTAAACAGCCATTCTGTTTAGCTTTGGCACAACCGCATAACATTTGTTTAATTTAGGTTTTGCTTCAGAGAGTCTGCATAATGTATTGGTATCTAGTTTCCCCTTTTATCTACACAGAATCTACTGTTTCCATCTACTTGGCTCTGTTGAGGTCAGTATGAATATGGAGTTGAAATCAAACCAAAATTTTGTAAAAGTGAAGCTAATGCTAATTCCATACTCAAGCAAAAGAAGTCAGTGAGAATTTTCTTTGAAAAAAGAACTGCACAATCAAGCCCTTGAAGACTAATGAGTTTGTTCAACAAGGGGCAAACCTATCCTAGAAACAAACAATAAATCAACAAGATCATTAGCAGTAAGGATGCCTACTCAAATATTAATTTGGAATATTATTATTCAAATTGAAGAAATGTAGTTTTTCATCCATAATGACTTTTATGTATTGAGATACCAGTATCTTATATAGCACATAGCTACTTCATTGCTTATTCTGAGGCTGAGAACTTTCCAAAGACATTGATTTTGCAGTTTGTTTTTACTTTTCTTTCAGATTTATAATTATATTTATATATTTTAACCAGTATTTCATTAAATAGATGTGACCAGAAGGTAAACAGCAGTCATAGTAATTTTGTTTAGCCAAACCTTAACTAGCAAAGATTTCTCCCATACAAATCTTAAAATAGGTTGGTTAACTCAGCTACTGCTAGGGGCCAAGGGAATAGATGGAGAGTTGTATAAAAATATGAACTGAAAATCTAACCTTTTGATGAATTAACTGTCACTATTTACCACAGTGAATTGTGGGAGATGTAGTCTACCTTTCTGGTAGGGTTGAACCAAGTCAAAATTATTTGCTTTGACATTTGCAAATTGATTTTTTTCAGAACTTTCAATGATTAATATTTAACTATTTAGATTTCCTGTGGGAGGAAAACTTCATTTTTTTGATCAGATCTCATAAACCTAACATTCTGAATGATACCCATAGGAACCGTGACAGCCTACTGTTTCAAAGTAAATGCAACGTAATCTGGCTACCACAGAAGACGTGATGATTGCAAGGACAGTCATCACTGGAAGAAATAGTATGAATTACTTCATAAGCATTATAAGACAAACAATAGCAGAGAGCATTGCTGATGTACCCCATCCTACTCTACACCTGGGATCAATCTGATTGATGTGATCAGACCAGAAGCACTAAATGTTTGTTATGAAGTAGTAGTAAGAAACAATGCAGATGACATTGTGCCATACCTTTTGGTTATCCAACCTTTTCTAGATTTAGTGTTACTACTGAAATGTGACCCTATGTATTACTCATGGCAGTTTTTTACCTAATGCATATGCAAAGTGATTTAAAGAGACCTGGAAAAAATAGTCCTATGTTTCTGTAAAACATGTAATTCTATGAGGGATTCCAGTCTTTGATCTCATGAATACAGGCCTGTGTTTTCACAGAGATACATATGGCAAAGGAAAATAACCAAAATGAAGAATGCAACATTTGTGAAAATTATTCTGGTAATATCTGTCTGGCAAATATTACATCCTGTTAATTTCTAGCATAGGGAGTCAATTTCACACACTGATTGATATAACAAACACTCAAGTTCTTTAAAAAGCCTTTCTAGTGTGTAGCCTGCATATGGTTATGCTAAGTATAATCAACAGGCTGAGGAACTTACCCTATAAATAGGTCATTTCATTTGCAATATATGACACACATTAACTTATGAAAGGCACCCTGTAAAACAGTTACAGTATATACAATACATAATAAATGGATAGACCTCTAAGTAGATGTAAACAATATGAGAAAGTCAATAATTAAATTCAGGTTTTGTCCTATAGTTAGTTTTTGTTGAAGGATTTTTTTCCCCGCCCTTATTTCAAAATTAGAGGCATTTCTTTGTTAGGATTATACAAGCATGTTAATTCATTACCATGTGGTTTCCCTTTTCTGAGGCTTATCTAAGGCCTAATTTATGTGCAAGACTGAAAGCTGTTTAAATGGATAATATGCCTTCTTCATGAGAAATACCACCCTCTTTATGCTCCATTAAGTTTAGACGTTGACTCCATAAGCTACGTACCAATTATTTCTTTCCAGGAACAGCAGCACGGCTTTCTCTACAAAGGACAACAGATTATAGCAATGTACGATTAATCTCAGCATATTCCATAAATATAGAGGGCACCACAGATCTGACAATTGATTTGCTATTTACTAAAGGCCTGTAGCAAAAGGAAAAATAAGACCCCTACCTACCTAATCATTTTCCCTCTTGACTGAAAATATTGAATGAGCTGGAGTAATTATTCCTTGAAGCTTTATTATTAAATGTAAATTTAAAAAGTAATATAAAATAATGTTAAAAGTGATCTATGCTCATAACACTGAAGTGCATCTCAGAGTAGTGGATGGATCTAAGTCTTGCGATCCTGACTCAGGGAATACTCTCATTGACATCACTGTGAGTTTTTGTCTGAGTCAGGACTGCAGGAACAGGTTCTCAGCATGCATAATTGTCATTGAAATCAATAGGAGAATGAGGAAGGTAGATTATCCCCATAATTAATTGGTGCCAAAATTCCCAATAGTAATTTAGAATTAGGATCTAAAAGGTCATCGGTTTCCCCTAAATATATTGAGTCTGTCAGAAATGGGAAAAAAAACAATGTGATCATTTAAACAAAATAATAACCTTGCCCGTAAAGAGTTTTTTTACTGCAAAATATTTTTTTTCTATTTCAGCATGATGATTCAGTATATGTATTACCATCTATTGCTTCACTTTAAGGTGGGCTGGAAAAACTAATCTGTGCCCTCTTTATTTTAAGGAACAATTTTGAAAGAAAGATAAGTTGTTTAAAACATTTCATTTGCTACCCCTTTTCCTTCAATTAAATGTTAAGCATGGGGGTTCAATGAAAAATGATATGGAAATAATCTTCTGTAAAACTAAAGGTTAAGTTTAAATTACATTTATGATATACAATTATAAGGTGTTTTTTCTTTTTTAATTTAGTGGCTGGAAAAGTTATCAGAAAACAAATGTAGGTGTCTGTAAAGTAAGTAATACCTCATTTGGAATGCTTAAACTCTAACAGAGGTAGACAAAACTCTTTGGGTAGAAGCTATATCTTTTTAGACTAACTAAACAGTAGCCAAAAAAATGTATTTCTTTGCAAGCTTTGGGGCCTAAACACCCTTTGGCCAGGCAGAGGAAAATACAAAGATTGTAAAGTTCTCCCAGGTAGAAAAGAAACTTCATCTTGCATAGGGCAAGTAAAGGATGGTAGGGTTCCCCTGGGTTTCAAAGTCCATTTATGGAAAAATTGCTCTGTGACTCTTGCAGTTTAGGGAGAGACAAGGCTCCATCAGGTTTCTTCCCTGAAGGTGTCAGATGTCAGGCAGGGAGCTGAATTTTGCTTCTTTCCTGTTTAGCAATGAAGTTTACATTTCATAGTCACATAGTTGCTCTGTGCAGTCACAGAGCAAGTTTTTCACAAATGGACTTTGAAACCCAGGAGAACCTTTTACCTCCCCTGTGCAGGATGAAGTTTCTTTTCTACTTGGGAGGACTTGTACAATCTTTGAATTCTCCTCTTCCTGACAGCAGGTATTTGGGCCTGAAAGCTTGCAAAGAAAGTGGGGGTTTTTTTGCTAAACTTTAACGTGCCCTGACTCTGGATGCAGTCAGGTTCACCTTTGAGACATACTTTTGGGGTGTTCTCAGGGGTGCTGTTGAACCCCAAATTCCTCTTTGTTGTCTGCTGCTTGACCACTGAGAACAGATTGAGATGCTACAAAGGTTGGGTGACCATAATAATTTTAGGGAAATCTGGGCAAGGGTAAGGAAATCTGGGATGGTGGGTGCCAGCATACATACACGCACACACGTACACATGCACACGCGCGCACACACGTACACACACACACACACACACACTAAGCCTGTAGCCCCACATAGGTCTTGTTAGCATACTTGTTAGTTTAGTGCCTAAAGTGTTTCCTTGTGCCTGGAGAAACTCAAGATAGACCCTTGCTATCTAGGCAAAGTATGATATTTTTATCTGTCCATTTCCATACGTTATCCATTAGAATCTTGGGAAGCCCATACTATGTATGTAACTTCCTGCCCCACCCTCAAGTATGTAGTTGTTTACCAGACTTACTTTCCTGATCTAATTATGGTCAGAAGAATATTTATAGCCTTTCAGACATAGAGATTACTAATCCAATATCCTAAACCTACCATCTCTTACTTAATTTCCCCACTTTGAGAAATGTTCTTCCCTGAATAGTCTGAATAGCGAGGTGTTATTCTTAAGTATCTTTTTAAAATGTAAATTCATTATTGTCTGGAAGGGCCTGGCTCAAGTACCACAGGCTATGTCTGATGAGAAAACAAACTGAAGTCAGATGCTAATGCTCATCATTACTTCTTCCATGTGTGAATAGGTGAGTAATACCCTACCACCTGCAGTACAGCAATTGGGGGCGGTGGGCTCTTACCAGTTTCCCTGCCACAGAGAGGGTCCCCAGTGCCTGATAGGTGCTGATCCCTGGCTCCAGCCACTGGCAAGAAGTGGCAGGTGGGCTGAGGGAAGGGCTCTGAGCCCCCAGCCCAGGTCTGGCAGCCTCCAAGACCCCAGCCTGGTTAGCTGGCCCAGCCAAAGTGGCATGGGGGCCAGCATCACAAGCTCCTGCTCCTCCTGCCACTTTCTGACAGTGACCAAAGGAGGGTCTTTGAGCCTCCATCCAGGGTCTAGCATGTTCCCTGGACCCCACCCTGGCTAGCTGGCCTGGCCTGCATGGCATGGGGACCAGCACTGACACTTCCTGAAAGAGGCAGGCAGGCTGGGGAAGGGGCTCTGAGCCCCCAATCTGGTACCCCCCAGACACAAGCCTGGCTAGCCAGTCTGGCCTGCGCAGCATGGGAGCCAGTGCTGCAAACTCACACTCTCCCCGCTTCCTGGTGCTTCCTGGCAGCAGCTGGAACTGGCAACAGAACCAGTGATGGGGTGGGGGCCTTGGCCTGGTCCCCCCACTAGGGAGAGTGTTCTCAGTGTCCACTGGCATGAGCTCTGTGAGTGCAGAAGCCCCCAGATCACCCGAGCTCCCTGACAGGTAGCCGGAATCAATAACTTCTGTAAGTGCCCTTAAATTAATCCATGCCCTACTGAAGTCTTGGTCAAAATATAAAGGTATTTCAAAATCACATTTATATCAAATACCACAATTCATACAGAGATAATGTTAAAGCTAAATACAGCTTGACGTTACCTATATATAGAGACTATGCATGTCATATCAGTAAAACAAATTAAAAAAACAACAACAACCCATGCATGACATTCCACAAATGCTTCAAGATATAGTTCTTTGCAAGTTTTCAGGCATAAACACTCTTCTTCAGGCATAGGGAGAGTCTGCTGGTGTTTGTGTGCTCCCCTGCGTGGCATAGAAGCCAATATGAAAAATGCAGCTCCAAGAAAATGCAAATGTGTGGCAGCGAAGATCACAGGGGATGGGAGATAATAGGTATGAGACAGGTGGTAGTGGGGGAAGGGAGGAACATGGACTTGATGATAGAATGTAGCTGGTGTAATGTAGAGAGGTTACCTAGGGTTTTCCAGGTAGGTTATAATGTGCCATAAATCCAATATCTATGTTTAGTCCATGATCTTTTGTATCTAGTAGATTATGAAGTGAAGTTTGTAGGTTCATCTACAAAAGGTGTTTTGTAAATTCCCTTTAAGAATTAGAACTAAGAGATTGGAGAGAAAATGGTTTTCTTGTGAGAAGTGTGCACCCACAGGTAATTGTGTGTTTTTGTCTTTGACAGATTTTTGGTGTGTGTTCATTCTGGTATGTAGTTGTTTGGTTTCTCCTACATATTTTCCATCAGGGCATTTAGTGCACTGGGTGAGACACATTACATTTTTGGAGGTGCAGATGTAAGATTTAGGAAAAGTGAAGGGCCTGTTGTGGGGTGTAGTTACTGTGGGAGTGGTGGAGATGAGTTTGCAAGTTTTACATATCTTGTCCCAGCATGGTTTAGATCCATTTGGTGTGCTTTGGGCCATAGGAAGTTTGCTTCTGGTGATGAGGTTGGCGAGGTTTGGTGCTTGTTTAAAGGCTAGGATGGGTGGTTCTGGACAGATCTCTTTAAGAATTAGGTCTTCTTCTAGTATGGGTTGTAATTTTTTGATAATTTTCCATATAGGTTCTAGGGAAGGAGGCTACATTATAATTAATGGTGTGATTCATGGGAATTTTCTTTTTGTACTGCAGCAATTTTTCACATGGTATTTGGGTGGCTTTTTCAAAAGTGTGATCTATTAGGATGCCCACCAGGGGATGGGGGGACTACCGCCACTGCTGGCCCACTGAGCAATCTTTGCCAAGGCACTTAAGGGAGACCACCCCTGCCCCAGCCCTGAAACAATTTGTAGGCAAGGCACGGGCGCCCAAAAAGGACACTTGCGTGCCTGTACACAAATGCCAGAAGCTTGGGGAATAAACAGGAGGAACTTGTCCTCCTGCTTAACACAAATAATTATGATGTCATAGGGATAACAGAGACCTGGTAGGACTCCACCTATGACTGGGCCACAGGTATAAGATGGCTATACCCCATACAGGAGAGATTGAGTGGACAAAAGGGGCGGGGGGTGTAGCTTTCTATGTCAAGAAAAGCTAAGCGTCCCTGTAAGCCGACATTGGAGCCCAGGGTGGATGACTGGAGACCCTCTGGGTTAAAATTGGTGGAGAACACGGCACAGGGGACACAATGGTGGGAGTCTACTGCAGACCTCCTACCCAGGACAAAGAGCTTGACCTGGAGTTTGCCAGTGAATTGGTTGAGGCTGCACGCTCCCGGTGCATGGTTGCCATGGGAGACTTCAATCACCCTGACATCTTGTGGGAAGAGCACTCGGCCAAATCTGAATGGTCTCAAAGCTTTCTCATATGTGTGGATGAGCTCTATCTTTCTCAAAAAGTCTTCGGGCTGATGAGAGATAAAGTGCTGCTCGACCTCGTACTGGCAATGGGGGATGACCTAATCAGTGACCTAACAATTGAAGGGAAGCTGGGTGACAGCAACCATGAGCTGATCACCTTCACCATCCGCCATAAAGCTGGCAAGTCAGTCAGCAATACAGAAGTCCTCAACTTCAGGAAACCTGACTTTAACAAGCTCAGGAGGTTTCTCAGTGAGTCCCTAAGAGATCACGGCCCAAAGGGGAGGGAAGTTCAGGATAAGTGGTTGCTCCTCAAGGGAGCTATCTTGGATGCATAAGCAGAGTCTATCCCATCTTGGAGAAAAGGCAGCAAAAGGGCACAGCAGCCTCCTTGGCTCAGCAAGGAATTAGCAGACTTCCTGCATCTAAAAACAAAGACCTACAAAGGATGGAGGATGGGATCCACCTCCAAGGAGGAATATTCCGGACTGGTCCAGACCTGCAGGGAGTGAACCAGGAAAGCCAAGGCTGCGACTGAACTCCAACTAGCTAAAAGTATCAAGGACAATAAAAAGTCCTTTTTTAGATATGTGGGGAGCCAGAGGAAAAGCAAGAACAACATTGGACTCCTGCTAAACCAGATGGGACAACTGACAACCGACGCCCAGGAAAAAGCCAACTTGCTAAATGGGTACTTTGCATCATTTTTTCACCAGTTCCAAGGGATGCCCCTGCCCATTACAGGATGGGAGGGCCTGGGTGAGGGAGATTCCTTACCCTCCATCAATGCTGACCTTGTGAAGGAACACCTTGAGAGGCTGGATATCTCCAAGTCAGCCAGCCCTGACAGTTTACATCCCAGGGTACTCAAGGAGCTGGCAAGCATCATAGCTCAGCCCCTGACACAGATCTTCGAGACCTTCTGGCGCTTTGGTGAAGTGCCCAAAGATTGGAAGAAGGCCAATGTGGTGCCTATCTTCAAGAAAGGGAGGAAAGTGGATCTGACAAACTACATGCCCACCAGCCTGACCTCTATCCCAGGGAAGGTCTTAGAAAAGATTATCAAAGAGACCATTCTTAACAGACTGGCCGATGGCAGCATCCTAAGGGATAGCCAGCATGGGTTTGTTGCTGGTAGCTCTTACTTGACCAATCTTATTTCCTTTTATGACCAGGTGACCTATCACCTGGACAAGGGAGAAGAGATTGATGTCACATACCTTGACTTTTAAAAAGCCTTCAGTCTGGTATCCCATGATCACCTCTTAGCAAAACCAGCCAAATGTGGCCTCAGCTTCACCATGATCTGCTGGCTGGGGACTTGGCTCCGTGGTTGGACCCAGAGGGTGGTAGTTGATGAAAGTCAATCATCATGCTGTGCTATGACCAGTGGGGTCCCTCAAGCCTCTGTCCTTGGACCTATACGATTTAGCATCTTTATTAATGATGTGGACATTGGTATCAGAAGTGGACTGGCCAAGTTCGCCGACAACACCAAACTTTGGGGTAAACCATCCACACCTGAGGACAGAAGGGCAATCTAGGCTGACCTTGATAAGCTCAGAAAGTGGGTGGATGAGAACCTGATAGTGTTTAACACCAAAAAATGCAAGGTTCTCCACCTTGGGAAGAAAAACCCACCGCATGCTTGTAGACTCGGCAGTGCTATGCTGGCTAGCACTATAGACGAAAGGTACTTGGGGGTCATGATTGGCCACAAAATGAATGTGAGCCATCAGCATGATGCTTCATCTAATAAAGCAAGCAAAACACTGGCTTGCATCCATAGATGCTTCTCAATCAAATCCCAGGATGTCATTTTCCCGTTGTACTTGGCCTTGGTGAGGCCACAGCTGGAGTAGTGCATCCAGTTCAGGGCCCCACAATTCAAAAAGGATGTGGAGAAGTTTGAGAGAGTCCAGAGGAGAGCAACAAGCATGATCAGAGGTCAGGAAAACAGACCTTATGATGAGAGGCTGAGAGCTATGGGACTCTTCAGCCTGGAAAAGCACAGGCTCAGGGGTTATCTGGTGGCTGCCTATAAGTTTATCAGGGGTGCTCACCAGGATCTGGGGGAACATCTGTTCACTAGAGTGCTCCAAGGGATGAAAAGGCTGAACGGTCACAAACTCTTCCATGACCATTTCAGGCTGGACATAAGGAAGAACGTCTTTACTATCCGAGCCCACAAGGTCTGGAATAAACTGCTGCCAGAGGTGGTTCAAGCACCTACTTTGAACACCTTCAAGAGACATTTGGATCTTTATCTTGCTGGGATTCTATGACCCCTGCTGACTTCCTGTCACTGGGGCAGGGGGCTGGACTCGAAGATCCTCCAAGGTCCCTTCCAGCCCTAATGTCTATGAAATCTATGACATCTCTCTGGAGGAGTGTTCTTGTTGAGTGAAAGCCCTTTTGTGATTTGCAAGGTGACAATTGTGGGTGTTCTCAGTGCGGATTTCATGGTATTGGAGGGCTTGGCTGTATATTAGAGGTTTCTTGGTGTGTTTAGGATGATTGCTGGTTTTTGTTTATTAAATACATAATACAAGATATCACAATTACCCAAAGAACCTTGTTTGCCTATGTCTTTAGACTAATATGACTATAACCAACACCCTCAAAATATAGTGGGTTTCTGACATATAGTTTTTGTTCAGCCATATTCTAAAACAAGAAGACTCTGTTAAACCCTTGCTGACAAGAGAAAGTCAGCTGACATCAGTGTACAGCACACCGATAATGCACATAAGGATAATAATCTCCTACTCCTGCCATGTCACAGACTTTCTCCTTCAGCTCTAATTTCTGAGGTCTGTGATCTACCTCTGCAGCACTAATGCCTTATTTACAGCCAATGTGAAGATGTGTTACCCAGCGTTTTACAGTATATTTACACAGTGTTTGGAGTTGATTAGTTGGTTAATCTTATTTGGCTAATTTCATGATTAATAGTCTCAGCTCTTTTTCACCAAAGTCAGTAAGAATTATCATGCACCATAACCTTAACATCATAAGCACTCTTGACTTCTAGAATGGCAAAAGGACCAAGATCAGAAATTTGCTGCTTGGGTTTGTGTCTAGGAAATAAACTGATTGATCTCTATGTTTTGAGAAAAGAGAATTTAGTCTGTAGAAGACTGTCAAAAGAATTACTGAAAACACTGAGATAGGGAACAAATTCCCTGGTAGGCACAAGAAACCCAAGCAGCTCTCAATACATCTTAACTGCCAGTTAAACTGAGTTATGTTGCTCAGCTGGCTTCAGACAGCTAGAAAGAACAGGTAAATCTGGATCAAAGTCATTTTTATGAAAAGCAGAATACCTTTTATCACAACTTTTTCATAAGCGCTATATTTTGCATATCCATTCACACAGCTCCATTCTGGTCATATTAAAGAGAGTTGTGTTTTGCAGTTATTTTGTCATCTAACTTGAGGGTACATTCAACACTGCAAAATGAACATATTAAACAGATGATGTGTCATTACTACCTTACTAAGAAGTTCTTTTTGTACAAGTTTTATTACTTTACAATAAGTTATCTTTGCCAAACTTTTAATCAAGATAAAAGAACTGGGCTTCCTCCAAATATACTAAAAACAAATCTTTAAGCCCAACAAAAAACAGATAGGACTGGGATACTAATACTCAGCCTAAGCCACTGTCAGATCAGCGAAGAAATTAAATTCTGAAACAGGTTTATTCTACCTGGAATATTTTCACATAGAAATACTCCATTCTACATTATATACCTGAGAAGTTAAAAGTAATTTGTGCAAATGAAACTGCTCTGTTTTGCAAGGACTCTGGTGCCAAGAATATCAAGTAAAATGAATATAGTGATGCATTTTTGTGATTCTAGTTTCTGGTCCAAGACATTGCATATTCCAGTTTTTGGGGAAGGATTCTCTTTGTCAGCTTAGTACCAACCACATGAATAACTTTATCAGTGAAACAGGTAAAAACACTGGAATGAAAAGGTAATGATGGAGGAAATAGAAGGAGTTTGGTGGTCAACAGTATGAAATGCGTAGACAGAAAACCTAGGTGGATATTTTTTACATAAATTGGGAGAAAATGATAGAAATGTGAAGGGGAGAATGGTGTGCCTGAGAAATAGTAAAGAAAGAAAATATTGTTAGCCTCCTGCTAACTAGAAGGTTGCTCTTGATAGAGAAAGTACTGAGCACTTCCCTAGTGATAATAAAGTGCTTTCAGTGAAGGTCAGAATCTAAGGCTAGTGATGTTAATAGAAGCCATTTTATTAACATACGTGGACTTTGGACTAAATCCCAAATAGTTGATATAGAATTGGACGGGCCTATGCTCCTCACAGTAAGGAAATTAATGTAGTTGTGATTATATCAAAGGAACCACACTGGTCCACTGACACAAATGAAACATTTGCATTAGTTCATCTTACTCTGATGTGCTACTGGATTAAGCTGAATTAGCGTAAACCCTGCTATGCTCTGGTAGAACACATTAGCACAAAAGATTTACTTTGGGCACCAGTAGGAATTCCTTTGTGTTGACAATGCCTTCCACTGTCGTCTCTTTGACTTGGTTTGGATAATGCTCTTAGCCTGTTTGTAGAACACTTAGCATCTGTATCCAATAAATACTACAAATGGTTTGCTAATGGCCTTATAGCCAGCTAGAATAGACTACTTTTTGAAAGCACAGTGACTGTGTTGGCTTGGAAATGGCATTTAAAGGTCTGTTTTTGTTTGGGAATTGGCTTATAGATATAGATATATGCATTATAAGGGTTCAAGATGGGCAGCAAGAGTTAATTGATTTCTAAAGAGCTTGAGTCTCACACACACAGTTCCATATAGCCCTGGAAGCAGATGGGCTGTCTAGCACAACAAGGCCAATGGATGGACACAGCCTGAGAATTGAGGGGGGCATGCCATAACATGAGATCACAACCTTCAAAGCAGAGAAGTTGTCTAACACAACAAGGACACATAGCCTGGGGACCAAGGAAATATGTATCATACTGTCCGATAACATGAGATAAGTGACACCAGCTACAAGGTTCTAGAGCAGCAGGGGGCTTGAGTCCTGGTTTTGGGGGAACAGACCAAATTAGGAGAAGGCCCAGAAGGCTACATGGATGTGTGACCACAGAGAGACAACCAACCAGAGATAGCCACAGATAAAGAATCTTTAGGAGTCATCGAGGGGGAAGGAGAATACAAAAGCAGATACTTGAAAGTAACAAAGGGTCCTTCCCATTCCTCCCTGTCCCTCCTTGCTGTCCCTCCTTGTTCCTTCTCATCCCCACCTTTGTCCTGTCCCTCCTTCTCCTCCCCAAAAGGGGTCCCTGCCCCTGCTCCCCGGGAAGGGTCCCTGAGGCCACCATGGACCAAGGGCATACCGGCAGCCTGTCTCATGCACCCCACTGGATGGGGGCTGTGAGCCTCACCATCCCACCTCCAGACTGCTGACATCTGACACCTGCAAAAGAGAGCCTCAGAATGCAGCCTGCATCCTGACCAAATGTACTTTGACTCTGATAACAGCCTTAGGATTGGTAGATATATAGAATAGTTTAATTATTTGTATTGTTGCTTTTTTGTTATCACTCTGTATCAATACATTTGCCTATTATTGAATGGAAAGGTCGTGGTCAGTCTGAGGGTTATACTCGCCTGGAACAAAGGCATAAGGACTGGGTCCTAAATCCAGTGCCAACAACTAGTTAAGACTGTATCTCACTTTAGAGTCAATGGGCTCCTACAGATGTGTGGGGAGTCTGTTCTGATGCACTGGGAATCCAGTGCATTGGAACAGAGTTAATTAATTGAGTTTATTGGAGCACAGAAATTGATGTGCTCTGGCAGCCTTCCACATCATATGTATCAGCGTTCCCGTGCATCCCCACAGTGAAAAAATGGTGGAAGGGCACTTTGAAATAAAACACATTTGATGAGCTTTAGTTCAAAGTTCCCTACCACCATTTTCTCACCATGGGCATGTGTGGGGAAGCTGATACATGTAACGCACGAACACTTTTAAATAACATGGTTCGCTAATTAAAGCACCCAGTGCCATGTCCCAAACTATGCATAAAAATGCCCAGTGTGAAAGAAGAGAATCTGAATTGGTTCAGCTCTTACCCCTGTTATTCTACCACAGTTCATAGGGGGTCTTTTGTAAAACTCCCAGAATGCCTTGCTTTTGGAACTTGGGCAATGAATTGTTAGATAGGTAATTGGGGGACATTGTAACTGCAGTGGTTCTAATGTCTACATGTGGCAAATTATTCTAGTTCAGCATGGCTAATGTTGGTGCACTGAACCTAGTTTAATTATAAAAAGTTGGCTTCTCTGGTATAGGTAAGATCTTTGAAGAAGTTTCTTCACATGTAAAATGCTATGCTAGATGCTTTGAAGACAATAGATTCTTTCAAGTTGGTAGGGTGGATGGCTCCACCTGAGGGTACTGAAGGAACTGGCTCATTTAATTTCAGTTATTGACTGTCCTCTCTGAGAACTCATGGAGATCAAATGATATCCTGGATGAGTGAAAAAATGCAAATATGGTCCCATCTTTAAGAAAGGGAAAAAGGAGGATCCAGGAAACTACAGACCAGTCAGCCTGACCTTTATACCTAGAAAGATCACGAAGTATGTCCTTAAGATATCCATTGTGAAGCACCTAGAGGCACTACGAATGATGGGAGAGAAGTGGACATGATATACCTTGACTTCTGCAAGGCTATTGGCAGTGCCTTCCATGACATTGTCATTAACAAACTGAAAGATTTAATTACTGTAAGGTGGATTCATAAATGGTTAGATCCTTATGCTCAATGGGTGTATCTACACATGCAATTAGGTTGAAGAAATAAACTCTGGCACAGTTCACTCCAGGTTTTATTTCTCCGAGATACAGCATTTACACATGCTCCCAGAACTGCATCATGTTGAGCAGGGGATGGAGCAACCCTAGGCTGAAAGGCAGCCCAAGGGGTCAGCTCTGGGTTCTGGGTGGTGGTGTCAGTGGGCAGAGGGGCTGGCTGGGGCACAAAGGTGCTACAGTGTGAGGCTAATTGGCAGGCAGCCCCCACATTGTAGCACCCTTGTGCCCCAGCCAGCCCCAGTCACTGCCTACATATGTGTTGCAGTGGTGTAAATTAAGTCTCCATAGGATACTACTTGTTCTGGACTGTACTATCTTGCAATAGATTTAATTAATTTAATGAACCTTAATATGGGCACATGTTTAGACAGCAATGCTTTCTGTGGAGCTAATTACTTGACTCAGCAGCAAAGCACATGAGTAAATGCACCCAGTTAGGAGCTATCTGGCTCCATGACTGGTATGGAGGAGGCATAAAGTGGGGTTGTCCAGGGGTTTGCCATAGGTGTGATATTGTTTAATATCTTCATTAATGATTTGAATGCTGGAACTGAATTCACACTTAGCAAATTTGTGGACAACACAAAGTTGGATATTATTACAAATACTCTGAAAAATAATGCCAGGATCCAGAATGACTCAGATAAACTGAGAAATGGTCCACAGCCAATCAGATGAGATTCAACGTGGACAAATGTAAAGTCCTGTAATTGGGAAAGAATAATTGCATGCACAAAAAGAGACTGGGGAACAACTGGCTAGGAGGCAGTATTGTAGAGAAGGATCTGCTAGTTACAGTAGATCATACATTGAATATGAAACAACAGTGTGCTCTTGTTGCAAAAAAAGCCAACAAAATCCTACGTTGTATTTACACAAGTGTCACTTGAAAGTCAAGGGACGGGATTCTTCTACTCTATTCAGCACTGTTGAGGCTTCACCTGGAGTATTGTGTCCAGTTTTGGGCCCCACACTTCAAGAAGTATGTGGACAGATTGGAGAAAATCCAGCACAGAGCATCAAATGTGATTAGGAAACTGGGAAGCATGATTTATGGGGAATTCATGACTAAAGAACTAGAGTTATTTAATCTGGAGAAGGAAAAGGTAAATGTTTTCAAATGTGTGGACGCGCCCATGATGTTAGAGAACCAACTGCAATCCAGCGCTCTTTAAGTTCTCTAGATATTTCCTGCTACGGAGTGACATATGGTAGAAATGAGGGACATATATCAAAATAGGTTCTGAAGGTAAAGTTGAAAGAACTCAGCAAGGGTAATCATAGGGTCAATGAATTCATTTGATATTCTGAAGTAGATGCTAATCAGCAAAGTCTCCAAAGTGCTAATTGATTGTAATGCTTATCTGATAAAACTCACAAAGCCAAGACATACTTAATTATTTCAGTGTGTTTGTGTTAATTTCAGTATCCAAAATATTTGGAAAATAAGTAGCAGGAATATCTTAAGAGCATTGTATTCTTTGCCCTCAGTTAGTGTATTCCATAATGAGCCCCAATGCAAACTAACTGGGGAGAAATTGTTCAATGTTATAAGTAAAATATACCTATAAAATACAGGAAGAACACAAGGTTTTGTCATAAACATTGTTCGAAGTTTTCCTTCAAGGACAGAAACTAGGGGACATGCTAGTTATTAAATACCCTTTTTCCCCCACCAAGAATAGAGATGCTTGCCTTGTTGGCAAACTAGATTTTGGCCAACTGTCATTCCAAGTTCTTACAGTTTTATTTGGATAACTTCGTTGTCTCCTTGTCTCTTCCAGTCTTCTATAATTTTGGATCTTCACTGCATACAGTCAAACTACTTTCTACCTTCCACTCAAGAGTCAGGTGCATTTCAATGCTGAATGAAGAGATTTCTATCAAGCCTCCTGTAGCAAAATGCCAGGGATGACATGCAATATTCTTTCTCTGGGAGAAATCTGCAAGACGTGTTAGGAGACAAGTAAACTACACAAAATCAAGCAGACTTAGTTTCTATGATATTGTTGGCTCTGTTATATACACAGTGGCAGGTGATAGGACTTCACATCCCTGTAGGTTTCTAAGGAAAGGGATCCTGAAAAACAGAAAGTATCTGGACACGCCTAAATGAGTGTTTATGTGCAGTTTGCAGCACTGCAGACCCATCTGCTACAAACCACATGTGGCACGTATCCTCAAAATCAAAAAACCCCATACCAGAAAAAAAGCTGGGTGGCGTACGTGTTGAGAGTGTGCATCCTACAGTACTGGAGCATGGCTGGCTGGAGTTATGCACTAACTGCCAGCCAGGCTCTGCATCCTGTATCACTGCTGCTGGAGCTCCAGGAGGCCCCCAGGCCCCCAGATAAGGTTGTTGGGACCAGCCCAGGTGCTGGCCCCAGCCTCTCCCACCCCACTCAGAGTAACTTACCTCACACCAGAGCATACGTGCCCGGGTGTTCCCCAAGCACAAGCAGCAGTGGCACAACTATCTGCTATTGCTATTTGTCCCCAGGGAAATGCACGTGTGTGCTTGTCTGGATGCACCCTTTTTGTCCTGCTGGCTGGCCCTCCTCATCCATTGTATACAGCTTCTTCAAGAATCATGTGGCTGTTGTTGGAGCCCTGTTTCCTGTGTCTGCAGAGTACCTCTTGTGGAGAAATGAATGAAACCAAGAGGAACGGCCTACCCCTAGCTTAACCTCCTGATTTCTGTGGTGAATCTGGAGGGGAAAATTCCACATTACTGTCAGAAGAACAGAGATACTGTGGCAGAGAACACCTCTTCCTCCTGGTATCTCCTTGGATGTTTCTGTTATTTCTGAGTGTTAAGGGTTGATTTGGGCCCAAGGATCAGGCCCATATAATCAGTAAAGTACTTGTCAATCCTTTGAGATGAAAGCATTCCACTGCATAAATGGTAACACAAGGTGTCATTATTGTAATTACTTTATTATCTCCGGTGGTAATCTGCTGGGAACAAAATGCCTTCACTGCACAGCAGATTTTAAATTTTGTCAAGAAGCTTCCTGTCTTTTCTGTGCACAACACAAAAGCAATCATCATTTTCCCATTACGAAAAGGTCTTATTTTTAATTTTTTGCTCGAAGTGGTCCACTGATACACTTATTTACTCAGGCAGGAGTCATCAGTGTCTTAAATTCACAGTAGACCATCAGTTCATTGATCAATAAAATTAATCCATTTTTTTAAAGGAAAGGTTTCAGAAAGATGGATTTAAGGGAATATGAAAGGCTAGGGAATATTCCTGTGATCCAGAGTTTTGCCTGGTTGATGTGAATCACCTGCAGATTTCTACTTTCCATTTCCATTTCTTTTCATGTTTCTTTTTATAAATGGGAAAACCTCCACCTGAATCTATTGTGAACAGTCCCACTTGAGGCTTAAGAAAATGCCAAGCCATTTCACAGCAAGGTTCAACAGTTGGGATAAGGTCAAAAGTACAGCACCTAAGGTTTTGTTGTAAACATCATTTCTCTAGAGTTCATTTGCAACAAGCACTTTTGGCTGGCTGGCCCTTTCACTGCTGCTGCTAACTGTTTTGTTCAGTGAATCATGGGTTGACTGCTACATCTCCTTCTATCACATTCAGCCCAGGCATGCTGCCTTTTACTTTTAGCAAGATCAAAAACACCGAGCTAGTTTGTGTTAAGCGAACATCAAAATATTCATAAAAAGCAAAAAGTATTTATTCAGTTTACCCCTCAGAAGGTGTACTGATATTTACCCAGGTGTCAGCTAAGGGAATGCTCAATGTGGCTGACATGTATACGTGCTGCACACACTTCCTTTATGTGCATTTGTAAATGTATATCATATGTGTAGGCATAAAACTAATGGCCATAACCATCTCATAGTTAATGCGTTAGTACCTTATTATAAATTTGTTTTAGCTCATATATTTACACCCCTTTTTTGTATGATTCAGCTCTAGATAGTTTTTCAGGTAAGGGTTGTAGAGCTCAGACATTTCTCCATTTGAGACATCAGTATTTTTTAGCGGGATATAACAGTAGCATAGCACTAAAGGGTCATAGGACTTATTCATGGCTTTGCCCTGGCCTGGTGGTGATATTGGGCAAGCCACTTCCCAACACTATGCCTGAAGGATCAGGCCTATGTCTCACTGGGGATAATAATACTGACCTCCTTTATAAAATGACGAAAAGTATATGATGAAAGTACAGTACATTTATATGATGAAAAGTACAGTACATTTTTATTGCCCATTTTTTCAACATTCTTTCTCTTTGACTCATCAGATTCTTCACACACCAACATTATTTTCTTTTGTTTGTCCTGACACATGAAGAGCAGCAGTGCCAGACACGTGAATTATAAAGAATAAATCCTGAAAGATAAACACAATTGTTTTTCAGATTGATTTGCAAAATTAGTGGCTAAATAAAAAACAGCAGATTTTCTATGCTTTGATTTTAATTTTTTTTTAGTAAATTATTTGAAATTCTGACTCATTAAATCTTTCACAAAATATTAATTCAAATTGGCCTGGATATGTCACGTAGCTTGAAAATTGGCAAAAAGATCGTAGATAAAAGATAATGATTAATAGTACCCTATCAAGAAAAGTGCCTATTGGGTCAAGACTAGTTTGACATCTTCATTAATTGACATATTCAATAATGGGCTAGAAGAGGGAATAAGGACACAACAATAATGTTTGCAAATGGTGCTTACCTGGGATGAGTTGAAAACACTGGTACAGTCTAAAACAGTGAAAAAGTTAACCTATAGATTACAGACATGTTCATAGTTAATATTCTTCTACCCATTCAAACCATCAGCAAAGAAAAGAGCCCAAGGGATGTGAGAAGTTGTTCTTTTCCAATCTGTGATTCTTTGTTCAGCTTGATGCTGTCCAACTCCAGCTGCCCTTAGCTGAGGTCTTTTAAATCCATATTTAGTTAAGGCTACTTGAAATTTTAAGATGTGATTATTTTAATGCAACTCCATTATCCATCTCAGAACACCTGTTCCAATATTACCTAATCTTATTTTTAAACCTGCTTGACTTATTTTCTTTAAAATTAGCTTGTTTCATAGAGGTGATTGAAATTAAAAGTCTTGACTCACTGTTCTACTAAAGTTAATGCTGGTTGTGGTAAACAAATGCATCCTTATCTGAGATGTCAAAAATGAGTTAAAATATTGCCATTGCTCATGCACAAAATTGTAGCATTGGTTCAGGTATTTGATGAAATATTGTTTCATCAGAAAGCACAAATTGTCAATACCTAGGCTTTTTGCAGAAGTGATATGTATTGATTTTAACTAATCTTTCATTGGGAAAGTTTCTCAGCTTCATGATCAAATTTCTGGGCAAAGGAGGGAAAAGAGAGACAAAGACCCCCCCTCAAAATAGTCAGTAGTCCAGTGGTAAAGACACTACTCATTGTTTTTCACTTGTTGAAATACTAGAGGTGACTTTCATAGAGGTGCAAGTCTAGAGTAGAGCTTTCCAGCTTTTAAGTGCCTGTGAGCCACACAATGAGGGCCACACCAGTGGGAGCTACACATGGCACAGATGCTCTTCCCCACTGCTCTGTGCAACCTGCCCTCCAACTGCCGCTATGCGAAGGGGCAATCTCCCACCCCATAGGCCCCTGATCCCGATTCCTCCCTCCCTTCCCCTGCTTGTGTGATTTGTATGCACCTTCAACTCCCTGTGATGAACTGTACAGCCCTACCACCTACTATGAATGCAGGAAGCAGCAGAGGAGAAAGGAGAAACCCAGAGACTCTGGCTACTGTTGCAGCTGAAGTAATGAAGTGAAGATCAGCTAGGTAAGAACCTGTGGGATGCAGTTTACCCTTTGTGGGCCACATGCTGACCATGGACTGCCAATTGGACAGCCCTGGTTTAAAATAATTTATTGGGGAAGTTATTAGCTCAACTAATTCTAAAATGATAAAAATCACTAATTGTGAAAAAATTATCAGGGGCCTTTGTTACTTAAGAAAACTTACAGTCCTTCTCCCCCATCTAGAATAGCACACATTATACTCCAAACATGACCCCCCAGACATGACACCGTCTAGTCACAAATTTTAGAAAAGACAGTGTCAGCTAGGGCTATGTGAAACAGCACTGTTCCGCTTCAACTTTCGTTTCGATGAAACATTGTTTCATTTCGAGTTTTGTTTCATTTTGAATGCACTGTTCCTTTTTGTTTCACCTAAACTGTTTTGGTGTTTTGATGCTGTTTCAACATTTTGCCCACCCAGTGCTGGGAAGATTGGTGCTATCACTGGCCCCCACTGGCAGCACCAGCTTCCTGTCATCCAGCAGGCAGATCAGGGGTCTGCACTCCCGGGAGGAGTCTGGCACAACCCCCTCAGCCCTCCCAGGGGTGTGGGGAGAGCCCCTGATCTGCCTGCTGGATGACAGGAGGCTGGTGCTGTTGCCTGGGGCCAGCGGCAGCACCGATCTTGCCAGCATGGGTTGTGCCCAGTGCTGGTTCCAGCTAGCAGCACTAGCCTCCTGTGATCTGCCAGGCAGAGCGGGGCTGCCTGCACCGCTAGGAAGAGTCGGCAGAGCCCTGCAGCCCTCCAAAGGTCGGGGGGGCTATCGACCTGCCAGATCACAGGAAGCTGTTCCTGCTGCCTGGGATGGTACTGTGCTCAGCCTGTACCCAGCACTGGGAAGATTGGTGCTGCCGCTGGCCCCAGCCAGCAGCATCAGCCTCCTGTCATCTGGCAAGCAGATCAGGGCCCACCTGCACCCCTAGGAGGTCTGTGGGGGCTGTACCAGACTGCTCCCGGGGGTGTGGGTCTCCGGTCTGCCTCCCAGATCACAAGAGGCTGGTGTTGCCACCTGGGGCCAGTGGCAGGCAGGCAGGCCTGGGGTAAATCAGTTCATGCAGAGACCTGCCCCTGCCTCAGGACCGGTGCAGGTGGGGCCAGCAGCTGCACTGATCTTCCCGGCGCCGGGTACGGGATGCTTCCTAACCCCAGGAGGAGTCCAGCACGGCTCTGCAGCCCTCCCAGGGGTGTGGGCAGGCCCCCAATCTGCCTGCCATATGGAAGGAGGCCTCTGCCGCTGGCACCTGCGCTGAAGCCAAATAAGCCTGGCTTTGAAACTCAAAACATTTCAAAACTTGCAAAACATTTCAAGTGCCCTTGTTTCATTTCAAAGCTGTTTTGAAGGCTTTTGTTTTGAAGGCTTTTGTTTCACTTTGATTTCACTGTTTCAAGCTCAAAATGCATTGAAACACCTTCTAAATGAAACACTGGGCAAAATTTCTCACAGCCCTAGCATCAGCTATTCTTGCAGACTTTTTTTTACATTTGCATGACTTCCATTATAAGGCAAAAGACCCTTACAGACAAGATTAACTGATTACTATGTAAATATCAAATTAGCAAGGATCTATGTAATAAAAGTGAAGTGTTCCACTGGGAAGTTGGGAGGAGCTAGCCCTCGTCCAAAGGTTGCCTACATGTGTTGTGAATATATTTTCTTGTCTTATTCTTAGACACATCCCTGTACACACCTACCTTGATTGAATGATCTTGGGTTTAGCTTTTAGGTAAAGAAGTGATTTCCTTGGCCAAAACAAACAGGTGAACCTTAGCCCTTGAAAGTTTAATACAGCTGAACTTAATTATTTTCATGCATGTATTGAATCATATGAGTGTACTCAATCTAAGGTATATTCAAGAGCGAATTTAAAATGTCTAGCTTGAATCATCTTGCTGCACAGGGGAGTATTTGCATTAGTATCTTGGATCTGAACCTGGCATATAGTTTTGGTTCTAACACTAGAATATTTCTGTTTATGTTTGTTCTTGAAGGGTTACAGCTCTGGATTATGGAAAGTAATGAGAGGACATGACGGGGGAACGGGGGGTACTACTACCACTGCTGGCCTGCTGAGCAAACCTTGCAAAGCCAGCAGGGCAAGGCACTTAAGGGAGCACACCCCTGCCCCAGCCCTGGTACAATCTGTGGGTAAGGCAAGAGCTCCCAAGGGGACACTTGCCTGCCTGTACACAAATGCCAGGAGCTTGGGGAATAAACAGGAGGAACTCATCCTCCTGCTTAATGCAAATAATTATGACATCATAGGGATAACGGAGACCTGGTGAGACTCCACCCATGACTGGACCATGGGTATAGACGGCTATACCTTGTACAGGAGAGATCAAGTAGATAAAAGGGGCGGGGGTGTAGCTCTCTATGTTAAGGAAAGCTACGCATCCTTGAAAGCTGATGTTAGCGACCAGGGTGGATGACTGGAGACCCTCCAGGTTAAAATCCATTGGGAACACAACACAGGGGACACAATGGTAGGACTCTACTACAGACCTCCCACCCAAAGTCAAAAGCCTGATCAGGAGTTCGCCTGGGAACTGGCTGAGGCCGCATGCTCCAGGACCATGGTTGCCATGGGTGACTTCAACTACCCAGACATCTCGTGGGAGGATCACTCAGCAAAATCCGATTGGTCGCTAAGCTTCCTATCATGCATGGATGACCTCTACCTGACTCAAGAAGTCTATGGGCCAATGAGAGGTAAAGCGCTGCTCGACCTGGTACTGGCTACTGGGGATGACCTAATCAGCGACCTAGTGATCGATGGGAAGCTGGATGACAGCGACCATGAGCTGATCACCTTCACCATCCACCATAAAGCTGGCAAGTCAGCAACGCTGAAGTCCTTGACTTCAGGAAAGCCGACTTTGACAAGCTCAGGAGGCTTGTCAGTCAGGCCCTATGTTCAGGAGTTCAGGAAGAGTGGTTGCTCCTCAAGGGACTGATCCTCAATGCACAAGATAATTCTATTCCATCTTGGAGGAAAGGCAGCAAGAGGTCACAGTAGCCCCCTTGGCTCTCCAGGGATCTAGCAGACCTCCTGAGGCTAAAAAGAAAGGCCTACAAAGGATGGAGGACTGGATTCACCTCCAAGGAGGAATATTCTGCACTGGTCCAGTCCTGCAGGGAGCAAACCAGGTAAGCCAAGTCTGCAACTGAACTCCAACTAGCTTCGAGTATCAAGGACAATAAAAAGTCCTTTTTCAGATATGTGGGGAGCCGGTGGAAAAGCAAGGACAACACTGAACCCTGCTTAACCAAATGGGACAACTGACAACTGATGCCCAGGAAAAAGCCAACCTATTAAATCGGTACTTTGCGTTGGTCTTTCATCAGTCCCATGGGATGCCCATGCCTGCTATGGGACAAGAAGGTCCAGGTGAGGGAGATCCCCTGCCCTCCATCAATGCTGACCTCATGACGGAACACCTTGAGAGGCTGGATACCTTCAAGTCAGCTGGCCTGGACAATCTACACCCCAGGTTACTCAAGGAGCTGGTGAGCATCATAGCCCAGCCTCTGGCATGGATCTTTGAGAACTCCTGGCACTCTGGTGTAGTGCCTGAACACTGGAAGAAGGACAATGTGGTGCCTATCTTCAAGAAAGGGAGGAAAGTGGATCCGGCAAACTATAGACCAATCAGCCTGACCTCTATCCTGGGGAAGGTCTTAGAAAAGTTTATTAAAGAGCCCATCCTTAATGGACTGGCTGATGCCAACATCCTGAGGGATAGCCAGCAAGGTTTTGTTGTGGGTAGGTCTTGCTTGACCAATCTCATTTGCTTTTATGACTGGTGACCTATCACCTGGACAAGGGAGAAGAGATTGATGTCATATATCTTGACTTCAAAAAAGCCTTCGATCTGGTTTCCCATGATCGCCTCTTGGAGAAACTGGCCAATTGTCGCCTTGGGTCCACCACGATCCACTGGCTGGGAAATTGGCTCCATGGTCGGACCCAGAAGGTAGTAATTGATGGAAGTTAATCATCATGGTGCCCTGTGACCAGTGGGGTCCCCCAAGGCTCTGTCCTTGGACCCATATTGTTCAACATCTTCATTAATGATGTGGACACTGGAGTCAGAAGCGGACTGGCCAAGTTCGCTGATGACACCAAACTTTGGGCAAAGCATCCACACCTGAAGACAGGAGGGCAATCCAAGCTGACCTGGACAGGCTCAACAAATAGGGGACAAGAACCTGATGGTGTTTAGCACTGAAAAATGGAAGGTTCTCCACCTTGGGAGGAAAAACCTGCAGCATCCTTATAGGTTCGGCAGTGCTATGCTGGCTAGCACTACAGAAGAAAGAGACTTGGGGGTCATCATTGACCACGAGATGAACATGAGCCTGCAATATGATGCTGCAGCTAGTTAAGTGACCAAAACGCTGGCTTGCATCCATAGATGCTTCTCCAGCAAATCCCAGGACGTCATTCTCCCCTTATACTCGGCCTTGGTGAGGCCGCAGCTGGAGTACTGCATCCAGTTTTGGGCCCCACAATTCAAAAAGGATGTGGAGAAGCTTGAGAAAGTCCAGAAAAGAGCCACGCACATGATCAGAGGTCAGGAAACCAGACCTTACGATGACAGGCTGAGAGCTATGGGGCTCTTTAGCCTGGAAAAGTGCAGGCTCGGGGTGATCTGATGGCCACCTATAAGTTTATCAGGGGTGACCACCAGTATCTGGGGGAATGTTTGTTTACCAGCACACCCCAAGGGATGATGCAGTCAAATGGTTATAAACTACTGCAAGACTGTTTCAGACTGGACATAAGGAAGAATTTCTTTACTGTCTGAGCCCCCGAGGTCTGCAATAGCCTGCCATCGGAGGTGGTTCAAGCACCTACATTGACCACCTTCAAGAGAAAATTGGATGCTTATGTTGCTGGGATCCTATGACCCTAGCTGACTTCCTGCCCTTCAGGCAGGGGGCTGGACTCAATGATCTTCCGAGGTCCCTTCCAGCCCTAATGTCTATGAAATCTATGATCTCTCCTTATCTCTGCATCATACCTTCTTCATAATCTCCTTCCCTTCCAAAATGAATTTGTAATATCACAAAACAACCACTTGACAGTGCATTGCCTTGTGCCTTCTCACTTGTGACATGTATATTTATATTGAAATCTCTTCAAAACAAGGATTTCTTGCAGTACCAGTTAAGGGATAGGAAAAGAAGAAGTAAAAGTGAAAAAAGGAAATCTAGTAAAATTTGGCAAGTACTATTTGGGGTTGAAATTTATAACATCCCTCTAATAGAATCCACTACACCAAAGTCCTCCATGTTAAAAGGGTAAAGTAAGAGTGGGTGAGTTAGAATCAAAGTATTTGCCATCCCGACTGGCATCACTGCTGGCTCCCCTGGAGAGCCCGTAACCCTTCTGGGCAGCAAAGGTGAGGCAGGTTGCCACCCACCTGCCAGGGCATGGTAAGCTTCGTTTCAGGAACTCTTCCCTGTGCTGACAGAAATGGGGGTCTCAAGGTGGGAACCATAAGATAGCAGCTGTGGGAGAACACTCCTCATCACACCCTGACTGGCAGGTGCTGGATGCTAAGAAGGATCCAGGACAGGAGATGTAGTGTATGGATGCTGGTGACCCATGATGCTGGGGCCATCAGGAAAGCTACTTCCCTTCCAGGCCCA
The DNA here is from genome assembly GCF_030867095.1 of Alligator mississippiensis. Taxonomy (NCBI): domain Eukaryota; kingdom Metazoa; phylum Chordata; order Crocodylia; family Alligatoridae; genus Alligator; species Alligator mississippiensis. The sequence goes on along the minus strand of NC_081826.1, from coordinate 173,216,704 downwards.
ACTCATTACCCCTGATTGGTGATGGTCACCCCATATGCTCTGGCCCCCCAGTCGGTTCCAGACAAGCTGCCACCATATCAGGTCCAGGTGGGCAGCTGTGATGTTGCAGCCAGCTAATCAGGGGTGGTTTGGCTTTGCGGCTTCATTTGGGAGCCTGAGGGACCTGCGGGAGACACTGTGAGGCATATGAGGGCCCGCATTACCTGCTAGGCTCTGGCCTCAGGCAGGCTTCAAGTCCACCTCCCCACCCGCATAGGGGCTAATGTGTGTTCTTTCTGCTTGGTCCCAAGCTAACCTTAGAGTAAAGCTCACAAATTAGATTACTTCTGCCTTGGCCTTCTTGAAAGCCAGTACTTAGCCTCTGGTAACACGGAGTAGGCAGAAGCTTCAAGCCAGTGGAGATGACTAACCCCTGGGGAGCAGTTGGATGAATTGCAATACTGGCAGGCCAAGACCCCAGGTTTGAGGCTGTGGTCTAATATACACATGAATGTGTTTCATGCAGAGGACTTCTGCAAAAAAAACAAAAACAAAAAAACACCCATAAAGAGAAGTATCATCTAAAATGCAAGGGGGGAAAGGACTGATTTGCCTGAATAAAATATCAATAATCCAGGTCTCTCAGTAGGCAATTAGATCCCCCTGCATCCTATTTTTGTCATTATATATGTGTGTGAGTATGAGTGTGTATTCATCACTTATATATATGTGAACACACACACACACACACACACACACACACCATCTCCCTCTATATATTCATCACATATGTATATAAATATATAATATTCATCATATATATGTGATGAATATATATCTATATATCAGTATAGATATAGATACATGATGAATACACACACACCAAGAAGCATGTAAAACATTGCATTAGGTATTCCAAGTAACTCTAGAGAATGTGGCATATCACCATCTGGAACTTCTGCTGGAGTGGATAATCCAGAAATTACCTAATTTATGCAGCTTTGGCCCAGCAAACTCATATTTACTGCATGATGTTCAGATATTTTAGGTCATTAATGCTAAAATATATATGAGGAAGTGATGAATTTGTGGTAAGCCTCAAGTTTCATTTTCCTAAAGGCTAAAATGTTAGTATTGTCAAGAAATACAAATTTGTACAGGTAACCTTTTTTACCCAAAGTTCAATAGATGAAGCAGAACCATGATTTACATATGAGTTTTGTTTTTGCAACAAAAGCCATTCTCCTACTGTACTAGCAACAACTGCTGGGATGCATTAATCAGACCTTAATTAACAAGGAAGAAAGGTGATAATTTACATTTATTCCAGATTGACACATTGTGCTTTATTTAGCAAATCAGAGCTGTCAGGTACTACCAGTGAACCTTAGATTGAAGGCTGAGTGTTGAAAATGTGTCTTCTACCTGCCTGAGCCTTTGTAGGAGGGAGCTTTCAGTGTGTTTATACAGGGATCATTAGATATACCTCATGCTAAGCTTTCATGAATCTTTGAATAAGGAATGCTCAAAGGTCATCAGGTATGAAATATTTTATAATGATACACTGTCATAATCTGTGTGAAATGGTGATTTATACAAAAAATAGCAACATTTGGGAATGGCAAATGAAAGGGAAACAGAGAAGATCTCTCCATCTGCTCAAAAGCACATAAAAACAGTAACTGCAAAAGAGAGAAGGAAAATATAGTCATTTGTCAATATGCAGCTTGAGAATTTTTTCCAAAAGAACTGAAGATAGAAGGCTGGTGAAAGTGAGATCCTGTTAGCCTGGGTCTGTGTGGAAATGAACCTTATTCCAGTGGATACCCTTGGATTTATTCAAGGGACAACCTCCTACTAACTTGCAGTAACAGTATCAGAACATGGGTCTACATTAGTCCATGTTGGATATTGAATTACTTCAGAGAGAAGGCTGACCATTTTGAGGAATGTGTCTTTCTCTATAGCCCCTGGCAGGCACAGTATTCTTGCATGAAAGAAAAACAAAATTCAAAAGGTTCTCATTTAAAAAAAAAAAGGATGAACAAACTTTAACTATGTTGTTTGTTTAAGATAATAAGTAAAATAAATAATAATCAAAATATATTTAGCACAAAGAAATGTAACTTATTTCCTCTTCAAAGTAGTCTGCACTGATACTACCTAATTGTTCCCTAGAGAGAAGGAAACTTTCAGCCAATTAGCTGGTATATTAGTTTCACCCATATACAGTCTCTGTTTCATGAAGCACTGAATAGTCTGGAGGGAAAAGACTTGTCAGCTGGTAAGCATCCATTTGCATTACACAGTTTATAAGGCCAAACAACAAAGAAGATTCAATTGTACAAGTGACAGGGCAACCATGGGATATTGCTGTGGCCATTTAAACTAAAGGGAGGAGGGGGAGCTGTTCAGTACTGCTAGAATCTTACCAAAAGAAAGGCACATAGTAAAAGGGGCACTTTTCTGCCACTCAAAAATGGAACAGTACAGTCCTTTGTGGATGTGAAGTTAGTGGGGTTCTGAGATCACAAGTGTCTTTAGATCAGACAAATTCTGTTCACGCAAAGAATCAGAGAATCACAGGTGAGTAGGGCTGGAAGAGACTTCTGGAGGTAATCTAGTCCAGCCCCCTGCCTGAGGCAAACCATCCCATACAAATCTTTGTCTAAGCTAGTACCTTGCCATTTTGAAAGCCATTCAGGGCTTAATCAGCACAGCAGTTTGTGGTATCACATGAATAAATGCAGGGTAAAAAGTGATAGGCAGAACAGGGAATGCTGATCAGCATGATCATACAATAGTAAGTGTGGTAATTGTATGAGGAAGGCCAAAGAGAAAGCTACATATCTAAGTATTAAAATCATGAAGGGCACACACACAGCCTTTTGGCTCTTAGATGCATCTATTTTAGGACCTTATTCTGCCTGTATTTCATCTTGTGCTCCCAATAATTTTTCTCCCAAAGAACTGAAGACAGAAGGCTAGTAAGACTCTCTTCTTGTAAGGACTGGAGCAGGCATAAAAAAGGTTTGGCATTTCTACTTTATTTGTAGAACTATGACTAATACCTAGCCTCCCTTAGGCCTATGTACAAGCTACACTCACACTTACTTGTCAGCTCAACAGCTTTGTGCTACTTGTTGCCTACCATTCTTAGACTTTGCAAGATCAAGGCTCTAGAGAGTAAAACACTGTATTATACAGTGGTAAGAATGTGCCTTGGTCTAATCAGTGAAGAAGGAAAAAATATTTGTCTGGGGATACAGAAATTATACATTCACAGTTATGTGCAAAACAATATAAAACAGAGATCATTGCTGACTCTTTCTTTTGTGTGTGTTTTTACTTGCATGAACAAGAAACTTGGATTTACTGATGCATATATTTCCACAGTATTAGTTATATACATGAGAGTAAAACCAACACTGTGCAACTATTTTAGAACCACATTTCACAAAATGCTTTCTTAATTCCTCTATAGGTGTTGATCATGAGCCATAGCTTAAGACAATGCTTTAATTCGCACCAGTAAATACAATTATTAAGCAATTAACCAACAGGCATTTATGGCTGGTAATTATCTTTGTTTAAACAAACACAAATTACTTTTGTAACAATAGAATTTTGCTACTGGCTGCTCCAGTGCCATTCAGTGAAGTAATACATTTTGGTATGTATATTATGTACAAGAAGTAGAAGTGTCTGACTGATTGGACTTAATATTCTTATCCTAGAGGTAATTCAATAAAAATATTTTTCCTTATTAACTTTAAAAATATCTCCCCACTAAAATGATGAATATTTTCTTGACTAGAATTATTCTTCTTCGGTAATGAGCAGTGTTCTTAGAAAATGAGGATTTAATATGTAACCAATTAGTAAAAAAATTAAGTCAATTGCCAAGCACAATTTTCTCTGTTAAATGTTAATTAAATTCAGAGGTATTTTTAATAAAATTAATATGGGGAAAACAAATTAAGAAAAAGAGTCAATTTAGCCTTTGTTTAATATATTAATCAAGAATAGCACTTATTTTTTTATAGATATATTTATTGCAATAATTATTATAATGGTTAATTTAACATTCAGAGGTTCAATTCATAACCAAAAAACCTTGGAAAATCAACTGAGAGTGCCGTTTATATGAGCTGAACACACATGAAACATACACTTAAATAAAAATAAAGTGTCCTTAATTACATTCCTTTTTGTTAAAATTAACACTGCATTGTTTATCAATTTTACTTTGGTGCTTCAAGAAATCTTTGAACTTGGAGTGGCCTACTCTTTGTGGTTATCAAAATGCTGGATTGAGAACAAAAAGGGCAAAGCGATATTTTCAGTCTTAACATTCCTAGATAGCTAGCTGTGTTAGAATAAGGATACAGGGCCATGCTGGTTTTAGGCCTGTGCAAGCCTACCCTCTCCAGTCTGTTGTTTGTGCTCTGAATAAATTATTGAACAGGTAATATGCTTACAAACTGGAGTACAAAGGTGATCTTTTCTCCTTTTCAAAAAAAAGTTATGAATGGCTTTGTGTTGGACCTTTCATCTTTGGCTGTCTGATGCAAATCCAGCCTGAAAGTCACTGTAATTTGCTCTAGTGGCATGAGAAATGAATGTATGGTTTTAGGCTTCTTCAGCACAGATACAGGATATTTTATTGCAATAAGTAACATGCTATTACAATCTCAGTGAAAAGTCATAAGAGGAAGCAAGGCAACTGTAACTTTTACCATCAGTTACTTAGGTCAGGTCCATGATATAAAGTCACCATTTTGTTCTGTGGCTAACATTAATGATTTTGCCTTACAGTCCAGCTATTACCCCATGCCTCTACTCTTTTTACAGTAGGATAACTAACATGCTTTAGTTATCCCAGGGTAAAAACAAAGCTTTCTTGTCAGTGACTATGTAGCCTCAGGCCTTGTCCTTTCCCAGGTGTCTTTACAGTGCAGTAACCATTCTAAATCCGTACCTACTGCTGTGGTGAGAACCTCAGGGATTGGGGAGCCTCATTGGAAAGTCTCTCTGCACAGTACAATAATAATAGCTCTACATCATTTCTGTGTCTAAGACTTTTTTGTATCCTTACATAGGGGTTTTCAAACTTAAACATATTAAAGATCATTCATTCAAAAATGTCTACATGAGACGCTACAGCACAGTGGTTACTGCGCATTTATTTAGTACTTGTATAAGCAAGTACTAAATAAATGCACAGTAACCAGTTACTGTGCAGTAACACCAGCGAACATCCTTTAAGTGGCACTACCATGCAGTAGCCTACTAATACTGCACAGTAGCATATTAGCACTGCCTGGGCTGTGATATCCTACTGTGCAGCATTTTTCAGCTACTGTGCAGTCAGCATCTTGTGTAGATGTGCCCATAGATGGGTATTTGGGAAGGTGGGCCAAACAACAGGCTCAAAGGATGAACATTTTAAAGTTGTAAATGAATTAACTATGGGATTTGTTAAATCACTCATAAAAAGCAAAAGGAGTATAAAACAATTGATGACCAGGAAGTATAGCAAGTCTTTTAGGAAAGAGGGAGTGAGGAAATGATCTTGAAAATACTACTGAAAATGTTGGTAGATGAGAGAGATTGTTTTGGAGTGATATTGTAGATGAAAATGTCAGAAGATTAGTTTTCCTATTTTACAGAGGGGGAGAACTGAGAAAGAAATGTGATGTGATGTAGGCAAGACTTGCACAATATCTCAGTAGCAGAGTTGGGAATGGAACCCAGGTTTCTTGAATGTCAGGGCAGTACTGTATCTACCAGGTCCCATTGCTTCTCCTAGTACATCTAGTTTCACCTTCTGTAGAAGATTAGAGATAATTTGAAGAACCAAAATGCTAATGGACATCAGGGGAGGGGCTAATAAAGAACAGACATGCCTAGTCCAATAAAAACATTTAGTGGATGAATTTAAAATGGCAGGTACACAATGTTTGCAATTAATTGGTTGATATGATGCCATGAAATCTCACTTCCAAAATAAATCATGATCGGTTTAAGTTTCATTATAAAAGCTATAAACAAAACATAACGATAAATAAACAAAAGCATTTGGCAAAGGGAGATGTGGAATGGGCTCCCATGGGGATTTGTGCTAGGCCAGGTTTTACATGACATCTTCATTAATGAACTGGAAAAGATAACAAGCTTGTTAATTAAATTACTGCAGGATGCCATGTTGGGGTGCTGTGTTGCAAACACTTGTAGGGACCTAACAGTAGTACAACAGGACCTAAAAAGTTTAGAAGTAAGGACAAGGAATGGTGAAATGTCATTCTACAGAAAGTAGAAAAATACCTGAAGTACTGAAATACTCCTTAGATACCCCTTAAAGAGAAGATGTTCAGTAGCAAACAAGAGCTGGGATTTGTATAAGGCAAATACCAGAATGAAACTTGTATTGTAATTTGGTGGAGGAATGACTCCTAGCATAAAAAATACATGATAAAAGTATACAAAATGGCTAATTGGCTAAGAAAGGTAGATTGTGCCCATCCTACAAGAGTAAGGACACAGCCACTTCATTGCATGAAAAAGCAGAGATAGTCACAGCTACTATGAGGTAACCTAAGAACCAGATGGACTTTACAGGATCTGGAAGCTTAGGTTGCTAACTCCTTGACAACGCATATGGAAGAGCTAATATGGATAGAGAAAATATTTGGATGCAGATATTCCCCCCCTTCCCAATTGTTTCCCCTGGGGGTATGTAACTTGATTCCATATTCAGGTCATTTTCTTACCTATTTAAAAGGCAAGTGGTTTTCCAACTTTTACTGATGGCCAGTCCAGGGAGTGAATGGTTACGTTTATATTATATAATAACAATGTCATACTACACTCTTTCACCTTTTATTTAATTATCTTAAGGATTTTTAATGTAGTAATTACAGAAGTGCAATAGTGTTAATTTAGTAGCTGCAGTGTATGGTATCTAAGGTTAAATGTTCCTGGTGTTGTCTTTCTTTTTAAATATTGTATCTCAATTGTATTACTTACAAGATGTGAGCTATAGTATTTTTAAAAGGAAAATGTCAAGTTATTTCAGCTGTTAAATTTGAGGTTTCAGTTAAAAAGTGGTGTGGTTAAGAAGGTAGTTTAATAGCCTTAAATAGGAAGACAAAATGCAGGTTTGGTTTGTATGTGTATTTTTATAATGTGAGCTTTCTACTTCACCGTTGGCAATCCAGGCCCCCAACATTGCAAAAGAAGTATGCCAAAAAATCAGAAAATCAGTCAGAGTAAGACTACCTTAGTCACCCTTTGCACTGTCTACATATTTTATTATCTGTTCTCTGCTTGCTTCTCTTTGTTGGCCAGCCCTGCATGGAGGTTTGATTTGGGTTGAAACTGTAGAATCAAGCCCCTTGCCTCCTGCCTTTTATGTCTGTGCCTTTTATCATGCTGCCCCCTACATCTGACAGACACTCTTTTTCCCTTCCAGCAAGCTACTTTGGCTGGTTTTTTTAAATCTCTCCTCAAGACTCATATCCTTTAACTCACTGCCCACTGCAAATCTCTGCTCCAGACCTGTGTGCTCATGGCAGTTAGCCAAAGGAACAAACAGAAGTATACGAACCCAGATGCTAGCAGGGTCCTCTGTGTTCCCTTGTCCTATTGTTTTACTGTTATCTCTCTCCTCCTTTCTGCCTTACTTGCCCCAGTCTGCTGTGTATCCTTATTTCTGATATAGAGTCTGACTGTTCTAAGGTTCCCTCAAATTCCATTGAATTCAGTGGGATTTAGAAGAGACACTTCTACCTCTTAGAAAAAAAATCCAAACCTTGTGGGTGTACAGCTTACTTTGAGTCCTGATGAAATTTTGCCTTGATTAGGAAAAATATTATTCTTCAATTTAGAATCTTGTTTTTCAGGAACAGAAGTGATACTAGGAAGGTGAGCTACAGACAGATTGGTCCAAATTCTGCTTTCCAATTAGACAGCTGTGAATGTGAAGTAAGCTTTTTGAAGCAGGGATGTTGTATTCTGATATCTGTTAAGTACCGCCAGCATTATCTATGATATGTAAGGGATTGCCTTTAGTAAAACAGGCTGTAGCTGTGCTTTCCTGAGGCATATCATGGACTTGATTATAATTCGAAGGATTACAATGTGTCTCCTGATTTCTTCCTTCTCCAAAGATGTCTCTTATAACTCATGGTATGCCAGATATGTCATCTGTGCTGCTTGATTTGTCAAGGCCAAACCCACATTTAATTCAGCCCTGGATATTGTATGCCATTCTTCCCTCCATGCAGATGTGTGTCTTCCTTCTAGAGTGTCTTCCTTCTGTGCCTGGACATACAGGATGGGCCACAATTCAGTTATACATACTCAATAAGAACTCCCTGAGATGAGTGACATGCAGTAAGAAAATGGTTTGGAGCAATAAGTAAATTAGATATACAATACCCTTTTTATTTTAGTTATTTGGAGTATTCATAGTGAATGAAAGGAAGGGTTTTTTGTTTCATAGATGAGTTTAAGCTGTGCTTCCTTTTAATCTAACTAGGTATTCTGTAGACAACCATCCTGACACAAGTAACCAGAGTAGTGAAGAGGATACACCGTCAATAAGATTGCACAGTTTATTGCCAGCAATAGCACTTTTCAGAAAGCAATGCTTTTAGGTAGGAGGTTTTATTTCTACTCTCTCCCTTCTTCCCTACTCCCTCCCCCCAAAAGTAGCACTCAATCTTTATTATCTTTGGTTCCTGATTTTATGAGCAGCATAGGGGATATGCAAACGAAAAGCTATTAAAATATCCATATCTTCACCAAACCATATACACTACAGCTATATTTCCAGTGGAAAGCTTTAATTGTTCCTTTTTCATTTCTGCAATATATTTTTACAGGGCAGCTATCAATGCAGTTGAAAGTTAAAACAAAATTTTAAAAAAAAATCAATGTAGCTCACCACTAGGCTACACAAGGGTCCTTTATTCATGTTTGTTATTTTTTTTTTCCTCTTAGACTTCTGCAAAGCAGCTCTGCAGATCTGTCCTATCCTTTTTCTTCCCCCACCCCCAATCTCTGGTTTAGGTATTTTTAAATTCCAGTCATCGTACAGCGAGAATTTGCAGGTGCTTCTCGCAGAACTTTTTCCCCTCTAGCTGGCTGTGGAAAGGACAATGCAATTAATAACAGATGGTACGGAATGACCACGTCCTTGAGAGAATGCCTTATTGGCACCTCCTGCTAATTGTATCACATATAACACAACTAAAAGCATAATAAATCTGAACTGGGGGACATTTTATGCAAGAGCTCTCCTCCTTTTCCAGACGGTAAATTGCTCAGCTCTTGAAATATCTATAACCTCGTGACACCCAACTTGCATTAGCTTAATTGCCTTTTTTCTTTTCACTCCCTCCCCTTCCCCCCACCTTTCTCTTTCTCTCTCCCTCTCTTTTCCCCACTCTTAGGTTTGTAAGAGCAATTCTGCTTTGTTATTCTACCTGTTTTATTGCTCAGAGTAAAGAAGCTGTATCTGCTGGCATTTACAGAATTTTTTCAGGGTCTGATGTTCACATTTAATGGTAAATTTCCTGTTTTGAAGAGCTTTGAGGTGCCTTCCTTAGTATCAGAAGAAGAAAAGAGTGGGGGAAATGACTAACTGCTGAAGGAATTGAATAAACCCTTGTAAGAATATTCTCATTAACTTGGAAGTGGAGTAAGGTTCAGATGGACCAACAGATACACCCCATTCTGTTTGCAAATGCTTCTTGCAGCTGTTAAATGAAAGCACATGATAAAGAGGCCTGCATGCACCAGGCATTCTTCTCTTTCAAAAAAAGCAGGAACAAAGTACTGTAGCAACAATAAGAAAGGATTGCTGTAGTCTTAAATAACCTAGTGCCTTGTCACCAGCTGGCAATCAGGAAGGGTTCCGCCCACAGCATATTTCTGTGGTTGAGGTGGGGGAAAGGGAAACCTGTCTATCAGGAATACTTGAGTGGTTTAAACATTTTTTTTTTTTTTAAATACATCATTAAGTTGCAGTTCATTTTTGGCAAACGAAGAAAAACACAGTGTAAAAATCATCCAGCTCCTGTCTTAATCAAGGCATTGTCACCAAATTATGATACTGCTGTATACTATGAAGGACAGATAGAGCTGTATGGCACCTGGGAATTGCTGGAATTAAGGCCATATGGTCTGGCTATTGTCCTAGTGGCTGTATGCAGGCATTGGGTAAAACTGATCGTTTTGTGGTTCTATAAGTAGAAGGATTGGTGGCAGAACAGCAGTTACTCATCACTTTCCCTTTGGATGTGCACCTATGTGGAAGTAATGGATCATTTTAGTGTCTTCCCTGGACTCCTGTCGTCTACAGAGAAACTGAACGGATGCCTGCCATCCACCCATTGGCAGCAAGTGATGATCTGTTAGTGCTGCTATACCTCCTATGAGAGGGTGTACAATACAGTAGGCATTGGAGTGCTAATCCTGGTTTTAGTCCCAGTTCTGCCACAGAGTTATGTGACCTTGGGCAACTCCCTATGCCTCTCTGATTTGTCTTTTCTAGGAAAGACACGGGGATTAGAAGACTTTCTCCACAGAGACAACTCCCTTTCAGGTCTTTATTGTATGCAGCTCTCATGCTTTTGTTTTCTACGCACTTTACCTTAAAAATAAGGGTTTTCTATGGGCAAATCGACTGTTTTTTTGGTTCCATTTACATAGCATTAAAGAACAAGTCACTGTGGGGTTTTTTTTCCATCTACTTCAGTTCAAGTCAATCACTGATATCCTAAAACTACTCCTATATGTCAGTGGTAAAAGTTCCTATTAACTGTATTGGGAGCAGAGTTGGACAAAAGATAAATGTGTTCTACCTGTGTATAAAAAATGTATGGGCGTTTTTACACATGCAAGTGCCGCAGAGCTGGACGCTTTGAAAAACACCTGGTGCTGCATTGCTTCCAGTTCTGTAAGTGGCAAAATGTGTGTCAGTGCTGAGAAAATGTTTTAGTTCAAAAGTGCACTGCCACCATTTTCACTTGTCCAACTGCACGTGGTGCAGCACAGTGCATGTCAGCTTGTGTGCAGAGCAGACTCGATTAATCTGCTAGCAACAGATCTCTGGTGCGTCACAGAACAAAAAGGTATGTGTATAAATGCCCCATGTCTCTCATTCTCTGGATATGCAAGTAAGAAAAAAAACAAGTAGGAAAAAGTCAGCATGAATTCCAGAAACTCAGTGCCAGTCAGGAACAAGTCCAGGAACATGATAAAAAAAAATATAAAGGGGCCTCTATGAGGAAAGCAGGCAAAGAAGCTGAAACTAAAAATGGATGACAGTTGAAAACCCAGAGAATTTTGCTAAGTCACTGGGAGATACTGACTGTCTTTATAGGGTCTTAAGAAGAATCTAACTGTCAATACCAGAGGCAGCTCCAGAGGGAATGCAGTGCCATGGCTTCACCCCTCTTTCAGATTGGATCATACCCTGGGAGCCCCAGGGCTGTTGTTTTTTTTAAGTTCCCAAAGCATCTAAGAATCCCTCTTCATGCTCAGAGGCAGATCCCCATCCCATCCCTCTCCTTCTCTTCCCCCCACCCTCCCCTCCACCTGCTGCTACTTTTTTTCTGCTGTCTCAGACATGGGGGAAGTCAAAGCCATTCATTCCTGCCCACTCCAGTCAGGCTGTATGTGTGGGGGGGAAGGGGCTGGAGGATGTGGGGTGTGGGGAGGCTCAGATGTGCATAGTGACACGAACAGAGGCATTGGACAGGGGGTTCCCCCTTCCCATGCCTGCTCCTGGGTATGGTGGGGAATGTACCCCCACCCATCTCTGCTGCTACCACTTTCCCTGTTCCTGATTCTAGCCCCCTCATTGTCCAGCTGAAGCAGACAGGAGGGGCTAAAGCTTCCCTGCCCTGGGACACCTGGGAAAGCAGCAGCAGCAGATTGTAGGTAGGGAGAAGAGGAGGGAGCACAAAGGAGAAGGGGGTGGGGGATTCTTACCTGCTTTGGGAACTTTAAAAAATGTCCCCAGAGGCTTCAGAGTTGTGCTCTACCCACACCCCACTTTGCGGTCTGCTCCTATACCCTGCTTTGCCAAATCTTGACTCTTCCCTGGTAGATAGCATTGCTATGTGCTGACTGTATATGATATATTTCAACAAGTGCAGTTTCTCTGCCATAGTTTTCCCAATCAATTTTAATTAAAATGAAATAAGTTCTCACTGTCACCATTAAATGGCTGATTATACCTCAGCAAACTGCTGCTTTGGTAGCTGACAGTGCACTGAAAGTTTGACTTGGGTAGGTAGTATGGGATTTTCAGTTGTAATCATACAGTTACAAAGAGAGGACAATCCATTGATGACACAATAGCTAAAGAAAAGCTCTCAAGTATTTTAAATACCATTGTTCATTTAAATGTTAGCTTTAGCTCTAGCAGCTCTTAGCCTTCTTATGGAACAGTTTACACTCACAGAAATAGAAATGAGGTATGTTTTATAAAGAAGTGAATATTTTCCTTGCATGTCATACCATTAGCTTTGGTAAGAGTACAATGTGGATGGCTGTCTCTAACTCTGAGACAAAACTGCACTGGTGGGACAATGTGGGGAAAGTACCATTTTACTTATTTTAATATATGGAGCATTTTCTTGGTGAAACATTTGGTTTCTCTTTCCCTTTTCTCTCAACTCCCATGGCTTAAGAGTTTGTCAGAAGAGAAAAAGGACATAGGTTTACATGAGATGCTCAATACAATCATTGTTTTTCTAAAGGAAGCAGTCCTATATTATTTTTCATTACTAGTACACTTCAGTGTTGGGCTCTCATTCTCAATTTTTAACTCATTTCCTACAGTTCACTCAGGCAAATGTGGTAAATATCCATCAGTCGTGATTTATCTCAGTAGATAGGATTTGTCATCTATTATTGCTTAAATATTCTAAACCCTTCTGTAGTCTTTCTTTAAATTTACTCATCTTTCATGATAGAGTTTCATTATTCTCTGAAAAAAGAGAGAAAAACATCACAGTGGATAGATTAAATAGTTTTGGCTATCATGGGACAGCATTTTGTTATTCTAAAACTGCTTTTAAGGACAGGTTAACCCTTTGGTATCTGAAAATGTAAATGCAAATAGGTGTTTTTATGCAACATGTTGCCCATGTTTGACAAAAGTCATGCCAATAATGCTTCCTTATGTAGTGATCTTGCAAAGTAATGTGAGGCATCCTGCTGTTAAGTGCTGTGATGCTAGCACAGAACACTAAGGATGCTAAAGAGACGAGTAAATATATTAGAAGTTGTAAAGCTCTAGGATAAGGTGTAATGCTGGGTGTTTAATAAATTCAAGGCTTAATCCACTGTTGCCTGCTAGGTGTTCTTTTTCCAAGTGTACCACATTATTGCATGTGGCATAAATATCTTTCAGACCAGATGAGGACACCTATAAAGATGACAGTCTAGTGAATTCTATTTGTTGGATCAAACTAGTAAATAGTAACTATTGGAAAAAATAGGAAACTGCCTTTCAAACAAGCTTGAAAGAAATCCTGACAGAGTGGCACTGGGAAAAAAAATGTACTGTGAAAAATTGTAAACAAGGTTTCCTGAAAAGTGTTCCCTAAGCTCTGATGGACAGTTGGATTCCCCCTCCTTTTCCATCCAAGATGTTCATCTAAAAAAAAAAAAAAATCAATAGCTATGATGCATTTCTGAATTAAGAGTTGTCACATGACTGGTAACCATACCTCTTAAGACAAATATGAATTCAGTTTTAAAACAGAGAACACACCACAACAGAAGATGGAAGATTTTTCTGTTTGCAGTGTACCAAGTAAGCAAGGAGAGGGGCAAGAACCAACAACAGCAAGAACCAACAATCCATAATTCGAATGCATTACTGAGATCACACTTCCTTCAGGCACATATATTAAAATCAGCAGAAAGAGGGCACTGTCCACAAAATATGAAGCATAAAACCTCTTAGCTCTATCCCATCCTCGTCTCCCTTTTAATGCATCTGCTGATTAATATAAAAAATAATAATTCAAAGAAGTAATGGATGTGGGTGTGTGAATATCGAAGTGTGCATTTATGTGTTTGTGTGAATAATATCAATAGTGTATAATTGAAAAGAGGTCTAAGGAAATATCACCAACAGAAGTAGCAGCCATGGTAACTGAAAACTGGCTTAGCAGACTCCATTTCCAGAGAAAGTACAATACAAAATATGCAATTCTATATAGCCTTGTAATCGTTCGGTCTGACCCTGAGCATTATAGACCCATCATTTCCATTAACAACTAAGATAGCACAAATTTCCTGGGTTTAGCTGAGAGTTTCAAGCAACTTAAATAAAGCAGCAACAATATAATAAAAGCAATCAATAAGTCCAAAAGAACCTCTTAAATACACTAAATATAAAAGGTATCCAGGTTGTTAATATAATATAATATAATATAATATAATATAATATAATATAATATAATATAAAAGATCACTGTAATTCAGTGACAGGGCTGAAAAGTTGAAATCGCTATGAGTCAAGCACAGAAAAAGTTCCATCACCAACTTTTACTGGGCCTCAGGGCATGTCTGTATACTACTACTATTCATTCCTTTTTATTATTATTTAGCACTCAGCATCCATGTCCAAAGAGTTTCAGAATCCAAAGGCATATAAATGAAAGGGCAAGAAAAGAACCAAACATATGTACAACTATGTAAATTCTAACTTATTTACATGACCAGAAAACTCAAGTTTGATTGTAGTGTTTTTTCTATTGGCATCATAATGGCATGTCTTTAGGATGCCACTGGAGGAAGCGCTGTGCAATGATGCTAGCTGCCTTCCCTGCTCCCTGCCATGCAGATTCCAGGACTCTACCAGCAAACAGGGGGAAGGGCACCCCTCCAATTCCAGCAAAGTGCTGGGACATGCATGGCGGGGAAGGCAGCCAGCTCCATCACACAGAGCTTCCCGCAGTGACGCGCAAATGCCAGGAGCTGCATGTGCCATGTGGAGACCTATGTGATAGAGGTGGACCAGCCTGGCTTCACTCCTTGACACCATGTGCAGTGCTGGCCGGAGCCACACACCGCCATGTGGCAATGTCTGTGCAGGTCACAAGCACCCCAAGGACATGCTCCCTGCTGCTGCTACTGCTGCCATTAGAGGTGGGGGCTGTGTGCCACGGGGAGGAGTGTGTGGGAGTTCCTCACACCCACCACCCTCCCTCACACACCACAAATGCCACACACTCACACCTTGCTCCCATGACCCCCTCCACATATTCACCCCCCAACATGCCATATTGCTCCCAACATACACAGCCACATCCCTTCACAACCCCCCTACACTCCCCCACAATCCACCATACACACCCCCCCAACCACACCCCACACAATATACAAAAGTAAGACTTTATTTTGTAGTTATTATGCAATGACCACATCAATCACAAAAAAAAATTTTTGTAATAAAATAAAAATGTTATAGTAGGTGTTTGACTTTTAGTCTGTTTTTGTTTTTGGTTTTTTTTTGGTTCCAAGATGGTAACTCTCCCTTCTCAAAAGGAGTACTTTCGGATGGGGGGGGGGGGGAAGAGACAAGAGGAGGGACTTTCAGTGGCAAAGGAAAGGGATTAGGGGAGGGACTTCTGGTTCCAAGATGGTAACCAGAGGGCGGGGCACCTATCAAGTGGTGGGACTATTCTTGCAGCTGTCAACAGCTCACCAAAACTCATTAAGCAGTCCCAGCCAAAATAATTGCTCGTCACAGGGCTAGAATCACCCAGTACAGTGTAAGTGGGGATGAAGAATAAGTCAGCTGTTGACAAATGGAGAAAAGTTGTTACATGAAGTTATATAAACAAGGTATCTGTGTATATAGCATGAAGCAAAGCTGTGTCTTAGTGCCTACTGGCTTTGGCATCTCCTTCTCTATCCTTCTCAAGTATGCTTTTGGAAACAATCCATCTGGCAGACTAATTAAATCAAGGACGAACAGCACCTTGTTATACAACAGATGATTTCAGAGCAAAAGGCATGTCACCCAGCATTCGGGATCTGGTCTTCACAGATGGTGCTGGATTCATCTTTAACTTACCTAATGAATTGCAGAACATGATGAAGGCCGACAAGGTTCCTTGGGTGAATTTGATATCTTTTATTAGACCAACCCAAATAGTTGGAGAATATTTATTAAGCAAGCTTTTGGGTTCAAAAACCCTTCGTCAGGCTAAGGAAGTTTCAGCAGTTGCTGCATACTCTTCCTGGATGGAATGAAAAGTAAACAAGCCAGGGCTGGGCTGGGCTGGAGAGTCAGTTGCCAGGCAGATTGCCTATGAGCTCCATTTCATCCACCTCCTGGATACTAGAGATCATGGACTAAACATTGACATTGGATTTTTGTTACATTATAATCTGCCTGGCAACTGACTGCCCAGCCCAGCCTCTGGCTTCTTTACTTTTCATTCCATCCAGGAAGAGCACACACCAACTGCTGACACTTCCTTAGCCGTGTGAGAGAGAGAGAGAGAGAGAGAGAGAGAGTCTGTAAAGCAAGACAACATTTATGTGCAGGCTTTTTGGATTGAATTCTCCTTTCATTTACATGGATGTACATCTCAGATGACTTGATGGCTATAGTACCATTAGTTTGCACACATTCTGGTATAAACAAGAACAGGATTTTTTCCACTGTTCCTCCAGGAGCCTTAATTTTTGCAAATCCTGATTCTGGTCTGTTAATACTCTTTTGATTGATGTATTTGAATGCACCACCAAAATAGATTTTGTGTTTCCTTTTCCTAAGTTGTGGGACATTTTTAAGAGGACATAATTGACAAATACCTCCTATCCTGCTGTTTTCTACACTATTTTTGAATACTTCAAAGTTTGTTTTGAATTGGAATCAACATCTGATGAAGTAAGCTTAGGGTCATGGAAGTTTATGAATCTCTGGTTTAGTTAGTCCACACAGGATATCTATACTCTGCCTTTTGTATTAAATTACACAGGTACATTTCAAACTGTACCCTTGTATGTACAGTGGTCTGAGAGAAACAGCTGCTGTTTGTATATGCCATAGGAATAGTTTCTGATACTGTCTAATAAGAGACCTGAATGATGGATGAAATTTCAACAGTTATTATGAGAGAGGAATATTTAAGATGTAGAACTGATTTTTGATGCCAGGAGCATCTGTTCAAATTGTCAGCTCATCACCCTGCATGGGCCTAATCAATGGTGAGTTAATTTGGTTTAATAGATTTTGAATAAATGGATGCTGACTCCTACCTTCCTCTTGTGATTATTAAAATAAATAAATACATACCACAGAAATGTGGCATTAGAGGGCAAATGAATAAAATAATCACACCCCTTTCCACTAAAGGAAAAAGGAGAACAATTGTCCTTTTAATCATAGTGCTGGAAATGATCCATGGAATGATCCTGAAGAAATGGAGTGCCTATTGATGCATATGGTATGCATCCATCTAGGTACTGTCATCTATTCCTTACATTTTGTTACTCTGTTACAATGCTGTTCAAATCACTGGCTTCCACTTTTAAAGAAGTGGTCGTTCCACTGACACAGCAGGTCTCAATTACTCACCGATTTTGTTTGCAAAGTATTGGTTCGTCTCTGTTGCTATGGAAATATGACTGATGTTTGAAGTCTATTTATCTCAGTGCATTTAGACCTGTGCAAAAAGGGCTTTTTCATCCATACTTCTTTATCTTCTTCTCTCCATGCTAGAAATGGGAGGGAAGTCAATAGTTTATCAAGGAGAATGTTTGCTGAAGTCACAGTTCAATTGGTGCCACAAATGTTCAAATCACAATTCTAGATGCTGCTTTCCTGGTAGCAAAGCTCTCTGTACTGGGGTTCTTTCAACACCAAAAAAGGAGGGAAGAGAATGACTTTTTTAAGAGCTGGGGATTTCTGTGAAAGAACTGAGTGACTGTTCAACAAGAAATTCATCCACAGCTTCTTGCACTATTGGTAGTCCATTCCAATAGATCATAGGATTATTGGAATTAAGCACAATTCAGCACCTTCTTAACTAATTTATGTTTGTATTTATACATACAATAAAGTATATAGCAATATGGCCTAATATGACTACTTTGTGGGTGTGTCTACATGAGATGCTAACCAACCTCAATCCCTACTAATTGCTAATTGCACAATAGCCTAATAATACTATGCAGTAGCACATCACAGCACAAACAGTGCAAATACATGTGCAGTAGCACAGTATTATTAGGCTACTGCATAGTAATGTCACTAAAAAGGTGTTCACCACAGCTACTGCGAATGGTATATAAATACTAGTAAATGGGGATCACTTGAAGAATTCCTCTGAATGCTGCTACTCAGAGAGCTGGGATCTAGAGCAATGTTTTTAGAGTGTATGTATCCAGGCTTTGGGAATAACCAAAACATGAAGGTGTGTTTGTAGTTACATGATGTCCTTTCCCACATTATACTTTCCAAATGAGAATTAGAAAACAAAGTCACAATTTTGAGTATAATGGGGAACAGATTTTGCAAAAATTATCATCTTCAAAGCTCCCTCCGGTGCTGCCCTCTCTCTTTTTTTTTTTCTTATTTTGAGCTTCACAGCACTGAGCTCTGTTGATATTCCTATACTAGTCTTCCCTTCTCCCACATTAACCTCCCTGACTTGCTTCCATGTGGTCCCCTTGTCATGATACAAACTTCCCCCCTCAGCCACAAGGTTCTCCCACTCTGCACATTTAAATCAACCTCAATCCCTACTTCTCCCTGCAGTGAATCTAACTTGCTTTAGTACCTCGTTGTTGTTGTTGTTATTTCTGAATATTATAGTGGCATCTAAGCACCCTCACTGAGATCAGAGTGCCAGTGCTCTCAGCTCTGACTGAAAAAGTTTATAATTGAAATAGATAAGAAATAAAAAAGGCTGAGGGGAAGAGATTCAAATAAAAATAAAAAGCTGTGGTGGCTTGCAGACAGCACAGTAATTCCTTGATCTTTTTGTTCTATTTTGAGGTTTTATGTTTTGGGGTGGAGCAAGGAAAAGGAGAAGAGATATTGAAGGGGAAGAGGTAAGAGGGGCAAGGGAAAAGGAGTAATCGAGGAAGACAATGTGATGTATAGAGACTGGAGGGAATTAGAATGAGGAGGCAGTCAAAGGGGTGGAAAGTTTTTCCCCTCACATTTAAGCCAAAAAAGTTTGGGGGAAGAGGGTCAGGTATTGATGACATCTGCTTAGATGCAAACCCATGTCTTTGCTCCTGTTGGCTGAGTTTCTGGGTGGCCCTCCCAGCACTTTTCCTCTTTCCTGATCTTATTTGGCTAGGTAGATAGGTGGGACTGTCTGAACCCAGGTTACCTCAAGCATTTATTATAACCATTTTTACCAGGAGTAGGAAAATTAACATAGAAAACATGAATTGATAGAATCCTAGCCTGGATTCTATGCTGTATTCTTCTGTTTAGTTGCTGAATGACTTTCAGCAAGTCACTTCATTACTCTGTACTTACTTTCATTCTAAAGTGCTTTGAAATCATCATCCTTGGAAGTTTCTAAGAGCAGGTTAGGCAAACATTTGTCTAGGGTGGTTTAGACAGAGGTGATCCTGCCTTGAGTAGGGAGTTGGATTATATGACCTATTACAGAGGAGTTTGCTAGGGAAGGCCTGCTTGGAAAGAGATACAGGAAGTGAGAAAAGCAAATTGGAAGACCCAGAGAGATGGCTGTAGGACATTGCAATCCCAGAGCCACTGCCACTTCCAGATCTGCCTCTGCTTGCACCTGTGAGGTGCCTATGTGGGCAGGACTGCACACAGTAAGGCTTGCACACAGGTCCTAGTTTGATATGCAGACTTTGGCTTGTAGGTTCCCTCCGATGTCAGCCAGATGGAGAAGTGCCTGCAATATGAGTGGTGCCCTCTGGTGGTATCCCACAGGGATAAGTCAAGAGAGCTAGGGGAGGCGGTAGCAAGTCTCCGAAGCATCCTGCACAATGAGGACTTCATTGATTCCATGCTGGAGGAAACTGCTAGGACTGTGGAGGAAGGACTGCCAGAGGTGGTTCTACAAATGGAAGAGGGAAGCTTCTGGTTTCCTTCTTTCTCCCAGGAAGGGAGGGATTCCTCAGGAGATTCCTCCCAGGGGATTCCCGACCTGGTCTTTTCCATTAACAGAATGTGCTGCTCCTCCTCTGTTGCTAGGACTCCATATTTGTTCTCCAGGATAATTGCTGTAGGTGATCTTTACTCATTGCATTCCCTCATTGGTAGATTATAAGTGTGGCCTTGCTCTATTGCCTTTTTCAGCCCATTTAGCTCTGCTCTTAGTTCCCCAGGCAGTTCAAATCCCACTAAACAAACTTCATTTTTAGCACCACAAACAGAACAAACCAAAATCCTTCATCCTCTCCAGACATTAGGAGAAGAGCCACTTTCCATGCTTGCTTTTCCTCAGCACAGCAGCCAGGCTTCTCCTCCTTGCAAGTTGCTCCCTCACAACTTGTTTGCTTCTGATTCTTCTTTTGGGGTCTTAAACTCCCATTAGTAGGATGACCCTAATTGAACATCCTTCACAGAACAGGTTGCCTCTTCTTAAGGGAACAGACCACACTGTTACATGGACACAACTTCATAGTAATTGCAAGTCTTCATAGTTTAATCTTGATCCTCAGCTAACCAAACTATACTAGTGGCTTTAATCTTCCTTCATAAATTAAGCAACTAGCCCCTTGATTGTGTTTATTGTTTTTGTGAATTCTGTGTGGCAGTGCACTGGGTGTGCCTGCCACTTGCAACCAGTGGGTTGCATGTGGGGTGCATGGACCCCGGCCCCATTGAAAGGGGGACAGTGATGAGAGGAGCCCGAGAGGGGCTGTACATCGAGCCCGGTGGTAGGCGAGCACAGCAATAGGTCTCGAGGGGGGCAGGGTCCTGTGGTGGTCAGCCCGAAGGAGAGAGTACCCTCGACTTGCCCAAGCTGGGGCCAGGACCACGAGGGTCAAAAGGGCCAGGGGCCCACCACAAGGGATGCCCAAGAGCCGGGGGCCTGGGGTCCCGACTGGCCTGGAGGTGGGCCAGAGCAAGAGGCCGAAGGTTCCAGGGGAACCACACCCGAGTGGGGAAGGTAGCTTTGGGAGAAGGAATAGCAGGACGGTGAGCCCAGTTGAGAGGGTAGCAGTGTGTGGGGCCTAGAAAACCGGAGGCTTGATAAGAAGAGAAGCCCTAAGAGAGGGGGCAGTGATGAGCGCAACCAGTGGGTTGCGGGCAGGGAACATAGACCCCAGGTTGTGTGCAGGGTAAGGAGACCCCGGCCCCAGTGAGGGGGCAGCCCCAGCGAGAGGGGGCAGCGATGAGAGCAACCAGTGGGTTGCGGGGCCCCAGTGTGAGGGGGCAGTAGGATGAGTGATGAGAAGCCCCAGCGAGGGGGCGGTGATGAGAGGCCCCAGCGAGGGGGCGGTAGTGAGGCCCCAAGAAAGGGGGCAGTGGTGAGGAGCAACCAGTGCATTGCGTAGCCCCAGTGTGAGAGGGCAGTGATGATTTAAGGGGGGAGGTGTGTGGCAGTGCACTGTGTGTGCCTGCCACTTTAAGGGCCTGGAGCTGCCAGCCTCCAGGTGCCTGATTAGGGCAGCCATTTTAGAGGCAAGGGCTGCCTATATAAGCAGGGCAGTTTGCCTGCTGGTGGGGAGGCAGCAACATTGCCTGGCTGGAGTGCCGCCAAGATCACCCAGAGGTAAGGGGGAGCTGCAAGGGGTTGGTAAGGAGGCTCCTGGTCCTGGGCATGACCTGAAACTGCACCCTGCCGGGAGTGGGTGGCCTGGTGGGACTGTCAGTGGTGCGGGAGCCCCCAGGAAATGCCAGGCCAGTTATCACCCTGGTGAAAGGTGGGTTGGGGCGCCTTAACCCCTAGCTCCCACCACCACCGGGTGGGTTACCCTTGTGTTTGTTGGGGGGGCCCAGAGGGCCAGTGTTGTGAGGGGCCCAGAGAAGGTGGACCCCAAGAGCGTGATTGAGTACAGGGTGTGGTGCTGTGGTTGCCCCTAAGAGAAAGGGAGTAGTGGCACAGTGAGGCCCGAGGATGCGAGTGAGCGGCTAGAGACCCGGCCCGAAGGGGAGAGTACCCTCGACTGGCCCAAGCTGGGGCCAGGACTATGGGAGTCAAAAGGGCCAGGGGCCTACCGTGAGGGACGCCCAAGAGCCAGGAGCCTGGGGTCCTGACTGGCCTGGAGGTGGGCCAGGGCCAGTTAGCCGAAGATCCTGGGGGGACCACACCCGAGAGAGGAAAGTAGCTTCGGGGGGGCTAGGTAGCCTGGATGACAGCGGAGAGGCCGCCTGATCGGAAGGATCATGGAGGGGTCCTGTATAGAAGATTCTGGGGCCCAGTATGGGGCCGGTGATTATGTGAACACCATGATGCTATCTGCAAGGCTTGGGCTGAGGCATTGGGGAGGATAGGAGCCGCAGAGAGCGCCCCCTGGCATTGGGGCACTAGATGGGCAGCCTCCCGCTTAATTGACATCTTAATTGAATCAATTAACATCAAAGGTGTGGCAGGCGAGATAGGCGGGCGGTTGCCCACAAGACAGGGGGCGGGCCATGGAGGTCAGCCCCGAGGAGGCCCCCTGTCACACTCTCCAATTACTTGTAGTGGTTGGTATACATGCTAAGTGTTACTACCAATACTAGGGAGAAAGGGAGTTGTCACTAGGCAGAGAAAGAACAGTTCAGATAAAATCAACCCACAGCTGAGCTTCATAAGGACCGAATATGACTAAACTTTGGCAATATTTAAAAAAAATTCAAATAATACTTTCATAAGTGTTTTTCTTTTTGCAAATGTTTGCATTTCCTAGGACTGGCCAAGACCTAATAAAAGATGTGCCAAAATAACACTAAAATTCACTCTATTTATATCCCAAGTTGAAGCAAGAATGATTGGAAATCAATTTATTTCTTTTAGGTATTTCTAGTATGTGCATCACTGAAGTACCTCATGGAAGAAAAAAAAGTTGCACAGCTTCTAAATCAGGTACTCTGATCTCAGTAAAGTATGGGGTAAGTGATTTGGAAAATTTCAGAAACGGTTCTGTTTTAAAGTCTCCAGGGAGGTTGGAGGAGAGGGAAGGGGAGGGGAGGGAGAATAAGTGACATCAATAGTCATTAGATCAGGTCCATAAACATTTATAATTTAGGGAAGGGCTTATTTAATGAGACACTTGCAAATCTTTGGAAATCTACCCATCATCAACCAGTTAGTTGTTCCTTGATCCATGTGCACCTACAGCTTCATTTCACAATATCACATTGACTTTTTTAATAAAAATGTGACTGACATATTGTGATGTAAAATTTATATGCGAGTTACTGTCCATGAACAATCATAGGGGTTTCTTGACATAATTTACTTTCTTCTTCTTCTTCCATTGTATTAAACATCCCAGTCTATTCTCTCAAGAATTATTACTGTAACTTGTCTTTTTCTAGAGTTTTGTGTTTTTTTTTTTATTTTCTAGTCTTCTAAAATCTCAACAGCTTCCACTTACATTACTATTGACACATTGTAGGAAATTCCTGGCAGGACAAAGTTACCCATAGTGAGGGCTTGAAATGTGCCAACATTCCAAGCATCCGTTCTCTTCTTAGTCAAAATTGATTTTAATGGCTTGGTCATATGCAAAGAATTGATGATGGTCATATATTTAAGGATCCCTTGTATGAAGAACTCACTTGAGCAACTCCGTTGGCTTGGGAGACTCTCAGATGCCTACTATATTAATTAAATACACACACACATGCACACACCATGAATTTAACACTAATACCATTTCATTTTTACATTTCACAGAATCATAGGAAAGTAGGGATCGGAGGGACCTCAGTAGGTCATAGAAGCATAGAAAATTAGAGTAGGAAGGGGACTCAGGAGGTCATTTACTCCAACCCCCTGCTCAAAGCAGGACTGTCCCTAAATAGGTCATTCCAGCCAGGGCTTTATCAAACCCAGAAAAAGCTTCAAGGATGGAGATTCCACACCTCCTTGGGAAATCTATTCCAGTGCTTTACCACCCTGCTAGTGAGACAGTTCCATAGTATCCAACCTAAACTTCCCTTGCTGCAAATTGAAGAAAAAACTACCTGGGCCCACAACCCAAGCTACTTAGGCCTGCAGGCGGGAGTCCCCCACCACTACCTGTACCTCCTCTTAGGGGTGGCAGCAAGCTGCTTTCCTTCCTCCTCTCCCTGTGTTGCCATTGGAGCCTCCTCATGTGTGGGGAGGGGAGTGTACTTGTTGTGCAGGGCCAAGGGAGGCCCTGGCCCTGGCCCTGTGTTTCCTGGAGAGTGAGGTGACTGTCTTCCAGGTTGCTCCAGGTGGGTCTTCTTGGTTAGCTATCACGTTGGCCACCATCTCTCTCTCTTTTTTTTTTTTTTTCTTCTTCCTTCTGGGGAAGGGTCTGGCAGTAGCCATCAATGAAGTTTTTATGGGGCCTGATGGTGCGCAGCTGAAGTTTCTCCTCCTCAAGCTCCCTCACCCGGCCCTCCAGAGACTCCACCAGGGAGCACACTCCAAAAGTGGGCATGCCCCCATACCCAGTTGCCAGCAGCCATGCCAAGCAGCACTTGCAGTCTGGGGCCATGGGCTCTGTCTGGGTGGAGGTCTCAGCAATGCCAGGATGCCTGCGGGTACAATGAGTCACCGCCATGGCCAAGAGAGATTGTGTGGTAATGGGCTATGCTGTTACCCATGAACTGCCTGCAAACTGCTTCCCCTGTTTGCAGTCCCTGTGTGCTGGCTCCTTGGTTGCCTGGGGAGTCTCCTTTTATACCCTTCTGGGTCTGAGCTGATTCAGCCCCTTTGTTGGGCTTCTGTCAGGCCCAGGCAGCAATCACAAAGCAGTCAACGATCCCACAACAGTCAGCAATCAGCACTCGCTCAGCAGTCAGCAGTCACTCCCAGCTTCTCAGAGCACATGCTCCAGACACACAGCCCACCATATCTCTTAACAAATAATATATATGTGTTTATTGTTTATATAATCTATATTTATACTTATTATTGCTGTAATAAAAACATCTCATAAAAATATTTGGATATGGTAATAAGCAGTCAGTTCTGTGAAGAAGCTAAGATCTAATGGATGACTTCAGTAAGAGGTTTCAAACCCCCTTTGATGTTCCATCAATTACATCACAGCTTTGTTCCAAGCCATTTTAGAAATCCCCATACTTTATAGCCTCAAATTCTTTGTCAGAATGTTTTAGTATAGTATATAATTTCCTGTTGTATCTCCCCATACTATCAACTGAGACAGACTCCTGACTTTGTCAAGCATTTTGATCATTCCAAGAAGATAAGCTTATCCAAACATTTTACTAATGTTAACTTCATCACATGTTTTTCTCCACCTTACAGGGTTGTTTTCTTTTTTCCCAATGCTTATCTATTTTCAAGCCAGTTAGTACTGGCTCTAGGCCATCAATGTTTTTTTTTTCCTTTCATTTAGTAGCTACCTTAGTAAAGCAAGATCCAAAGTGGAATCTTCTCTCCAATGTTTTTAATACCAAAAAAAAAAGCCTTATTTCTGGTCTTAAGTTTGTGTCACTATTTTAATATATTTCTTTTTACAGCATTTCCACTGATGGGTAAAATAAGGAAAACTCTCCTGTGGGTAGTTTGTAGGACAGCACAGCAATCTTGCAGTGCTGATGTTCATTCTGTTGGTACATTGTAGACTTCATTTTCCAGTACTATTAGTAGAACACACATCTTTCATTGGCAGTGGGCTCGTTGAAGTGTGCAGTTGTACACAGTGGGTGCATCCAAAAAATGCTTTACTGCACAGTAGCATAGTTGCTACAAAAAATGCTTTACTGCACAGTAGCATAGTTGCTACCTGCAAATGCAAGTAGCAAATTTACTCATGAGTAGTAACTGCATAGTAACAAATGTGTAAATGCTAACTGGGATCAAATCTGCTCTTGGTCAGTCCTGCCACTAGACGACAACCTGAGGCGAGCCCTAGGGCTTGAGGGCTGAGAGCCTCTCCTGCCCCAGGGCTAGGCTGGCTCTATGGTAGCCCCAGCCTCAGGCCCTTAAAAGCCTGCAGGAATTTTGAGTTCTGGGGCATGTTGGCACTGAACTTATGACCCAGATACCTTATTCCAGGCAGACCCAAACCCTCAGACTGGCCATGACCTCTCTATTCAATAATAGGCAAATTTTATTAATACATAATGATAGCAAATAAAAAAAATGCAAACAATTATATATCTGAGTCCTAAGCCTGTTACAGAGAGAAGGTATGTCTGGCCAGTATGTGAGCTTCACCTTAAGGCTCTTTTTTGAATGTTAGATGTCAGCAGCCTGGAGGTCAAAGGCCCAGGCCCACCTCCTCCCCTATGGGAGTGGGGTACGATGGGCTGGTGGTGTGCCCTCTGTCCATGGTGGCCTTGGGTTCCCCTCTTGGGGACCCTTTGCTGCTCTGAAATCCCTCCCTTTATATCCTTTTCCTCCACTGATGACTCTTCATCACTGGACATCATTCATTGGTTTCTCTGTGATCATTATACTATCCACATTCTGTTCTGTCAGCATATTCCTTTGTTCTAACAAACCTATCACATGCACACACATTTTAATTTAGTTATTTACTGGACCTCCTTATTTGGCCTTGTGATGTCAGTTGTCTTATGGACGGTATCACCTGTTGGTAAGGTAGCCCCTCCCCTCGACTCGCCTGCCACGACTTTGCTGTTAAATTCTCATGAGAGGTTTCTAGTGGAGATCTTCCCAGAGGGGCACCCTGACACGGTTGTACTCACAGTTGTTAGTTACGATGTTCCACGGGGCTCTGCCCCCCCTATACCCCGTCTAGTCGCCAACCAGTCATGTGCTGGTTGGATGTTAACCTCGGTCTTTGCAGGCTTGTCCCGCAGTAGGCCTCAGACGGAGGGAAGAGCACACAGCTGAACAACTTAGCTGGCTTGTGTCCCTTCCCTCTTTATTCCTTGGACTTCTTTCCTGTACTTTAGTGCCTTTTCTCCCTATCCTCTTCAGAAATAATATTCTCCTGGGGAGGTGTGGGGTACAGAGCTGCCTTCTCTTCCCCAGTGATCTCCAGGGGACTCCGAACCCCTCCCCTGTTCTCCTTCTCCTAGGGGAAGCGCTGGTCTCTCCTTGTCCGCCTTCTGCAGGGAGCTGCTGTGGTTTCCCTGTTCTGCCTCAGTCAGGGGCTCAAAGGTTTCCCCTGCCTCGCTTGCTGGTACTGCATGGACTACAGCATGCCTCTTCCCGGCAGGAGCCTCAGCATGCCAGATGTGCTGCCAGCCACCTCTCTTACCGTCTGGCTCCCCCTCCCCATGGGTCCTGTCAAGGCTTTTAAACGTTCCCACAGCGGCCATGCTGGCCGCTGTGATTGGGCCGGCTGCCTCCTGCACAGGAAACAGCTGCTTAAATAGCCGGCGTAATGCCGGCTCACGCGGCTGCACCTGTGGCTGCAGCTGCCGCCGTGGTCCCGGCTCCATCACCGCCGAGTCTTCCGGAGGTAAGTTCCCCTCTTGGGGGGTCTGCTTCTGGGTTTTGCATGCCCTGCAGTTTTCCCCTGCCTCTTCTCGAGGCCGTGGTGGCACATTGCCGCCACAGGCCTGTTTACCAAAACTGGAAAACCCAAAAGCTCTCCAGTTTGGCACTGTGACCTAATGCCACCTTACCTCATGTTATAGAACAGTGTGGCACATGTCTTCAATTTCCCAGCCTGTGCATCTGTTTTCTGCTTGCCTGTGTCAGACACTGTGGGCCTTGAAGAAACTTACAAACAGGCTTTTAGAAATCAATTAATCCTTGCCATGGCCCTGGAACATTGTTCTAATGCAATGTCTACTTTACCTCCAAACCACTTGGAGGTAAAAGCAAACTTCTAATTATAATTTTCTAGCCATCAGGGCACACATGTGGGGAGCCTGAGGCCGCTTCAGGCTTCTGTGTCCCCTTGGGCAGGCTGCAGGTTAGCTGCACCAGCTTGCCTGCCCCTGGGTACCAATGTCCTGTCCTGTGCTGCCCCTATTCTATGCATGCTGCTCCTGGCCAGGGTGCAGAGAGCAGGGCTGGCTTTTCAAGATGGCTGCTGGCTGCTGACAGATGCAGCCAGAGCCTTGAGCTCCCCCCAGTGGTGGCAGGGGCCCATTGTATGGCCATAGGGAGTGGCACTAGTTTGCTGCTAAGAGCAGCAAATCTGCTTCCACATCTCTGCATATGTAGATGCCTGCATGGGAGTGTTTACTCGCAAGTAGTTTACTTGCAAGTAAACTGATCTTGAATCAATGGACATGTAGGCATGCCCAGAGATTGCATTTCAAACGTTTCTTTCAGCATAAGAGAGATTACACATTATAGCACTCTTCTTCTTTTAAAAAAACAGCATTAAGATTTGTTTTCTTGCAACATTGTCTTTATTTTTACTGTATCCCATCAGATAGTTGTGTCCCTGCCACAGTAAAAATCCTGTGTCAAGGGAAGATGATGACAACACTGACAATACCTGAGAGTTGTTACTATTTGTTGACTATTGAATGGTCCCTCTGAAATGGGTTGGAGATCTCACCACAGTCCCTACTGGATGAATATCCATATCACAAAGGCAATTGCTACATCTAGAATCCTTGCTGACAGACTCAGTGGACAAGCTAAAGCCTGAGAGGCATGGAAACCAAACTACCTTTCCTAATTGCTAGTCTTTGCAGATTAGGTTTGAGGCACACTGGCAAGAGAGAACAGAGAGGCTTATGTTGATACAGTCCAGGTTGTTTCTATTTTGTGGATAACTAGAGGATTTTTGTTCTTCAGGGTGGTCAACCTGACAGCTTCCACAAGTAACCATTTCAGGCACAAATGAAGTCTGTGGACTCATTAAAGATGACGTGAAGTCCTGAAACAAAACATAACATCATCTTCTTTTTTTTTTCTCCTTTCTTTGCTACACTCCAACAGTCTTTTTTTTTCCTAGTGAATCTGCATTGCTTGGTCTTGCAGTGTGTCTACACACTGTTTTGGTTTTTTTTTTTTTCTATACTATTTGCTATTCTGACTCCAAAGAGATAACTGACAGTATTCTGACAGAATCTCTCAGTCTCATTCAGAAAAAGTCAACTCACAGGGTTGTTTTTTTTTTTTTTTTTCTCTCCTTCAAAGCAAGGCTTTTATTGGAGTACCTTAGCTGGTAACTGATAAAATTCCCAGCTTCTTTCTCATTCACTATGGAAGTCAGCAGCTTCCATGACGCTATGTTGTACAGGGTTTCCCCCCACTCCATAGGCTGTAATTCACTTGTTATAAATGGTAAAATAAAGTGCCAGATGGCATTCCCCATGGATCCTTCAGATGTTGAATCCTTTTTCTCTGATAATCTTCTCTCATACCTAGCAAAAGTGAACTTAATGATCCTACATTTAGCTGTTCTTCAAGAATATTTAGGAGATGCTCTGGTTGGATTTACAGTGATTTTGTAATGAGAAAGGTAAGGCTTCCTTAAAACCAACCCCCCTAAAGTAGAGACAGGGAATCTAGGTGCACTTTCATTATTCAAGCTGTTAGGGTGACAGTATTTGGATCTTGGGAAGCATTGGATTTGCAGCTGAAACAAGACATCACCTGTGGCCTAGCAGAGCTTCTGACCACAAGGCAGAATGATCTATTAAAAGTAACATTGCAAGACGCTTAGGCAAGTATTTTTTTCCTAACTATATAGTAGTGTTGTAAGGTATATAGCTTATATATAAGATTGGGTTTATGAATGCTTATGCTAAGCCAGCCATTTGCTTATGCTAAGTAACCATCCTAACTGTGTCAACCATTTTCAAGTAAGTCTGTGTGAGTCTGTGCTGTGAATGAGGTGAAGTTTTAGGAATGTGGAATATGGTAGAACATGGGACTGAAAAACAGACTAGAATGTAAAAAACAACACATAATTGGTAACAGAATCTGAAATAAACATATGCGAAAAGGTGATTGGTGATGAGGCCTCCAGAAGCTTCCAGGCTTTGGTCAAAATCCAAGTGACCGAAAGAAGCAGGAGTCAAGGCCTTACGCTTGCGCTCATAGCAAAAAGACATGTAAATGAATGAAATACATAGGCAATCCCATGCTAATGAAGTAAACAGTAAACAGAGGCGGAGCTTGAGAGGAGGAGATATGGGTGGAGCCGAAGGAGGAGCAAGGGTGGAGTAAATGGTAATGAGCATGAACCAAGGTGTATAATTGTGGACAGAACTATTGTTCAGGGCAGGTCCCTGATTTGTTAGTTTTTTGGGACCTTTGCCCAAAGCTGTCTCCATTCTGAATAAAGCTGTTGTGAGTAATGTGTGCTAGTGTTTGCTCCTTGCTTGCTCTGGCTAATGACTAACGGGATCCAGGAGCAATTGGATCATCATCTCCCTAGTCGTTGGGTGCCACATGGAGTCAGGGTCTAACACCAGTATTGGGTATTATTTAGATCGAGGCTTTAGCTTGCAAATAATTATGACCTTTTCAACACTAATCTATGCACATGTATAGCTTTAAGCATTTGGGTGTCAGAAGCCACAACAGTAACATGCCTGTAATAATCCCACCTTAATCCCACCTAGGGCAAAGGTCTGTAAGGGTGTTGTTCAACAGACCCCTCAAAGTGCTAGTTGCCTTGCTCCTGAACATTCTCCTGACTCTTGACAGCTGATTCCAATTTCAAACCTCAGTTCATACCATTGCATCTGACCACCACATTTCTAAATATTATCACAGTTTGAACAGCTTCTCCAGCTTACCATTTGGGTTCCCTGCCAAGAATAAATGCAGAGTAGATGCTGTTTGAGTGCATGACTTGGCAGCCTGGGTGCATAAACTAAATGCCTTTTGAAACTTTTTGGAACCTGTGTGTCACTCCAGGCAGTACTCCATGCTCTGACAGGAATTTTCACTGCTGTACAAGCCCATAGCATCTCTGCTGTTATCCAGCTAAAGCATGAACTAAGAGAACCTTCACCAGATAAGTTTGATGGGAAATGGGGAAAGTTTTGGGGTTTCATCAGGGTGACAGCCAGAGGGCTTTATAGGATGAAAGAAGGTGCTAGTGGAAATCAACAGGCATGATGATATCTTCATCTGCAGGGGGAAGGAGGACACCCTGACCTTACAGAACCTGGTATCTGGAGAGTATATATAGGGGGAGAACAGGATTATGGGATAGGATGGTAAAGTCAATATAAAGTACTTTGCCTGGAACCTTTTCTGTTCCAAGCTGGCCTGATGCTACCATCCTTGGTAACATCAGCTAGATACACATCAGGCCAGATGCTATGGTCCTGTACTTGGGCCCACGGTGACCCATGTGTCTGTACCTCAGCCTTTCCAGAGTACTTCTCCAAGACTGAGCATGAATCATCTTCCCTATGCTTCTCCCTGCTCCAGACCTCTCTCTCACTTTTCCATCCTGTTTTGAACAAATTAGTTCAATAGGCTGTGATGCATTCAAGAACCTCTGGAAATTTTATGGAGGTGTCAGTGTAACAGGAGCGCCTCTTCAGGGTCCATCTACTGGTGACCCTGCTCACCTGTTATGGGCCAACCACCTGCCTTCTTACCTGCCATGCCTTGTTGTTAATTGCTTAATAGATGTAATTAAGCGGGAGGCTACCCAGTTCCTGCCCTGATGCCAGGGGGTGCTGTCTGTAGCTCCTTTTCCACCCCTACACCACAGCTCAAGCCTTGCCGATGGTACTGACTGACATTGTTTGGTCTGGGCCTTGTTATAATTTGGTCCCTTTGTCCTCCCTGGGCTCTCCATGGCCCTGTCTTGCACTGCACCTTTACTGGCACTCGGGATCTCTGAAGCCCTGTCTCGCAGTATGCCCTCACTGGTGCTTGGGCTTTCCGCAGCCCTGTCTCGCAATGGGGTTGGTGCCCCCAAAAATGCTGCATCCTCTCTGATGCCAGGGTCGGTGCACCCCCAAAAAATGCTGCGCCCTCCCTGGCACCGGGGTTCCCTATGCTGCTGTGGGTGCCTTATGAGGCCTCCTCCTTCCCCTAATAGCCTCACCCAAGCCACCGGTAAAACAGCAAACAAAACACAAGCCCCTGGGCTATACCATAAAATCCAAACCACCCAGCTATAACATCATTCACCCTATTGGGGAATACTCCATCCCTCAACAGTGACAGAAGTGGTTCCTGTGGACAGGCCTCTCCCCTTTGGTTGCTCTGGGAGAGCTCCTTCACCCTTGGTGGCTGGCAGGGAACTCCCCTCCTGGCCTCAAGCCTGAGACTTATATGTGAGCCAGGCCCTGCCTCTTCCTGTCAGCTGACTGCTGGCAGGTGTGGGCTGCTAGTTCACTCTGGTTGCCCTGGTAACCCACAGCTGGGGCTCCCTACTCACTGCTAGGACTTTTTCCCTAGCAGTCCCCACTTTTTATAGGAGCTGGGCACCTAAAGTGTCCTGCAACAGCCAGTCTGCTGTGAGACCTGATGGACCAAGCAGAAGTGATTGCTTATGAGGCTTGTGTGAGAATATGAGGTTGAAAGTAGCCACAGAGTAACACAAAGAGATGCTCCAATTTGGACTCGTACTGTCCACCCAGTGCTCATTCCACCTGATCCAGTTATGCAGTCGCATGCAGGGAAAATAAACTTTTATTTCCCATACTGCTAACAAGCCTGATGCTCACCTGGGTTAGTGACTTTCTGTGTACTACTGATTGGGCTAAAATTACAGAATGGCCTAGGGCCTAGCTGACAGCTACACTGCAGTCTCCTGTAAGAGGGCCTGTCCAATGTTTGGCCATGATTGTCTTGTCTGGGTAATATTTGTTCCTCACTGATGTCCTAGATAAGAAGAAAGGAGTCTTTGCTACCACATAAGCCTTAGAACTGCCAATTTGACCTGCAGTCTGGAACCAAGATGCCCTTTGGATATATTTAAGCCCTCTGTGATCCTGAACTATATGTACTCGAGTATATTTAGAAGAATCTAGGAAAGAGTTTCAGCTCCCTATCCAGAGTCCTGACACGTGCTCCCTGCCTTTACTGATTTCCGAACCAAACAATTGTTTTATTACAGCTTGATAATGGCAAGCCTATGCATAATCTGCTAGGTTCCTGGTTCTTTTTGTGGTCATGTTGGCATCAAAATTCAGAATTTATGTAATTACATTCTTCTTACTGTAGTTGCAGAGTCCATTCTAGATTTTGATTGGAGCAGATTATTTGAATACCAGGATGGGATGCCATCCTACAAGCACAGGCTCAGAGACTCCCAAGTCCACATCGCCAACCTCCAATCAAAGCTGACCTACTGAAGATACTACCTGTTCATGGTTGTCTTTGTTTCAGGTACGGGAACTTACTTGGGAGCAAAATTGAAACTCAAATTGCAGGGAAAAAAATTCAAACACTTTTTTTAATTGAAAATGGTTGTTTTATTGTTTTTCCACTTTATTGTTTGCATGATTCAGAATTGAAAGTTGCTCCCCCCCCAAATTTGTAGAAAATCAAAACACTGAAGTTACAGAAATACATGGAATGGTTTGGGGGAGGATTGTGGCATAAATTGTCAGGAAAAATATTTACAAGTATTGCTCAACTTTATGAGGAAGCAGGGGAATGAATTTTAAATTCAAGTTTTCACAACTTCGCGAGTACAAATTGTGTTGATACTTTGGGCCAGATTTTTTACTCCTCCTGTATAATGCCTAACTCCACAAGTACTCTCATACAGACAAGTAATTCATATGTAATTATAAAATATATAATTTCATTTGTAATAATTAAATACTAACAATTCAATGGAGAGGTTATTTATATACAAATAGGAAAAGTTAACTTATAAGTATTCTAACTCTCATCTCTCTGAATGTCATTATTCAACAAAATAGAATAAATTGAAGGCAATATCTTGGATTGGACTGACTGAAAAATGTAGGCCAGCTTTTGAGACTCATTTCTGTCTTTTGTTTTGTTGTTTTCTGGGCTTAATATGATTACCATGTTTTCTATCTTAGAATGACAAATTCCCAAAGGTCATTCTAAACCTCTTAATCTATAACCCCCTGTGTTATACTATTCTGTATCTCACTTTTTTAGAATATCCTTTAATTTAATTTTTCAGCAGACCGGTCTTTAGTAAATCTTTCCTTGGGACAAATATTCTCTTTGCTGTTGGCATGGAGGAGATGAAAGTAGCAAAACAATTGACCACAATGGCTGTAAGTTCTTTAAGCCTCTTCCCTTGATATTCTAGTATGTGGAAAAGTTTTGTGGGTTTATTTGAAGTCCATTTTAGCAGGCAGTAGTCTAAGGGCCTTAAGCACCATAATTTAAATGAGAATAATTATAATAAAGGAATAGCTCTTTTTTCATACTTTCATAGACATTATGGTCAGAAGGGACCTATTAGATCATTGCGTCCAACCACCTGCCCCAGGCAGGAAAGAGTGCTGGGGTCAGATGACCCCAACCAGATGTCTGTCCAATCTCCTTTTAAATGCCTCCAAGGAAGGGGCCAGCACCACCTCCCTTGGAAGTGTATTCCACATTTTGGCAACCCTCACTGTAAAGAATTTTTTCCTGATTTCCAGTCTGAATGTTCTCTCTTTCAGTTTGTGACCATTACTTCTAGTTACCCTGATAGGCACCTTGGTAAACATTATATTCCCTATTTCTTGCTGACCCCCCCCCCCCCCCACCTTGATGAGTTTGTAGGCAGCCACAAGATCACCTCTCAGCCTCTTCTTGCAGAAACTGAAGAGGTACAGGACTCCCAATCGGTCCACATAGGGTTTTTTCTGTAGGCCTTTAACCAAATGAGTGGCCCTCCTCTGAACCTTCTCCAGGCCATACACATCCCTCTTGAAGTGTGGTGCCCAAAATTGGATGCACTACTCCAGCTGCAGCCTGACCAATGCCACACAGAGGGGCAGCATCACCTTCCTAGACCTGTTTGTGATGCACCTACTTATGCAAGAAAGGGTATGGTTAGCTTTATTTATTACTTCATCACATTGGTGACTCATGTTCATTTTGGAGTCAACTACAGCTACGAGATCCCTTTCTACAGTTGTGGTACTTAAAATGGTAATGGTACCTCCCAGGCTATGGGTGTATTGATGATTCTTCCTCTCCAGGTGCAACACATGGCACTTATCTTTGTTACACTGCATCCTATTCTGTTCTACCCACTTCCCCAGCCTGTTCAAATCAGCCTAGATTTGCTTCCTGCCCTCTAGTTTGTTTACCTCCTCGCATAGTTTGGTGTCATCAGCAAACTTGGAGATGGTGCTTTCTGCTCCCGCGTCCAAGTCACTAATGAAGATGTTGAATAGTATTGGTCCCAGGACAGAGCCTTGGGGGACTCCACTGCCCACATTTCTCCAGGTAGAAAACAACCCATCCACCACCACTCTCTGGGTGTGTCCCATAAGCCAATTTTTTACCCACTGGACTGTGTAATAATGTACATAGCAACTGTTTAGTTTACCTATAAGAATTGGGTGTGACACTGTGTCAAAGGCCTTTTTAAAATCTAAGTAAATAAATCTACCTCTGTTCCTTCATCCAAGCATTTTGTGACCCATAAAATGAACCAGGTTAGTCAGGCAGGATCTGCCTGCGGTGAACCCATGATGATTGCCCCTTAGTATTATTTTACCCACTGCCCCCCACAAATGTGATCCTTAACAATTTTCTCAAAGGTCTTGCCAAGGATAGAGGTGAGGCTAACCAGACTATAGTTACCTGGTTCCTCCTTCCTCCCCTTCTTGAAAATAGGGACCACATTGGCCCTTTTCCAATCCTCTAAGACCTGTCCTGAGTGCCATGAGTACTCACAGTCGTGCCAATGGATCCGCTATGACTCCAGCTAATTCCCTAAGTACCCTAGATTGAAGATCATCAGGGCATATTGACATAAATACATTCAACTTCTCCAGGTGCCTCTTTACTAGGTCAGCACAAACAGTTGGTGGGTTGGTATCTATACTGGGCTTACCTAAAGTCCTAATGGGATACGTATTTGTATTCATGTCTAGGAACACGGATGCAAAGGAATAATTTAGAAGCTCTGCTTTGGCCATCCTATTTGTTACCAGTTGCCCTAGTTCATCCTGAAGGGACCCTAAGTTACCTTGCACTTTCTTTTTGCTTCTTATGTATTTAAAGAATGACTTTTTGCTATATGTAACCTTTGCTGCCAGCCTAAGCTCCATTTCCACTTTGGCTCTCCTTACTTTTTCCCTTCAAGCTTGGGCCAAGCAGCTATACTCCTTCTTGGTGGCTGCCCCCTGCTTCCACACCCTGGAGGCCTCTCTTTTCCCCTCCAAGCTCTCCTGGATTTCCCAGCTCAGCCAAGAGGGTTTCTTTGCTGTTTTGCTCCCCTTTATGTGTACGGGGATTGTCCTTTTCTGTGCCTGCAGGATTAGTTCCTTGAGAAACACCCACCCTTCCTGGACTCCCAACTCTTTGAGGCTTTTACCAGTCAGTCCCTCCCTAACTAATCTGAGCTTGTTGAAGTTGGCCTTCCTGAAGTCTAGCACTTCTGCCCTACTAGTTATCTTCCCCACCTTTCTCTAGATAGTGAACCCTATCAATAGAGGGTCACTATCCCCTAGGTTACCTTGTACCTGCAGATCCCCCACCAAGTCATCCCCTGTGGCCAGCACCAAGTCTAGTAAGGCATTTCCCCTAGTGGGAATGCATACCTCTTGCAATAGGTGAAGGTCCTATAAGGAGGTTAGAAACTTATGTGAATGGTCAGACCTGGCTGCCTGTTTCTCCCAGGAGATGTCTAGGAAGTCACCCATGACTACCAGGTCCTTTTGAGTGCACTGCCTCTGAGAGCTGTCTCAAGAAGTCTAGGTCTAACTCGTCCCCCTGATGTGGGGATATGTAACAGACCTCCACTACCAAGTCCCTTTCTCCCTGACCCCCCTGTAATCTGATCCATAGTACCTCAATTTGCCCTTCTTCTTGGCCCAATTTAACTACGGAAGATGTATATTGCTCCTTAACATAGAGAGCAACGACCCCTCCCCTGCTTATTTCCCCACTCTGTCCTGTCTGTATAACCTGTAGCCCTCAATGCCCACTGCATAGTTGTGGGTAGGATCACACCAGGTTTCTGTTAGCCCAACCAGATCAAATTCTGTATTTGCAAGCAGGACTGCAAGTTCCTCCTGCTTGTTCCCTATGCTCCTAGCATTAGTATAGAGGCATCTAAGCTCCCCCCCAGTAAATGCCCTTACTACTTCCCCATTCTGATGCTTAGCTGGGCTCTTGTTACTTACCTGGACTGTTCCAGCACCTGGCTCAAGGTTCATCATTCCTGGCTTCTCCTTGTCATCAGCATCCTCATCCCCTTGTTGAGCCCCAGCTCAAGTCTGGGATTGTGCCCGGTATGCAAAGGCCAATAAAGATACCAGGAGTGAAAGTATAAAGAAGGTTTATTGCTAGCAATAAAAGGTGAGAGCGGAATAATTTCACGTAACAAGCACACCAGATCACTACCACTAAGCATCTTTTATACCGGAGTTTTCAAGTTCTCACCAGCGTATTTGTTTGCTGATTGGTTGTAAGGAGTGACGCAAGAAGTT
Source organism: Alligator mississippiensis (assembly GCF_030867095.1). Lineage (NCBI taxonomy): Eukaryota > Metazoa > Chordata > Crocodylia > Alligatoridae > Alligator > Alligator mississippiensis. The sequence goes on along the minus strand of NC_081826.1, from coordinate 173,179,092 downwards.
CTTTACTGAGCATGTCTCTATACCTGTGTTTTAGCTATATATCTCATTTACATACATGTATGTTTCATTAGCATACTTTTTCCCCACCTAGGGGCGTGATTTTTAGTATTTTAATGAGCCCTTTTAACCCAGTTCCCTGTTTTTTCCTTTTTGTTTTCAAGCCCCCTTTATCTCAGACTGTCTCCTCCTTATCATTGCAGATGGGCATTCATCACATAACATTCTGTTTGCTTTGTCTTGGGTAGTGTTTTCTAGGTTACTCCTTACATTCCCCCCTATGGACCATTTTTAATTTATTATTATGATTGCTCCATTCAATTTGGCTTAACAAAAATCTAGTATCATCAGCTTTCTTTGTTTGTAAAATCATTTGATTTACCTTGGTTCAATTTTAAGGCAATTACCAGTACAATTAACCATTAGGAAACATTCAGAAGCATTAGCTGTTGCCTGAACCCATAAGGAGAACATGTTTCTGCTTTTCTCTTTTACAATAGTCCCCCACTTATATATATATATCCTGATATGTACTTTCCTTCTCTACATCTTCCAGCATAGTATAATTTTGTAAAATTTTCAAAGGGGTTGGTACTGCAACGGGGTCTGTATTTGCATGAGGTAAAAACCAGGTGAGCATTGATCCCTCCCGCTAAGCAGAAGTCCATTCTACTTAAAATTTCCCGGGCCAGATAAATCCAGACATCTTCCTGAGGGTCAAATTTTTGTTGTAAAAGGTTTTCCCCTCCTATGAGTAGGAGTGGACAGATCAGGGTGCCCCACAATAAAACCTTGAACAATTTCATGATAAGGCCTGTAAAACTTGATCAAAGATTGACAAATTATTTAAAGTTCCTCTCTTTTGAATAGGAATTTTAAGTCTCTTATTGGCTCCACCTTCCACTGTTCTCTGTCTCCAGTCCCGAAGTCTGCAGGAGTTCCTTCTTGTTCTGGTCCAGCCACCAGCTTTAGGCAACTGGAATGTATCCAAGTCTTGATTCCTTCAAGCTTTGCTGCCGCCGGGGTCATCAAAAGTACCCTATATGGGCCCTTCCATCTGGCTCGAAGTGGTTCCTCGTTCCATTCTTTCACAAGGGCGTAACTCCCAGGTAATAGTCAGTTTTCCGGGGCAGGAGACTGATCCTGTGTCTGCAGCACATCCCATACCTGCTGATGGATGGAAGACAAAACAGAAACCAAGGACCATACATATTCTCTAATCATTCCCTCTCCTAAAACATGTAACTTGCTCAGTACCCATGGGCAGACTCAGAGGGTAAGGCTTACCATACATTATCTCAAACGGGCTTAATCCCAATTTAGAATGTGGTGCGACCCTTACTCGTAACAGGGCCAAGGGTAGGGCCTCTGGCCATTTGAGTCGAGCTTCTTGGCAAATCTTTGCAAGGTGTCTTTTTAAGGTCTGATTCATACGTTCCACCTTTCCACTGGACTGGGGTCTCCAAGGGGTGTGTAAATGCCAGCTGATTCCCAGGAACTCAGAAACCTTCTGAGTAATTTATGCAATGAAATGTGGGCCATTGTCTGACCCTATTCCTTTTGGAAGTCCGAAGCGAGGTATGATTTCTCATAGGAGTGCCTTGACCACCTCTCGGGCTTGGGCAGTCCGACATGGGAAGCACTCAACCCAATTAGAGAAAGTGTCCACAAAGACAAGGAGATATCTCATCCCCTGTTGCCGGGGTAACAACAAAATCCACCTGCCATTCTTCTCCTGGCCCATTGCCTATTCTCTGATGTCCTGAAGTTTCTTTTTTCCCTCCTTTTGGGTTATTTCTCTGGCAGACCTCACATGTCTCTGATACCTTCTTGGCAGCCTCTCTTAATCCCACTCCAGTTACATAGTGACTGATCCATCTTACCAGGGCCCTGGGTCCGTAGTGGGTGCCATGATGAGCGCTCTTTACTACCACATGAACCCAGGCAGCTGGGATGATAATGCGGCCATCCTTTGCTACTAGCCACCCGTGCTCCCCCTTCTTTGCTTGAAACTCTCTTATCAATTGTTTGTCTCTTTCCCCATACTGTGGTGTCACAGGCTGGTATAAGTCTGGGAGGAGAGGTAACAGATTACTTACTTCGGGCAGCAAGTCTGTCTGAGGTCTTTTAGCTGCTCTCTTTGCTGTAGCGTCAGCAAATTGATTACCTTTTGTGGAGGGGTCGTTCCCTTTCTGATGTGCTTTACAATGCATTACCGCTACCTCCTTTGGTTCCCAGACTGCCTTGAGGAGAGCTTTTATTTGCTTGCTATGCTTAATGCCTGCTCCTTTAGCATCAAGTAGACCCTGCTCTTTCCACAGCACTCCGTAAGCATGTAAAACAAGGAAAACATATTTAGAGTCAGTATAAATATTAACGGTTTTGTTGGCCGCCAATTGCAAAGCCCGAGTCATAGCAATGAGTTCAGCCTTTTGAGCTGAAGGTCCTGCTTCTATCACATTCTGTGTAGTCACGATAGCGTATCCGGATCTTCAAATTCCATTCTCCATACTCAAGCTGCCATCCGTGTAGAACTCCAGGTCAGCTTTTTCAAGAGGTCTGTCTCTCAGATTTGGTCTTGAAGAATAAACAGCTTCCAATGTTTGCAGGCAATCATGTACAAGATCTGGTGTCAGCCATAGATGGCAACAGTGTTGCTGGATTTACAGTGCGAGAAATGGCCAATTTTATTTCAGGCTTATCTAGAAGGATGGCCTGAGATCGAGCCATTAGTCCCAGGGTTAACCAGTTCCCTCCTTTCTGCTCCAAGACTGTAAGCACTGCGTGAGGCACATAAACAGTCATTTCATGGCCTAGGGTTAACTTTTCAGCTTCTTGTATTAGCAGACAGGTGGCAGCAATGGCCCGGAGACAAGCAGGCCATCCGGATGACACAAAGTCCATTTGTTTAGACATATATGCCACTGGTCTTTGCCAGCTACCCAATTTCTGTGTTAACACTCCCACGGCTACCCCCCTCGGTCATGCACAAAAAGGGAAAAAGGCTTACTCATGTCCGGTAGTCCTAAGGCGGGTGCTTCAATGAGAGCCTGCTTTAACTGGCAGAATGCTTGCTCACACTCTTCAGTCCATTCGAGCACCTCTTCATCACCTTGTGTAGCTCCATACAGAGGTTTTGCAATAACCCCAAAATTTGGAATCCAAATCCTGCAAAAACCTACTGTACCTAAGAATCCCCATAGTTGTTTCTGCGTTTTTGGGGGTGCTAGCCGGCATATAGCTTCTTTTCTTTCAGGCAACAGGGCTCTCTGACCAGGCTGTAATTCAAATCCCAAGTATGTTACCTTCTGGGATATTGACTGCATTTTACTTCTGGAGACCCGGTATCCTTCCTGGCCCAGAGAATTGAGGAGGCAAATTGTTCCCTCCAGGCAGCTTGCTTCAACGGTGGCTGTTAAAAGCAAGTCATCCACATATTGCAAAAGAGCACAGGACAGTGGCAGTTTGATCCTACGTAAATCCTTGCTTAATGCAGTGCCGAATAGGGTTGGGCTGTTTTTAAACCCTTGGGGTAAGACAGTTCAGCAAAACTGAGTCTTAATGCTAGTATCTGGGTCTTCCCATTCAAATGCAAATATTTCCTGAGATCCCCTCTCTACCGGTATACAGAAGAAAGCATCTTTTAAATCAATAACCGTAAACCAGTTATGTTCTGGGTTCAAGGCAGATAGCAGGGTGTATGGATTAGGAACTACCGGGTATATACTCACGACCACTTTATTTACAGCTCTCAAGTCTTGGACAAAATGATGTTCGTCACTCTTAGGCTTCTTCACAGGCAAGATGGGTGTGTTAAAAGCTGATGTACATTCACGGAGAAGGCCATACTCCAGGAACCGTTCAACTAACGGCTTCAGTCCTTTCCTGGCTTCCATCCGCATTGGATATTGTTTCACACATGGAGGCTGGGCCCCTGGCAAAAGTTGAATCTTCACAGGGTCAGCATTTTTAGCCTTCCCGGGTCGGTGACCTGCCCATACCCATGGAACAACAGCATCGAGCAGGGTTTGAGGAATATCCGGTGTACTTTCCTCTCGGAGAAGGTCGAGAAGGCAAGCCTGCAAATGCCACCCCTTTTCAGGAGGCATTGTTAAAAACATTTGCCCATCCTGGAACAACAACGTAGTTTGCAGTTTACAGAGGAGGTCTCTCCCTAAAAGGGGAACGGGGCAGTCTGGCATGTACAAGAATTGATGGGTGACTTTGGCCTGCCCAAGATTACAGGTCATTGGCTGTAGGAAGGGTCATGTTACTGCCTTCCCTGTAACCCCTACCACCGGCACAGTCTTTTTACTTAAAGGTTTCAGTTTTTGAGTTAAGACAGAATGGGCAGCACCTGTATCGACGAGAAAATCTACCAATTCATCTCTGTCCCCTAGTTGCATTTAACCAGAGGCTCGTCAGCGGACACTGGGATCTGGGTTATCTTTCCTTCCCGGGCCTCCGGTCCCCTTCAATCTGAATCCCTTCCAAAAGCAAACAGTCCACTGCTCTCCTCTCTTTTCTTTTCACCTTCACCAAATTTCCGATAGGGGCATTCCCGCTTCCAGTGTCCCTTTTGTTTGCAATAGGCACACTGATCTTTCTCTAATGGACCCCGTCTCTGAGGCTGTCTCCGGGATCCCTCATTTCTGGGTTTTCCCGTGATTGCAGCTGCCACTAGGGCTGCCTGCATTTTCATCTTTCTCTCCTCTTTCTTGTCCTGTTGCTTTTCCTGAACACTTTCTCGGTTAGTAAATACTTGGTAAGCAATGTCTACTAGTTGGGAAATAGGCATACCTGTTGCTCCGTCTGTCTTCTGCAATTTCTTTCTAATGTCCGGTGCACTCTGACCTATGAAGATCATATTTACCATGCGAGTGTTTGATGCATCCTCCGGGTCCTCGCGAGTGTATTGTCTGAAAGTAGTGTAAATTCTTTCCAAAAAAGCACTCGGGGTCTCATTAGTCTCCTGTCGAATCTCATACACCTTACTGAGATTCTGAGGTTTTTTCACAGCATCTCTCAATCCTCGGAGGATATATTCTCAATAGGCACGGATGGAGGTCATATCTTGGTCTGGTTTCCAATCTGGCTCCTGGGTGGGGACATGATCGTCCCTATTTCCTTGCAGGTTCCCTGCGGCAATTTCCTTTTCCACATACTCATGGGCTTTGTTTACTACCATCCTCCTTTCCTCTGGTGTCAACAGGATATCTAAAAGGAACTGAACATCTGCCCAGGTTGGGTTATAGGTTTTGAAAATCATTTCAGACAGGTTTCGTACCTTTTCAGGATTCTCTCTCAAGCTGGGGGTATTGTTCCCCCAATTATACAAATCTGATGTAGTGAAAGGAATGTGCACAAAGGTTCGACGGTAGGTTGGCTCACCATCATCTTCGAGAGGCCCGGGTACCACTTGTTCTCTTAGGGGAAATACCCCATTTCCCTTCCCACAGCCAGGATCAGATTCCCTGCGATGTTTTTCCTTAACCCCGGAGTCTGCTCCTAACTGTACTCTCCAACCACCTCCTGGGGTTATATCAGGAGAAGTCGGGGATTCTGGAGATTGCCAAGCACCTGATGGCCATGGTTGGTGCTGTTCCAGATCCCTGGGTCAGGGAGTGTTCTCAACCTCTGTCTCGGGGGGGGGGGGGGGAAGAAGCAGGAAGAGTAGATGCCAATGAGGAATCAGATGAATGAGGAGGAGGAGGGGGGAGAGGAGGAGGATAAGGTGGAAGCAGCAAAGGGAGGGGAGCCTCCGGCTCCAGACATTCCAGGACAGGATTTGCAGTTGGTCGAGCCATGGCCATCTCACAGATCCCAACCCCCTCCCCCAATCCACATTCTTCCAAAACCTTTCTATCTGTACAGAAACGCTTGCGCATACATCAATTCCTCCCATTTACCATTCTGCTGGCAGAACAAGATCAATTGTAAGATGGTATTATAATTAACACTTCCCTGCTGAGGCCAATGTTCTTGATCATTTAGCTTATAGCATGGCCACGCAGTTTCACAGAAGAATTTATCTTTCTTCTTAGTCATAGGATCCCCACCGAACTCTGCCCAATGTCCCAATACACAAGATAGGGGGGTACATTTCCTAACCTTACTGTTAATAGTACCCATCTCAGGGCTGCCTTCCCGGTTCTGACCGTCCGACTTACCTGGGATCCAGGGATCTGTTCTTAGTCCTCATCCTCACAGGGGAAAAATCACTGGTCTTGGACTCGGGCCAGGCAGAATACTTACAGAGATAATCCCAGGCAGGCGTACTGACGGTAGGCCTTATGCCCTTTCTACCCTCTCACCCAGGTGCCTGTTACTGGTACTTTCACTCTATGGCATTGCACCGTTAGGCTACTGCTGCCTCAGCGATCCAGCTCCCCCTGAAGCAAAAGTCTCACCAGGAAAAGAGATCCCGGGGCGCGCCTGACATTTGATAAGGAGGAGCGGTCGTCTGGTCATCAGTTAGATAAGCTTTGCCCAGACTAAGGCAGTCCCATCTGGGTCGCCAAAAACTGTTGAGCCCCAGCTCAAGTCTGGGATTGTACCCGGTATGCAAAGGCCAATAAAGATACCAGGGGTGAAAGTATAAAGAAGGTTTATTGCTAGCAATAAAAGGTGTGAGCGGAATAATTTCACGTAACAAGCACACCAGATCACTACCACTAAGCATCTTTTATACAGGAGTTTTCAAGTTCTCACCAGCGTATTTGTTTGCTGATTGGTTTTAAGGAGTGACGCAAGAAGTTCTTTACTGAGCATGTCTCTATACCTGTGTTTTAGCTATGTATCTCATTTACATACATGTATGTTTCATTAGCATACTTTTTCCCCACCTAGGGGCGTGATTTTTAATATTTTAATGAGCCCTTTTAACCCAGTTCCCTGTTTTTTCCTTTTTGTTTTCAAGCTCCCTTTATCTCAGACTGTCTCCTCCTTATCATTGCAGATGGGCATTCGTCACATAATATTCTGTTTGCTTTGTCTTGGGTAGTGTTTTCTAGGTTACTCCTTACACCCTGATGAACCTAGTTTGATCCTCCTGTACAGAACCTAGTTTTGTAACATCCTTCATCATAAAAATCTCAGATAAGTTTCTGCAGGAATCAGTGCTACCTTAAATCTAATATTCCCATTCATTTTGGAGACTAGCTCTTGATCAGGTACAGATAAAGGTATTTGCACTTCTATGCTACAATAATGCCAAGGGGGAGATTTGGCAGAGCTTATAGTAGATGCCCTGACATTTGTAGGATTTTCCCCTACAGATGTTATAGCAAACCATGGGATTTTTCATCAAATATTAATTTTCAGTTATTTTCCCCCTTTTAGCAGCATTTATAGGCTTTCCTCTTGTTTATTTAATTATGTTCCTCAGAGTGTTAGTCAACAATGGACCAGATCTAAGCTGCTGAAAACCAGCAGAGCTCTGTCAGTTTTAGCTTTACATCAGTAGAGAGTTGGCCCATTACTACAAAAGAAGTTCCATAGTCTTCTCTAGTTAGAGTTCCAGTTTAGGAAGTAGTGTGTTGGAAGCAGTGTGTCACATATCAACACAATGTAATATGGAACTATAAGTATAGTATAGGTATAGACTTACCCAAAAAACCTTTGGAATAGATTATCAGTAGCACAGTGAGTGGGGATGAAAATTTAACAAATTATATGTGCATATAGTTTGCCAGGACAAAATGGTTTTTTTTTCATTATGGTTAATGTAATTTTATTTTGAATAATTAAATAAAAATGCTACCTCACACTAAGGCAGCTAGTAAATGCTGTGCCTTTTGAACACAATTAACCTGTGTTCATTTCCATTTGAATAAACCCAAACTTCATAAACTAAGATGCAATGGCAACTCTGGCCTTTGGCTCATCTTGCTGATGGATTATAGAAGGGAGCTGGCTAGTAGCATGTGACCTGACCAGAAGTCTCCTATACTTGAGGAGCTGTTGTAGCAAATCTTTCCTCATCATAATTGCCAGATCTCCCATACTTCTATCTTCTTTGGCAACCGAACTTCCGAATTCATTTTATTCTGGTTCAAAATAAAAACTCAGAAATGGGGATCCCTTGAGCTACCTCCTGTAATGCAAATGTCAATGTACATGTCTTAAGGCCAAAATGACTAACTTTTCCCCACGTATCGGTGTTTATGTCTTGTCAATAGAAATACAATGTAATGTGTCCAATTAATTAAAATAAAATAGTACATTTTCTGCTACAATGCTGATTTTTTTTTTTTTTTTTTTTTTGGCTTTCTTCAGATTGTATCTTCTGAAAAGTAGGTCTGAATTCTCAGCTGCACCAATGACCTTTTATCTGGCACTGGCACTGTAAAGTAGCTTTACATGAACAACCACTTTAGGTTACTTTACATCACCTGAATGATGTACAGGGTCATTAGTGTTATTTTAGACATTATATTATTTGCAATAAAACATTCAATTTGCAGATAAACTGGCACACACTTTGCTTTGATTTCATCTTACTTTTTCATCTAACCAGTCTTCCTGTGCTAAAAGATATTGACTTTTGTCTCAGTTAAATTACTGTGAAGGCAAAGGTAAAGAGATTTATTACATATTCTATGAATGATATAACCTCCTTATGGCATATAGCTTTATAGTTTAAAAGAGAGAGAGAGAGGCTTTCTACCTCAGGAAATATAGTGTGTATGTTTTACAGTATTTCAAAGGGTTTTGAAATACCAGTAGAGCTGTCCCTTTCCAGATTTATTATTAGTATTCAGGCAACAGTACACAGAAGGGGAAAAAAAGTTCCTGTTTAATATTATTTATAGACTAGCCTTGGCTTATCCTTCAAGCTCTGTAAACCTTGCCAATATGCCACTTGTCAAGCACATCAGACCTTGTGCATCAACAGTAGGCCACAAAACATTATACAGTTCACATATCTTGCTTTAGAAATATAAAACAGTGCTGTTGTGAAAGGCCATTCTCAAATCCTTTATCTTTATGATATCTTTATGAGATTTCATCATTTTTCTTATATTATTTAAGTCCACTTAATGCTGGGAATTTTTTTTTTAAGTATCATCTTTTATAAATATAAGAGAGAGTTAGCTTGGTGTTTTGAAAAAAATAAAATCCCTGAGTTTCCCTTAGCATGGGTTGCTTTCTGCAAATCCAGCTTGTAACAATAGACCTTTCCTTTCATGCTTGAGAACAGGATGAGTAGATGAGGCTTAAAAGGTTTATTTAATTTTTGTAAGGTGCTGTACCATTGCTAACCCTTTTTATTCTATCTGTCTTCAGTACTTAAACAATCTCATTAGAGACTGTAGTACTGGAGCACATCATGAGCCTCAGTATCTTTCTCCTCAAAATATGTCTGTAAGCTAACAGTAATATCTTTTTTCCAATTTATTCACAGGGAATAGAGGGGCTAGGAGACTGAAATGACAAGATGAGTCTGTAGTAAAACAGTGAATTTTGTGTCTCTTGATTCTAAAGATAGTATCCTTGTCTCTGTATACTGTATCCCTCCCATTTTTTACGTCTCGATGTGAAACAAGAAAGTAGAAGCCCTCACTAGAATTTCTGTATCCATTCTTTCTCCCAACTTGTACTGGCTTTTACTTGGTGTATAAAGCACATGTGGCTAAGTGTTCATAATGGTGAATATGTGAAAACCTGGATATGACACACACACACACACACACACACACACACACACACACACACACACACACACTTACAATTAATGCTTGTTTATCTAACACACCATGGAGTTTTTCCTTGGTGTTCTTCCCTCTGTGCCAGAACAGCTAGTGCTTGCCTATATAATTTTAATAAATTTGGCTGCATGGGATATTTTAGCCCTGCAGTGGACAATGTTCAGCCTGTTTTAGTTAAATCTTGACAGATAGCTATCCTGCAATGTGTGGGATTACCATGTTCTATGCACTGCTTGTAGTACTTATTGAAATGAATTAAAGCTTCAATGGGCTCACATTACCTTCTAAATATGGCTGGTGCTCTTGGAGGGGATGCAGTCTCAGGCACAGGCAGTGGCACTGGCACTGCTCCCCTCTCCTTGCTGCCTGTAGAACTGTAAGCCTCATGCCTGCCAGTTGTAGGAAAGAGGCTGTCTCAGTTTGGGGTGGGGGACTTACAGATCTCCCTCTACCCCCTTTTCCACCCCTTCCTGAGGGCTTGCCAGGTGCCTTTCCATCGGGCTTCATGGTGTTTCATGCTGTCTTTGCCTTGGTCTGCTAGAAAACCTGTGTGTTGTTTTTTTTTTTTTTTTTGTAATATAATCTGATTTATGTTATATATATGTAGATAATTGTATATGTATGTGTATTTCTGTAATGTATGTATATATTTCTGTAATAAATAAAATATATAAATGTATGTATGTGTTCTTGAATAAATTCTATATTATAATATGCCATATATGCTGTGCTTCCCTGCACAGTGAATGGAATGCACACTGAGAGAGAAAGCACAGATTTTTTTTCTGGGGAAAAAGGAGTCAAAGTAAACTAACAAAAACAAAATGAGGATTTTGGGGGAGGAATAAATTGAAAGGAATGAATGAATGAATATAATAATAAAATAAAAGGGTGTAGAAAGCAAAAGGTATTTATGAATCCCACTTGCTACAAACAGGCTAGCAAGTAGGAAATGATAACCTTTATTGGATTAAGCTGGAAGACACAGCTTAGTAACTGACCCCAAGGCAGAAAGCAGCTCAGTTCAAACAAAGCTGCTTTTTATGCTGTTTTTCCATCCCAGTGCTCTAGGGAGGGATTGGAAGGGACCTCAGGGAAGGATCACAGTCACTAGCCAGCTACATAGTCAATATCAGAGCAGTCCCTCTGCCCCCTCCCTCTCCTTATTTTGTTTCCCTGCGGGCAAGCCCAGCTTCAGCTTCAAAACTCGAAATGTTCAAAACATTCAAAACATTTCTACTGTCCTCGTTTCATTTTGAGGCTGTTTCAAAGCCTTTTGTTTTGTTTCGATTTCACTTTTTTGTGTGAAATGAGTCTAAACAGTGTCAAAACTTAACAGCCAGCAAAATTTTACACAGTCCTCCTGTCTGTTATTTGACACTTCAGTAGCTTATTAGCTGTTTAATAATTAGACCTAGATCCTCAGAGGGATTAAGACATCTCATTCTTAGGTCCTTGTTACATGTTATATTTAGCACCTACTAACTGCCCTTATAATATTAGGGCAAATATTAGGGCATTTTTTATGTGGTTCCGATACGGTGCTGTGTGCTTTTAATTAGTGAGCCACACTAAGTAGGTGCGCTGCACCGCTAATACACATGATATGTGAGGCTGGCAGAGCACATCAATTTATGTGCTCCAGCAGACTTGATTAGTTGTGTCAGCTCTGCTGCACTGGTTTTCTAGCACATTGAAGCAGGCTCCCCACATGTGTGTAAGTGCCTCCAGTGTCTGAGCATTCAAGCAGTGATCAGAGGACTCTAGTGCAGTGCAGGTGGGTGGGAGCTCGACCAACAGCTGTTGGTTGTGCTTTCACCGCCCTCACTGCGCTGGAGCCTTGCCAGTTCAAGGGCATCCCTGGCCTCATCTACATGTGCACTGTAATGTGCAATAGACTTTTTTTTACTGTGCATTAGAGCATCACATAAAAAAGTGGCATTACACTAATGCACAGTAAAATAGTCTACTACATATTAAGCGCCACTACTCACATTGGAGGTACTAAATTTAATGAGCATTAAAAAGATGCATTAATGCACATGTACATGTGCCCCCTGTGTTATTCCCATGTGGTGTGAGAGCTGGGACTGACTCCCATGCTGTGTCATTGTTGTTCCCAGACCCTGCACAGCACAGGATTTTCACTCTCTGGCCTGGCATGGCACCAGAGCTGGTTCAAAACTGGTGCAGTACTACAGTCTATCTTTATATCATACTAAGTATTAATGTGTGACTGCTGAGAAAACTTTCTATGCCATATTAATGCTTACTACAGTCTAAACAACTGTAACTTAATGTAAAGGGCCAGGGGTAAGAAAAAAAAAAAACCCTCACAGCAGGAACAGGGACAGAGGAAGACAAGGGTGGAAGAACTGGAGGAGTGCGAAGATTCTGGAGCAGCTGTTCAGTAAGGATTGAATGTCTCGCAGCAGAAAGGGGTGGGGCCAGAGGGATATAGAGGCCAGAGGGTGAGGAGAGAGTCTCTGGAGGAAGAAACAGGGAGGAGGAGACCCTGGTGGATCAGGCTCTAAGGGAGTGAAGAGAACACGTGGAGCTCATTCAACTGCAAACTGCCAACAGGGATTCTAAATGAAGTAACTCCCTGGAGAGGAGCAAAAGGGGTGGAGGAACCTTTTCTCTTCACAAAGGTACCAGGACTAGCATTCGTTTGTTGTTGTTGTCGTTGTTTATTTTACTTGCAGGGTCTGTTGCGAGCCACTCAAACTATAAGAAGAAAGAAAATAAAAAGAAATTGAGAGAGGACACTGTGAATCTTTGGGAAGAGAGATTGTGCTCAGAGAAGAAATAAAGAATTAAAAGACTAAACCCAGGACCACATGAGCCAGACTGACTAAAAGTTGTTAGATAAACAGTAACACAATTAAAGTAAAATCATACCCAAGTGGGATTCCGTTTAAGCTGACAATGGTATTCAATTGATGTAAACCCATAACAAGTAATTGATGGACGTAAGTTCGAGTATGTATAAATAAATGACGCTTTTAAGAAAAACAAAGTAAGTCTATGATTTTAACTTGACGGTTAGTACTAGCTATGATACACAAGAATTACCTAAGAAAAAGTTAATAAGTCAAGAAGATCCCCTTTCCACACTACAGATTGCCAGATTTCTACTGCAATAGATAACCCATAACACCTCCCGACCTATAACAGTGCATATTAATCAAGTCGTGGCAGGAGAGAGTCGGTAAATACTGTTATCAGTCCAGACAGTGCAATCTAAGAGAAGAAAATCCAGAATAGTGCATTAGGTTCAACGCAACTTCCCCACACTTAACAAGGCCCTTACTAATTTCAATGCAACTGAGGTGCCAACACCTTTGAGGGTCTGGACCTTAGTTTTCAGCCTACTCCTTTTCAGTAATAGCTTAGTAATACAATGTAAAGAGGACTGTTGGTAAGTGGGGGAAGGAGGTGTCATGTTTACTTCAAAAGATGACTGTTCCTCTTCTCAGTCCAAGGAGAGGTTCTTCCTGGGCCTTGATGGAATCAGGAATAAAACCATCAGAGGGAAAGAATGTAGCTAGTGGGAGGCATGGTGTCACTAAACAGGGAGGGGTTTCATCATCTCAGAATACAGAGATGAAGCAAAATACAGAGGAAGGAATGGATGAGAAAGAGGAGGAAGAAGAAGACTGGATGAGAAAAGGAGCAATAGACTGGAAACACACACCTGGGAACTGGGTCTGAAAAGAGCAGAGAAAAGCAGAGAGAGATGTACCCTCTTGCCTGCAATCAGTGGTGTAGAGTGGGTGTGGGAACCCCCCAAGGGCTCAGAGCTGAAGGTGTTAGTGTTTGTTGTACCTCTGAGCTGCTAGCATTCACATTACACTACAAAAATCTCAAAGAGACTGCCATACTAATGGTAGACCACAGCACTCATTGCGATACCCTGTAGTGGTACTAGATAGAATGTATTCATTCTTTTTCTGGCATCTTTGTGATTTGCAATACCTCCGACTCTTTATACTCAATTAATTAAGCTACTAGGACAAATGCATATGTGATGTGTAAAGAAGTGAGTAAATAACTTTATGCAGTTGTATTAAAGTCCATGTTTGGGTTGCATAACATGCATGTGAAGCTATTGCAAGAGTTTGCAGCTCAAACTATCTTAGGCTGCTTTATGCTGACTCACAAATTGGGCCTCAAAAGTTATTTCTGCCATGGCTGCAAAGTACAAAATAACATGAATGAGACAGCCATTGCTATGGCAAAGAATAGCAAACATGTCTTTGAAAAAGGCAAGAGGACAGACCTTCAACACTTTTTAGTTTGTACTTATGAATTGTGCTTATTTGTATAGGACAGGAATCCCAGGAGAAGCACCAAGGTTTTTCCAAAAAAGATATGAGTTTGAGTCTAGTTTACTATTTGTACTAAGGCCCACTTGCAGTGTTATGGAAATTATTAAAGTACCTTTTTGTGTGGGAACAAATTGCACTTATGCTTCCTTCCATTTACACTGCCAGCATGTGTAAATGGGAAGTAATGTTTTGCGTGAAAGCCAGTGCTGCTCTGAAGTTTTCAGTCCAGTCTACTTAGTTTTGGAAAGGCTGAATTATGCATGTGTTTGTTTCCTATTCAGGTATTGTATCCAGTTCTGAAATCATCCAGCATTTCTGTAGCTAATTGTGTTCACTTCATTATACATGGTGTCCGGATCTGCTAAGTGTTTGTTTCCTGTGGCTGCTTATAGTAGAACCACTTTGGCTAATGGTACTAGTTGTAGTTCTACAGAACTTTCTTTTAAAAATGTGTGATATGTTACTTTTTTTTAATTAAAGAACATCCATTCCCATTGTTCAGATAAAATACATCTGTCTCTCCAATTTTCCCAGGATAGTGAGAGTAAAATCACTTTCATAGACATTAGGGCTGGAACGGACCTCAGAAGATCATCAAGTTCAGCCCCCTGCCCCAGGGGCAGGAAGTCAGCAGGGGTCATAGGATCCCAGCAAGATAAACATCCAAATTTCTCTTGAAGTCATTCGAAGTAGGTGCTTGAACCACCTCCGGTGGCAATCTATTCCAGACCTTGGGGGCTCGGACAGTAAAGAAGTTCTTTCTTATGTCCAGCCTGAAATGGTCATGAAGGAATTTGTGACCATTTGACCTTGTCATCCCCTGGGGTGCTCTGGTGAACAGACGTTCCCCCAGATCCTGGTAAGCACCCCTGATAAACTTATAGGTGGCCTTGAGATCACCCCTGAGCCTGTGCTTTTCCAGGCTGAAGAGTCCCATGGCTCTCAGCCTCTCATAAGGTCTGTTTTCCTGACCTCTGATCATGCACGTGGCTCTCCTCTGGACTCTCTCAAGCTTCTCCACATCCTCTTTGAATTGTGGAGCCCAAAACTGGACGCAGTACTCCAGCTGCAGCCTCACCAAGAACGTGTACAACAGGAGAATGACATCCTGGGATTTGCTTGAGAAGCATCTATGGATGCAAGCCACTGTTTTGCTGGCCTTACTAGCAGCAACATTACATTGAAGGCTTATGTTCATCTTGTGGTCATTTATGACCCCCAAGTCATTTTCATCCACAGTGCTAGCCAGCATAGCACTGCCAAGCCTATAAGCATGCTGTGGTTACTTTGTAACCACCTGGAAGACTTAAAGCATTTGGATTTCAAGAACTGAGACTAACATATCTGGCTCAGGCCCATGACAGATATTCAAATTAAGATGTGATGGGATACCACACATTTGTGGCAGGATGTGTGGTTTTGGGATGGGGGATTAGATTTAAATTATGTCTTACTTGCTGGTGCAGGGGGAACTTGTATTCCTCCTGCACCAGGAAAATGGAACTAATCAGCTGGCTGTCAGTTGGGGCTGGGAACCAAACCAGTTCCCTTTACTGAGGTGGCAGCCACTTTGGGACATTGGGAGTTCAGCATCAGGCTGTGACAGCCTGATACCTGGCTCCTTGCACACCAGGAGCTATAAAACAATATGTGCCACCCAACTGACTGGCACATGTGGGTTTATAACTCCCTATGCACCATCAGGCTCTCCATATACAGGAAGCTATAAAGCTACATATGCCACACAGCTGGGTGGCACACAGAGCCTATACAGCTCCTAGTACACAGGGAGCCTAGGATCAAGCTGTCACAGCCTGGCCACATGTTCAGTTTAAGGTGTGGTATAAACAAACCACAAAGTTATTCTACATTATATGTGATATAACTTTGTGGGGCATTTATTGCATTATCATTATCATTTAATTGAGTTGCATGTGTGGTTGGTTACTATTTAAGGTACAATTAACCCGTTAATAGTGTCTTGAATGTAATGTGTCAGGGGCCTAATAGATAACATCATGGTATCTGTGCATTCCCTTCTCAAATCCCACTGGCCCTGATGAGTTATCTGCCACATTTCCCTTTTCATGGAAGCTGGAATAATCAGTATATTTCCTTTGAATAACAGTTCATCATTTTCATTAATTTTTTTCTGGGCAGGAAACTATTCTATGATTTCATGTGTCACTTTACTGTTGCCTTCAGGCTATCTATCTCTTATCACTGTGTGTAACCTCCAGAGACACTCATTCTCCAGTTGCCAGTCTGAACTAGCTAATACACTATTTTAGACCTCAACTCCATGCGGCACCCAATGACTAGGGAGACAACAGATCAATGCCATCATGCATCACCTGCACACATTGTTCATCAACAGATTTATTCAAAATGGAGACAGCTTCAAACTAGCTCCAACAAACCAGGGAGCTGCCATGAACATTAGTTCTTTCCATATTTATATACCTTGGTTTATGTTCATTAACATTTACCCCACCTTTTTTCATCCTTTGTTCTACCCCTAGTCCTTCCCATCTTAAACTCCACTTCTCTTTACTGTTTATTTCATTAGCATGGAATTGTCTATGCATTTTACTTATTTACATGTCTTTTTTGCTATGAGCACATGCTTAAGACCCTGACCCCAGCTTCTTTCAGTCACTTGCAGTTTCTTGCTGATTTCTTTACCATCTCCAAGGTTTTGCTTCTGCTTTATCTCCTAATGATAGCTGGTGGGCTGCATCCTGTTCTTCTTATGCAATGAGCTATATATCTTACAACACTACTATATTGTTAGGAAAATGCTTGCCTACGCATCTTGCAAGGTTACTTTTAACATTCTGCCTTGTGGTTAGCATCTTGCTAGGCCACAGGTTATAGCCTTCTATTCAGCTGCAAATCCAATGCTTCCCAAGATCCAAACACTGTTACCCTAACACAGTAACCAGAGTGTCTGTGAGACTCTCCAACCCCACTGGTACCTACCATAATATTTACTACTCTATATTATTCTGTATCTTACAGGTAAGCTGTGATGACTTATCTAGTGGTTCTGGGCTTTAACTGAAGCACCTGTCCCATGATTGTTTACTGTGGGTGAGATTTTCAAAAGTTGGTGTTAGCCATGTCAGACAAACACGTGCATTTGAATGTTTATTTATTTTGGCCTATTGATGTAAACTATTTATTCTAGGTGCAATTCTCAAAAATCTAAAACAACAAGCCTGTTAAAAGCTAGCAGATAAACTCCATCCTTGCACTGTGAAAATAAAATCCCTTACTCTTTTCCAACCTTGAAAGCATGCTTGCAAAAATAGGCCTCACAGCATATCCGGACAGTCAGTAAACTTTGTTTAGGAAAATGCTGCATGTGGGGCGATTCACTGAGGATTTTCATATACATGTAGTTAAACAGTCAACTAATTTTCAGTGTGTGTATACAAATTCCTAATTAGGCTCATATACATTGGGCATTTTGACCCTAAATAGTTATATAGTAAGGTACACACACCATTGATTATACTTTTCAAATTATCATTCTCTCTGTTTTCCATAAAGAATTTTCCTTTTGGATGTTTGCAATTAGGGATGATCAATTTTTGCTTCTTGTCCATTCTGGAAGCAGTAGATACAGCCTCTAATTCCTCCAGCTGTGAATTCTAGGAGAAATAATTCATATGTTTATTCATGTTAAGCTGAATCTATATTTCAGGTCATTGTTATACCCACCTACAACACATAAAAATATGTTTTAAAATAATATGTGCTGTCTAGCAAATGATACTGACCCTAATGAACATGAATATTAAAAACCCAGTCCAATCCAAATGCAACACACACCCTTTCTTTTTATTTGGTATGCTTGTAAAATATGTTCGATTTGCAAATGCCACAACAGTGTCTTAAAATAGTATATCAAATTTCAACTTATAACTCAGTTGACAGTTGTGAAAATGTGCATGTAAAATAGTTGGCACAAATACTAACATTATTATTACAATAAAAAATAAGGCAAGGGAAATGCATTTTAATGAAAAATGTACAGCAGACCTTAATGCTCATGGAAACAAAAGATTTAGAGCAGAAGCTAGACCCTGTTACTGTGAAGTACAGTTTGGGTCTGATGAAGTTTTGCTGATGTGGGACTGCCAGTACATCTCTAACCTGACTGTTAGGACTCCTTCTGTTCCAGTCTTGACCAGTTCCTGAGCAGAGGCTATCAGCAGACTGCTAGATTTACCTATTTGTGATGAGGTTAAGAGGATCAAATCTTCTTTCATTGTGTTACTTCATAGACAATGTGTACATACTACAAATGAGGAGGGTTCAGTAGGGCTGCAGCCCCACACCCCATACCCCACGATTGGCACAGAAATTGAGGGGGAGGGATGCACATGTCAGCCCCTCCCATTTCCCCCACGTATTGCCTGTGGTTACAGTCCTGTA